>NC_051435.1:539921-540535 GCF_001649575.2 Kryptolebias marmoratus
CCTCTGTCTCTGTCCTGCCTCTGTCCTGTCTTTGTGTCTGTGTCTGTCTCAGTCCTGCCTCTGTCTCTGTCCTGCCTCCGTTCTGTCTCCATCCTGCCTCTGTCTCTGTCCTGCCTCCGTCCTGTCTCTGTCTCCATCCTGCCTCTGTCCTGTCCATGTTTCTCTTCATGTCCCCATCCCTGTCCTCAGTGATGTCTCAGTGTATTTCCTGGTCCTCAGTCATCTCTGCTGCTTTGTCTTTTGACGTGTCGTCTCTTTGAAATGTGAGCTGTGTCCCTGGACGTGTCGTCTCCTCCCTTCATTCAGCCTCCATTGATCTGCTGCTGGAACTAAACACACAGAGGAGCTTAAAGGGGAATTCCAGCTGAAACTTCAGATAAACCAGATTTAAACTCCAGCAGCGTCTCTGCTGCTGTCTCTGTCTCTGTCTCGTTCTCTGTCTCGTTCTCTGTCTCTGCTGCTGTCTCTGTCTCTGTCTCGGTCTCTGTTGGAACATGAGGAGATGCATGAGTGATGCTAAAAGGTTCTTATGGATTCATTGCTCCAGTTTAAAGAATAATCACAGCAAACCTTAACAGAAGCTGAATTTTGTCTCCAGACTTTTCTGTGAAAAT
>NC_051435.1:540635-543012 GCF_001649575.2 Kryptolebias marmoratus
AGTGTGTGTTTTTTCAGGGGTTAAAGTCTCCATCAGTGTAGAAAACTGTCCTGAGTTCAGAATAAGCCCCCCTGAGGACTTCCTGTTTCTACAGGAACTGGTTCCAGTCCTGAAGGTGAAACCTGCTCTGAGAATCTTCATGAAGGTCTGATTCTGATCTCAGGAAGCTTCAGTTTAATTTTAGCTCCTGACTGAAGCTGTAGATAAGCTCATCAGCCTGTGAGGAGATGGAACTGATCCGAGAGCAGCTGGCAGGTGATCAGGATCCAACACGATACAGAACCGACCCGTTAATCAGCTTCAGGTTCAGAAACAAAGATCTGCATCAGTTTTACTTTCCTGCAGCTGCTGCTTCAGAAATAATCAGCTAAAGATAATCTGTTCACATCTAATCAGGTTTTATTTATAGCAGCAGGTCCAGGTCTGCAGAACCAACAGCACTCTGAGGACCAGAACCTTTGTTTGTTTCACCAGGGTTTGAACTGGAGTCAGGTTTTAAATCTCAGAAGTTCTGCTGGAGACAGATTCAGACTTCAGGATTAAATGTTCTGTTTCCTCCTCAGATCTGCTGCCTCTCGACCTCCTGACCAGAGCCCTGCCATGCCCAGGACAAGCCCCGCCCACACAGGTAGGACACAAACTCAGGTGTAAAACAAATCAGGTGGTTCTGATGATCAGTGTTCTGTCTGAACAGGTGCAGATGGTTCAGTCCAGAGGGTCCAGAGGTCTAAGACTGACTGGTGCCACACCAGCAGCTCTGAGTTTTTCCGCCTCCCAAATCTTCACCAACTGTGATTATTTTCCTGCTGAGTTCTCATTGGTTGCCACGATGAAGATCCAGAAACTGAGACAGAAGGTGAACCTGCAGAACCAATCAGAACCTGGTCCAGTCTGGTCCGGTACTGTCTGACCTGTTTGTTTTCTTTCTTCTGCCAGGCCAATGAGTACATCTTCTCTGTGGTGAAGGAGGGATCTGATTCTCTGTTGCTTGGATTACGCATCTCTGAGAACCGCCTTCATCTCTTGACCACGCCCCCCGGTGCTGGTGGGCGGAGTCGAATCAGTTTTAAAGATGTTGGATTGGACGATAACAGCTGGCACACCATGGTGCTGGCTGTCACCGGACAGTATGCTACACTGACCATCAACTGTGGACTGCCTCTGGAGCTGTGAGTCCTGGACTGGATCAGACTGTTCAGACCAGTTCTCACCTGCTTAAACAGGTTCAAACCAGTTCAGACTAGATCAACTTTTTCAAACTAGTTTAAACCTACTCAGACTAGTTGGAACTGGTTTGGTTTAGGCTGGTTCAAACCAGTTTAAACTGATTATAAACCAGATCAGGCCGGTTAAAACTGGTTCAGTTTTATTCAAACCAGTTCAGACCGGTTTAGACTGGTTTACTAACCGGTTTTCTGCCTCATTCAGTCCAGTTTGTTTATTTCAGCCGGTTTTAGTCGGGTCTACAATCATACCCGTTCTGTTTACTTCACTTTAGGCCAAACTGGTTCAGACCAGTTGACTTTGGTTCAGTTCTTCTTGACCTGGATCAACCTGTTGGTTTCTGTTTAATCTAGATTACTCCTCCTGGTACAGTTCTGTCCAGTTTTAGATTAATCTGATTTATTTTCAGTTGGTTCAGTCCAAGTTATCAGGGACCAGCTCATCTTGGTTCTAAAATGGTTCGGCTCAGCAGTGGTTTAGGTTTTTTTCAGGCCCCCTTCAGGATCAGATCAGTCTGGTTCTGGTCTAAACTGAAGTAAAGGTTTATTTTTAAAACAATCCAACTTGGATCCAGTTTGAACTAGTACCTGATGGTTCTGGATCAGCCATCTGTTAACCCTTTTCCTGTCTCCCAGTAAACAGGTCCGGTTCTTCCCCAGCACTTTGAGCACCAGAGGGTCCAGGTTCTTCATCGGCAGCAGGGGCCGGTGGAGGGGCCGCTTCTCTGTGAGTCTTTCATCAGAACCAGAATCAGAACCATCCAGTTCTCCATCTGGTTAATGCTGGTTTCTCTGTGTTCAGGGTCTGCTGCGACAGCTGGTTCTGCTTCCAGGCTCAGACGCCACACCCAGGCTGTGTCCCAACTCTGAACCCGGTCTGGCTGAGCTGTCCGTCCCACGGGTTCTGAAGTCCACCCCCCTTCAGCTGGACCACCAGAGACCAGTTTACCCATATGGTGAGAGAAACTTGTAGCTGAACCAGAACCTGTAGCTGAACTAGAACCTGCAGCTGAACAAGAACCTGTAGCTAAACTAGAACCTGTAGCTGAACTAGAACCTGTAGCTGAACCAGAACCTGTAGCTGAACCAGAACCTGCAGCTGAACTAGAACCTGCAGCTGAACTAGAACCTGTAGCTAAACTAGAACCTGCAGC
>NC_051435.1:546010-551883 GCF_001649575.2 Kryptolebias marmoratus
AACTAGAACCTGTAGCTAAACTAGAACCTGCAGCTGAACTAGAACCTGTAGCTAAACTAGAACCTGCAGCTGAACTAGAACCTGCAGCTGAACCAGATTTCATTTTTGTTTTAAACTCAGTTTAGTTTTATTTTGAAAAGTTCTCTTTCACAATAAAAGTAATTTCAAGTTGAAGGGAGGTTCTAGTTCTGTCCAGTCCAGTCTGAGTTCAGTGGTCCAGTTCATCCCTGGTCAGGCCAGTTCTGTTGAGCTCAGAACCAACAGTCTGGATGTGGTTTGATTGTGGTTCCTCCGGGTCCAGGATGCGGACTCGGTACTCTCACTGTCTGAGCCAAGTGTTTGGATCAAAAACCCGGTCCTGTGGTGGTACCAGCGGTTCAGGAGCCTCAGTTAGTGTGAGGTCTGTCAGTCAGAAACAATCTAAGGAACCAAAACACCAGCCGGGTCAGAACCAGTGGTTCTGCTGGTACCATACGCTGGTTCTAGTAGGACCGGACCCATCTGTTCAGAGCTCCTGGTTGTGGTTTGAGTTCTGGTTCAGGTACAAACTGGAGCAGAGTCTGACTGTAGTTCTGTTTGAAGTGTGTTTCCGTGGCAACAGTGTGAGGTCAGACAGGTGAGGACTTGTACAGGTGAGTTACCGGGTCTGGGAGATCAAAGGAGCCGGCGCAGGCTTTTCTCTTTGTTCTTTATTATTTTCTGATTTTCTGTCTTTCTTTGTTGTTTTCTTTCCTTCCTCCAGTTTTTATTGACTGAGAACTCCATGTTGTTCTGGTCAGCCCCTCCCACCCTGTGGATGGGATGAAGTTGTTAATGATGACAGGGTGAATAAAGTTCAGCTGACTGAGGTTTCGGCGCCGCTCCGTTCAGATTCTTTCTGACTCAGTTTATAGAATCAGTCTGAGGTTTGTGCAGTCGCCTGAACCTAACCTCAGGTTTCTGATCCTTTAAAGAGTTTTATCTTCTCAGAGCGTCTCTTTAAAACCTTCAGAAAAGACCCGGGACAGGGTGGAAAATTCATGTGGTTCTTTTATTTCATGTCAGACACTTTGAAACCAAAATATTTGATCTCATTGACTTCATTTAGGTTCAAATCAGTTGTGAGAAACCAGCCGTGAGGATTTATGGCAGAAATGTTTTGTTTTAACAAGTGATTGGGATGATTATTGGACCAACACCAGGATCCAGGTCAGTCTGAGTCTCTGAGGACCAAAGATGATCAGAGGATCTCCATCAGAACATCTTCAAGGGTTGAAGTGGTAAAAACTGGACCTGGACCTGTACCATATGTCCCATCAGGAAGTCCACCTGTCTCATCAGGAAGTCCAACTGTCCCACCAGGAGGACCATGTGTCCCATCAGGAAGTCCACCTGTCACATCAGGAAGTTCAACTGTCCCACCAAGAGGACCATGTGTCCCATCAGGAAGTCCACCTGTCTCATCAGGAGGTCCATGTGTCCCATCAGGAAGTCCATGTGTCCCATCAGGAGGTCCATGTGTCCCATCAGGAGGTCCATGGGTTCCATCAGGAGGTCCATGTCTCCCATCAGGAAGTCCATGTGTCCCATCAGGAGGTCCATGGGTTCCATCAGGAGGTCCATGTGTCCCATCAGGAAGTCCATGTGTCCCATCAGGTTCTGTCCTGCATGATAAAAAGATTTCAGCTGCTGTGTTTGTTGTTTCAGAGGCCGAAGCCAGAGTCACAGTGGGGAATCATCCTCCGTGTTCAGAACCAGAACAGGGTCAGCTGTGGTTGGACGCTCTGAGGAAAGGTCTGTTTATCTGTGACGGTGTGACGTGGAGGACGCTGCTGCAGAGTGAGTCTGAGGACAGCTGATGAACCTGATGTCTTTACTCTGACGTTAGGGTTAGGGTTTACATCCATACTGACCCTGCAGCTCAGAGACGTGATGAACAACTAAAACACCTGAACTTGTCTCCTCTGCAGATAAGGAGCGTCTGGACTACGTGGAGGACTACCAGGACCTGTTCACGCGCTCAGAAACCTTTGACGTGGAGATCTTCTCCATCCCCTCTGAAGGCCTGTTTATGGCTGCAGCAAACAGGTACCAATCTCCTCCACAGCAGGTTCTGTGGACCTGAAGGTCTACAGCTTTATGGTAACTACTGTTTCTCCTCCGGCAGGGACTCTCGACCCGGCTCGGGTATTTACAGATGGACAGATGGGTCCTTCCAGCTGTACCAGAACATCAGCACCCAGGAGGCTCGGGCCTGGAAACACTTCACCATCAGTGACATGGTGAGAGTCCAGAACCCAACAATCAGTTCTGTCAGAACCTGAGCAACAGATAAATGTGACCTGTGACCTCTACAACTTGTGACCCTTTGTTTGGGCCTGTTCTGAAGACTCGAGGAGTCAGAACCGGTCTGGTGTTGGTTCTGTTTGCTCTCTGCGTGACTCACGTCCTAAAGTTTTGCAGGTCTTTGGAAGTTGTGGAACATCAGAGCAGGGAGGCTCAGAGAGGAACCGTTCTAATGTTGAAAATGATCCAAAGAACCACAGGTGTTCCTTTAAACAGTTTGGTTCTTTAGACCAGGAGGTCCCAGCACTTTAAGAGAAACTTTAACTCTGAGATGCATTAGATGTTCCTTTCAGTTCTAAACAGATGCCTGGTTCTGAAACAGCTCGTTGGGTTTCCCTTCTTCAGAACTTCCTGGTGGTCGCTGACATCCGGAGGGCGGAGCCTGAGCTGTCAGTCATTTATCGGTGGAATCGGCGGCGGCGGCGTTTCCTTCGGTACCAGACTCTGGAGACGCACTCTGCCCAGGACTGGGAGGCCTTTCAGATCCACAACCACAGCTTCCTGGTGGTCGCCAATCACAGACGAGGTGAGCAGGAAGTCAACTCTTTCTCTGGAGATAAGGCTCATATCTCTGATTGTCTTATTTAAACTCAGTAGCATTCTGGAGTCCTGAACTTTGACACAGAGTCACAGAGACATCAGAGCGTCCTCAGCTCCGGTCTTCGTGTTTCTTCTTCTGCAACATGTTTCTCTGTAATCAGAGTGTAAAATAAGAAGCTGCAGTGCGGTCAGGTTCATCCCTCCCTCACAGGATGAAGGAGATGAAGATCTTTCTGTTCGTTAAGAGCTTTAAAACAAACTGTTTGATGTTGGAGATGTGTGGTTTCCAGCTGATAAAACCTGAGAGCTGCTATCTGCTGCTGCAGCCGCTCCACTTCAAACACCTCCACCTGTACGCTCGCATGTTTCCTCTGGAGATAAAACACTCCCTGATCCCAGAGGACAGGATGCAGGCGGACTGAGTGCATCAGCCGAAGTTCCATCCAGACATTCAGGAGGAACATGTAGGTGAGGACCAGCAAGTCAGGAACCTTTTAAACCACTTTAAAGACTCGGGTCCCAGTAGAACCAGCCCAGGGTCAAAGTGCATTCAGGGTTTGAGGGTGCTGGTGGCGTCCTCTAAAGGTATGGAGACATGTCCTGCTCTGACACGCTTTGTTGTGATATGAAGCCATATTAGCTGAAGTTCAGACCAAAGAGAAGACGTTTAGAGGGACAAGGTGCCCCAGTACTGAGCCTTGGGGAACTCCTGTTGGGATTTTCACTTCACCAAAACTCCAAACTGTTCTGCAGCATTTCCATAATTTTATTCTCTGACAGGTGTTCTTAGTCTTAAAAAAACTAATGAAGCTAATTTAAAGCCTGGTTGTTCAAAACAGTTTTAATATTTTCTTAAATATCGGAACAATAAAATCCAAACAATAAAGAACAAATTAAATGTTTTCTCCTTTCTATGTATGTATGATGTCATGACGTCACCAAGCAGTAACTGAGCAGATAAATGAACACAAACATCAGTCAAGACAGTCATAAAAAATGGACAGAACAGTTTTAGGTAAAGGGGCGGGGCTTATGAACTGTACTGGAACCATCCACCTGGGGGTGATCACTTTGAAGTGATGAATTGTGTCCCTGTGTGTCCTCAGCCAGAGACTCCAACCACAACATCCACAGTGTGATCTACAGGTGGAACCCGGACACAAAGGTAACACTCGTTGTCCCATCAGCACACCTGTCCTCAACTTCTCTAATCCTGATCCTGTCCTGTTTGTTCCTGTTTGACGTTTGGTTTTTATTGCTCTTTAACATCAACTCAGTCCCTTCCTGTCCTCATGTTGAAAGCTGCTCTTTCATTTTGTTTGTGTCTTCAAAGATTGTCTTTTGTCCTCTTCTACTTTGGAATCTTACGTTCCGTCCATCCCTCAGGTCTTTGTCTTTGTCCTTGTCTTTATCTTTTTTGTCTAATCCTTTTTCGTCTTCCTCAGTCCTGTCCTGTACTTTTTATTGCTCTTATCTTGTTGTGTCAGCTCCTCTCACGTGTTGTCCCTGTCCCTCAGGTTTGTTCTCGGTGGTTCTGTTAAACCCGTCTCATTCTGACACAGATCTTTGAGGTGAACCAGACTTTGTCCACATCTGGAGCGTACGACTGGGAGTTCTTCACCGTGGGACCGTATCACTTCCTGGTGGTGGCCAACACCTTCGATGGTCAGACCACCACCATCAGCTCCACCATCTACATCTGGTTGGACGGACGCTTCTGGACCTTCCAGAACATCACGGTCAGTGTCTCCAGTGTCTCTTGTCTTTGAGGGACAGATGAGCCTCAGGTTGGGTTCAGTGAAACTGTGAAATGAGTGTAACTTCTTTAAGTTTGGCACCCTCTAGTGGTAAAGTTGAGAAATGAACAGGCTTGTTTGTTCAGTTGGTCTGCCGGGTTAATAATCAATAATCAGATTAGCTGAGTCATTATTACAGCATCAGTGGGAACCGAACCTCCTGCTTTCCTTTCCTGAGACAGAACAGAACCGGTTCTTTTAGCGGACCGAGCCGCTCAGAGTACCCTCCCTCTCTCAGAGGTCACTGAACTCAGACAACTGAGACACTTTGTCCCTCGGGACTGTGGACACTCATCCATCCAGACAGAACCATGGAGAGATCTCAGTCTGACACAGAGTCTGAGATCTGACCCAGACCTGAACCTTTTGGACTGGACTCAGACTTATCAGGTCTTAACTTGAACCTATTGAACAGAGTTTTTAACTTTATGAAAATGCAGATCAATCAGCACTCCTTTCAGTTCTCCCAGTGTTCTTTGGTGTCCAGCACAATTTTTGGACTTTAGAGAAGACAGCAGCTGTGTTGGTGTCTTGGTTGTGTGGCTGTAGACTCGGGTCCTGTTCAGAACCTTCAGCTGCAGGACAACAAGACAAACTGTTCTGGTTCTGTCTGGTCGAATTAATCATGTTCCTCCGGAGTTTTCAGCTGCGCCTCAGTAATAACGTTCCTCAAACAGCAGTAGAAGCTTTAATGTGACGACAGGTGAGAACCCTCAGGAAGCAGCAGAGAGGAATTAATGAGTGAATGTGTGAGGGAGTTTCCAGCTCTGTCCTCCTGAAAACCTGCAGAACCTTTAACAGAACCATGGCAGGGAGCACCTCTAAAGAACCAGCTCCCTACTGTGTTCTGGTCCAGTTGGTGCTCAGTATTATCAGTAAAAGGTACCGAGGAGCTTTGATCTGTTCCTTTAGGAACACAGCGGGGTCTTTGTTTGGTGACTCTCCACTTTCTGTCAGTCTGAGGTCCGAGCTGCAGACAGATCAGCACCGTGGAACCTTCCCACAGGGTGACAGCACCGTGGAACCTTCCTACAGAGTGATGCTGAGGTGTTTCTAAGGAAGCAGAACCTCCACCTTAAATCTGTTTCCCCGTTTGTTTGGAGACTTCATCCAATGTCTAACGAGTTCTGTGTGAAGATCAGCTCTCACTGCGTCGCTTGGTAGTAAAGAACATTCTCCTGAAGGTTCTCCTGTGGTCTCTCTGCAGACAGA
>NC_051435.1:551983-556343 GCF_001649575.2 Kryptolebias marmoratus
GACGGACTGGGAGATGTTCCAGATCGACGGCAGGTTCTTCCTCGCCGTCGCCAACAGTCAGCAGCTGTCCCGCCGCGGCCCGAGTCTCTACAACATCAACTCCACCGTCTACGAGCTCAACACGTTCAGCCAGAGCTTCGTCCGCTTCCAGGACATCCCGACTCACAGGTGAGCTCACCTGTCCCATCCCCCAGGTGGATCCTGAGGGTGTCCAACCTTCACCCCTGACTGTTGTTGTTCTCAGCGCCGTGGACTGGGAGTTCTTCACTGTTGGAGAGGAGAACTTCTTGGTTGTGGCGAATTCTCACGATGGCAGCTCATACTCTCTGAACAGCGTCGTCTACAGGTGGCTTTTCTTCCTCGTACCTGTGCAGGTGTTGGTGTGCCTGAGCCCATCATGTGACCGCCTGTGTGTGTGTGTGTGTGTTCAGGTGGCAGGGCTACGAGGGCTTCGTCCCGGTCCACAGTCTGCCCACTTTCGGCTGCAGGGACTGGGAACACTTCAGAACCGATGAAGGTTCCTTCCTCGTCTATTCCAGCGCCACCTCCAGGCTCAGCAAGATCTTCAGACTCAGAACCTACTGAAGGAGTCTGTCTGCAGCCGGACCGGACCAGCCCCAGGATCCACAGGATCCACAGGATCCCCAGGATCCCCAGGATCCCCAGGATCCACAGCTTCAGGAGTCAGAAATGGACTGGTTCCTCGTCAAACAATCTGAAGAAACTTTATTTAAACACACAGCACTTTGTTCAGCTGAGTCATGAGAAGCTCTGACAGAACATCCTCTCTGACCAGGAGGACCACACTCCTGGTCCAGTCCTCAGTTCTGTCTGTTTCCTTCCAGTGATTCAGACTTTTCTGTAATTTGTTGCGGTGGTTCTGGACCATCAGTTCTCCAGACTTTCTGAAGGTCAGTATCAGTCCTGGTTGACCTCTCAGGTCCTGTTTCAGGTCTTTGATGGATCTGCTCTGGGTTTCTAAAGACTTTTAGACCTTTCAGAGAACCCCTGGGCTCTTTAGAGAACCTGGGAGGGAACAATGTTTAGGTTGGTTCTACGGGTCAGAGGAACATCCAGATGGACAGCAGAACCCAAGGTTCTCCATCAGAACTGTCCAAAGCCAGCTCACCTCCCTCCCACAATGCACCTGGGGTAGGGGGACCATATGATGGTCTTTGGATCAGAACGCCATGGTTCTGTGGTCCAGTTCTGATCCATTCTAGGAGCTTTGGGTAGTAGAACCGGGTCAGCATAGACACCCTGACCCAAACACAACAAACTGGGATGTTCTGTAGGTTCTGACACCTGTCTTTATTGACAGTAAACTCTGAAGAGGATCACAAGCTATTCAGATCTTCATTCAGTTTTTAATCAACTGTGGAACATTTTCATAAAGCTCCAGTCAGCAGAGAGGATCTGTTTTGGTTCAACATTTTCTATTCCTGAAGTAAATATAAATATTTTATCTGATTTTCATTCATCTAGTATAATTTATTTTATATAATATTTTAAGAGTTTTGAATTAAGTATAAATGTTTATTAATATAGTTTTGTACACTTTATTTGTTGTCCTTTTCAGCTACAGAAATAAAGTCATAATTATCTGAAAACGTGTCTAGTTTTGTTTTATTTTGAAATTTACCTTTTAAATGTGATCATATTTTTGTTTTATTTATTTATATACATTCTGAATCACTAAATTTTTATTTTGTCTGTTAAATGTAATTTAATTTCAACTAATGAAAGTTTATTCTTTTTAGTTTAGTTTACTTTAAGCTGAAGTCACAAAAAATGTTTGTTTTCTTACATATTATTTATCTCTCTGCAAAGGCCGTTTTATGAGCTGACCTCCTGCTGCCGGCAGAGGCGGCTCTTCCTGCAGTAACATTCTGCTGCCGGCAGAGGCGGCTCTTCCTGCAGTAACATTCTGCTGTCAGCAGAGGCGGCTCTTCCTGCAGTAACATTCTGCTGTCAGCAGAGGCGGCTCTTCCTGCAGTAACATTCTGCTGTCGGCAGAGGCGGCTCTTCCTGCAGTAACATTCTGCTGTCGGCAGAGGCGGCTCTTCCTGCAGTAACATTCTGCTGCCGGCAGAGGAGGCTCTTCCTGCAGGAACATTCTGCCGCCGGCAGAGGACGCTCTTCCTGCAGTAACATTCTGCTGCCGGCAGAGGACGCTCTTCCTGCAGTAACATTCTGCTGCCGGCAGAGGGGGCTCTTACTGCAGTAACATTCTGCTGCCGGCAGAGGGGGCGCTTTCTCCAATGACGTCCTCCTGCCGGCAGGGTACGCTGTAGAAACTGCTGGTAGTTGTTCTAATTCGGTGTCCGGGTGAAAGGTGAGGCTCCGGGTTTGAAAGTGTTGACATTAGCAACGGTGGACCCGTCCCGGTACCGGAGAGAACCGGAGGGAGAGTTGTTTTTTTTTTTATTGGTACCAGTCTGTAACCGGAGCTCCGCGGCGGGGACAGGTAGGCTCGTTCTCCCGGTGTTTCCGGTGTTAGCATCATGCTAAAAGCTGCAGCCGTTCGGTTCGGTCTGCATAGTCCCGGTTCTTCAGCGGTTGGGCGGTTAAACGGGTGTTCTGGAACCAATTCGGTCCTGTTTCTGGTTCTGAGAGTTCTGTTGGAGCGTCCGCTGTTAAACTGTCGGATTAAAACCGAACCAAGCCGAGTATAACCGATTGGAGCCGAGTGGAGCCGAATGGAGTCGACAGAGAGAAGTTTATTTAAAAAAGACAATAAGAGCAAAAACATCGTACCAGATCATTTATAAATAAGATTTTTTTATTTTTACTTATTTTTCCAAATTAAAAATAAATATAACAGAATTTGTCAATTGAAATAAACTTCAGAAATCTCTGAGATAAACGAAATATGAAAAGCTGTTTGTACTAATACTTCTGCTATATAAGTCTGATTTTTACTGATTTAATATTGTTGGTTTTTTTGCCTGTTTCAGGCCGACAGTCTAATGGTGACTTTAAACACAAACAACATGAATCTAAACATGTAAACAAATTAACTGAGAACATCAAATCTGATTCCTTCAGTTTTAGGATGGAGGCTGAGCTGCTGATTGGCTGGCAGCAGCAGAAGGCGGAGCTTGAACAGGAAGTGTGTCGGCTGCAGGAAGAGCTGGCAGAGAGCCGAGCGGAGAGGGAGGAGCTGGAGTCCAGGAGCAGAGCTCTAACTGACAGGGTGAGGAGGAGGAGGAGGAGGAGGAGGTCACGTGATCCTCAGATTGTCTCACCTGTTTCTCTCTGCAGCTGCATCAGATGCTGTCTCCTTCACTCAGCACCTCCCTGCATGAGGAGGAGCAGAGGTGGAAGAGGAAGCTGAGGGTGTGCCGGGAGAAGGAGGCCAGACAGGCGCTGCTCATCCACCGTCTGCAGAACAAGGTGAGTCTACTGGAAGAGAGTGGAGCCTCTGAAACCTCCATCACTGTAACATCCTACAGGGGCGGAGCCTCTGAAACCTCCATCACTGTAACATCCTACAGGGGCGGAGTCTCTGAAACCTGCTCTCTGTGAGTTTGATAATTAACTAGGAGGATTTTTTTGTTTCAGGTTATCGAGTACAGAGACCGATGTCAGCGTTTGGATCTTCAGCTGCAAGAAGAACACACAAAACTGCTGAGCACTGAGGTCAGAACCACAGCAGAACCTCAGTAGAGCCACATCAGTAGACATGCAGCTGCTGTTTGTGTTTTTCAGCTGAGGATCAGGGATGAACACAGTGACTCTCTGGAGAGTGCCCTCATCAGGCTGGAGGAGGAGCAGCAAAGGTGTGTGTGTGTGTGTGTGTGTGTGTGTGTGTTGTAGGGTCAAAGTTCATCTTAAATGTCATTGTGTGTTCATCTCTCCTCAGGTCTGTCAGTCTGGCTGACACCAACGCTCTTCTTCGGGAGCAGCTCAACCAATCAGAGCAGACCAAGCAGGTGGTGAGAGAAGATCTCCAGAAGCTGACAGCTGATTGGACGAAAGCCGTGGAGGAGGCAGAGCAGAGAGAGGCTGATTGGCAGAGAGAGAAGGAGGTGCATCAGTTTGATTTGTTTAAACTTTAAACTCAACAAACCTGCTGTAAATTAACATGTTTGTGTGTGTGTTTTTGTTTTTATGTGTGTGTGTGTGTGTGTGTGTGTGATTAGTGCCAGGGCGGTCAGGTGGCCCATCAGCAGGCTCGGCTGCTCTCAGTGTGGAGATCAGTCGTGGATCTGAGGCGACACTGTCACACGGTGAAAACAGCTGCTGACAGGTGAGTCGGATCAGCTGATCAGAACCTGACAGGTGTTCAGTCTCAGGTGACCTCAGGGGTCAGGTTGATGTGAACCTCTCAGGTGACCTCATGGGTCAGGTTGATGTG
>NC_051435.1:557518-558983 GCF_001649575.2 Kryptolebias marmoratus
GTGTACCTGTCAGGTGACCTCATGGGTCAGGTTGATGTGAACCTCTCAGGTGACCTCATGGGTCAGGTTGATGTGAACCTCTCAGGTGACCTCAGGGGTCAGGTTGATGTGTACCTGTCAGGTGTTCAGTCTCAGGTGACCTTTGTTTTTCAGCAGCTCAGATCTTTCTCCCTGATGTTCCTGAAGGTTCTGATCAAACTCATGGATCTGTTCCTGCAGGGACCTGTGGAACCTCAGAGCTCAGTTCTCCAGATTCTCCTCGTCTCTCCTCTCCAGCTGCTCCTCCCTGAGGCTCAGCACTCTTCATCACAAACCCTCCTTCTCCTCCTCGTTCTCTGACCTCCTTCCCCTCCCTGCCTCTCCTCCTCTCTCCTCCACGCTGGTCCTCCCTCCTCCAGATTCCACTCCACTTCAGCTGCTCTCCTCCTCCACCCTGGGAATCTTCTCCTTGGAAGAGCTGAAGGAGGAGCAAAGAGGGGACAAGGAGGAGCAGGAGGAGACTCTGAAGCTAAAGCTCCTCCATGAGACGGAGGTGTTGCAGCTGGAGCAGAGGTGAATGTTCATCATGTGGTTTATTGAGGTTCTGCAGGAGGTCCAGTTCTTCACCTCCTTCACCTCCTGTCTGTTAGGATCGAGGAGCTGACTGTTTCCCTGCAGGCTATGGACAGACAGAAGGAGGCCACAGAGGAGGAGGTGGACAGACTGAGAGAGTCAGAGAGGAGGCTCCAGTCTGTGGCTCAGGCTGTGATCCGACTGGTGAGGTTCTCCTCCACTGAGACCCTGTTCTTTTTACTGTGGTTCTTCAGCCTGTGTTGTTGTTTTGTCTTCAGTCCAGAGTCCTGACCACCACCAGCAGCAGTCAGACTCAGAGCATCTCCTCAGACAGCGTCCTCAGCCTGGATCTGTCCTCCCTTCTGTCCGTCCTGTCCCAGACTGAGAGTGTCCTGCAGCGGAGACACGAGGAGCTGCAGGTCTGTGACCGCTCCCAGTCAGAGCTGACCTCTTGTAATCAGATGACCTAGATTACAACCAATCTGAACATCTGTGTGCTTTGGGTTGATCAGCTTGACCATCTGACTCACTGTGTGTGTGTGTGTGTGTGTGTTAGGGGGCGGAGCTAAGTCTGTGGCGGCTCAGTAAGGAGAACGAGACACTGCAGCTCCGACTGAAACAGCTGGAGGACGATAACCAGCAGCTGCACGTGCACACTCAACACACACAGCAGGAGCTGACGCACACGCTGAACACACTCTGCAGGTGAACACACACTCTGCAAGTGAACGCACACTCTGCAGGTGAACACACATTGTAAACAGATGGAACAGGTAGACAGGACAGTTCTGTCACATCTAATGAGGACATCCCTGAGCCGTCAGGATCTTATCAGTGGATCTTATTTTTCCACGAGGCTCAGATGAGTTCAGACTGAAATGAGCTCCTCCTCACCTCAGATCTGCTGCGGTCT
>NC_051435.1:559083-563244 GCF_001649575.2 Kryptolebias marmoratus
CAGACCTGAACCTGGTTCCAGACCTGAACCTGGTCCCAGACCTGAACCTGGTCCCAGACCTGATTGTTTCTAACCTGTAACATTTTGGCGTCAGCTGATTGATGAGGACAGTAAATCAAGGACACAATCAGTCCGATTGTAAACAGGAAGAGAAGAAGCTGCAGACGGACTCTGAGAGAGGAGGTGCGGACAGGAGGTGCGGACTCTGAGCCTCCTGGGTTGTAGGATTTTGGTTAGAACCTTCTTAACCATCAGTCATTATGATTTGCTGAGGGAGATCTTAAGCTCCTCCTCCCTGAGGCTACGGTCCAATCGCTGCGTCTCAGACTCCAGGACGGACGGGATGGGATGGCGTGTGACGGCAGCCAGCGAATCGTTGAGGTCGTGTCTCAGAGACAGCAGCCATTGGCTGTTTTTGGAGGACTGCTCAATAAACTCCGCCCTCTGCTGCTGGTCCACAGCCAATGAGAGATGGAGCTGACTGAGCTGGAGGGAGGAGACAAAATGACATCATCGGTGTCCACCTGAACCATTCAGACTAAGAAACTCTTCTTCTGTGGTGCTCTCACCTGGCCCTCCAGCTCCTTCACTCGGCTTTGCAGCCACTCTTCTTCTGTGGTGTTTGTAGACTCCTAAACACGCACACACACACGGACACACACACACATCAGCTGTATTCCTGTTTCAGCTGTCATATCTCCACATACTGACACCTGAGTGAGTCTCACCTGAGATTGTGAGGTGTGTGTGAGCTGCTGTCTGAGCCTTGAACGCTCCTCCTCCACCTGACACACACACACACACACACACACACACACACACAGTGTCATCAAACACAGAACAATAAACAGGGTAACATCACTTTAGATGACTCTCAGAGTATGTGAGTCTGTCTCAGAGTGCCTACACCTGTCTCAGAATGTCTCTACTTGTCTCAGAGTGTCTTCACCTGTCTCAGAGTGTCTTCACCTGTCTCAGAGTGTCACCATCTGTCTCAGAATGCCTCCAACTGTCTCAGAATGCCTCCAACTGTCTCAGAATGCCTCCAACTGTCCCAGAGTGTCACTATCTGTCTCAGAGTGTCTTCACCTGTCTCAGAGTGTGTCTCAGTGCGTCTCGGTCTCTCCTCAGTTTGTCTTTCTGGTTTTCCAGATGGGAGTTCTTCTTGTTGAGTCGTTTCTGGTTCAGTTCCAGTTCAGCAACCAGATGTTGCAGAACCACCAGTCTGTCTCCTACAACCTGTGGACACAAACATTTTTATCCAGGTCAATCAGGACGTCCAGCTGTGAAGGTCCAGCCAGTCTGTCTTGTCTATAGACTGTACATATTATAGACCATCTGTCCCACCTTCTCTGGTTGTTGGGATCTAAAGCCAACCTGGTTTCCAGAAGCCGCCATGTTGTACTTTTGGAACCAGAATCTGTTTACTAACAACGTGGGGCTTTAAGCCCCGCCCAACAAGAGTTGCTCCTAAAAACACTATCTGAGGTGAGAACTACCTGAGGTGAGAACCACCTGAGGTGTGTTTTAATATTTTGTGAAGGGACTTGTACTGGAACCATCCTAGAAGAAAGATGGTCCCATTCTGGCTTCAGGTTCTGGGTTCCTGTTGGAGGTCTAGATTTTACTCCTAAGAATGAAAGACTCAGTCTGACCAATCAGAGAAGCACTGACCCCATCTGTGATAGTCCCCGCCTCTGGGCGATGCTCCTGTTGGTGGCCTCTCTCCCTGTAGCCAATCATAGCTGCCTCTGTTTGCTCCAGGGCCAGACGCACTCGATCCCTGTCCACCTGCAGCTCCTGGTTCCTCTGAGTCAGAGTGTACACCTGCCCAGCAGCAACAAACACCTATTATTCAGAAGGAGTCGCTGCAGACGAGAACAGGAGTCCTTATAAGACGAGGGGAGGACACAACCCAGCACAGCTCACAAGGTGATTGATTATCACACCCCTGATTGGTGGATAAACCCACAGCAGGCGTCTGATTGGTGGATAAGCCCACAGCAGGCGTCTGATTGGTGGATAAGCCCACAGCAGGCGTCTGATTGGTGGATAACCCCACAGCAGGCGCCTGATTGGTGGATAAGCCCACAGCAGGTGTTTGATTGGTGAGCTCCTTATAAAGGTCAGAAGGAGGAGGTGAACAGTCTTAGTACCTCAGCCTCCTTCTTCTGGAGCAGCCTCCTAATCTGCTGCTCCTCCTGCAGTGGAGAAGAGACTTCCTCCTCCTCCTCCTACAAAGCAAACAACAGTGTGCAACCATGAGGAGTTTAATCAGGAGAATCAGGAGTAAGGAGTTCTACTGAACACTCACCGTTCCTCCTCCTCTCTTGACTCTTCTCAACTTCCTCCTCCGTCCATCAATGTCCTCCTGCTCCTCCTCGCTCTCAGCAGCCAGTGAGGAGATCAGAGTTTTCTGTTCCTCGAACAAAGCTCTGACCCTGCTCAGCTCAGATCGACTATCCTGCACCTCCCTCTTCGCCTCCTCTAACTCCACATCCCTCTTCTCTAACCTGGATCTCCACTCTTCCTCCACCTCCTCCTGTTTCTTTTTTAGTATCTGGGTTTCTGTGTGGAGAGCTTTCAGCTTCACCTCCTGCTCCTTTTTCAGCTCTTCTATTCTCCTGCTCTTCCTCTCCTCAGCGTTCTCCAGCTCCTCCATCAGCTCCTTCCTCCTCCTCTCCAGGTTCTTGACTCGAGCTCTCAGCTCCTCCACCTCTCCTTGTTTCTCCACTTCCTCCCTGACCGCCTGCCGGTTGTCTTCTCTTATCCTCTCCACCTCCTCCTTCTTCTTCTCCATTATGCTCCTCAGACACTCCCCCTCTGCATGGCTCTCCTAATTCAGGAGTCAAAGAGGTAAAACATGATGTGCTCCTCGTTACTCCTCATCGGACAGGTACCTGTGTTTGTATCCAGCAGGAGGTGCTGTACCTGTAGGAGGACCTTTAGCTTCATCATTTCCTCCAGTGCCACTTTCAGACCCTCCTTCATCTGACGTTTCTCCTCCTCCTTCTCCTTCACCTCCTGCCGTGCTTGCTCCCTGCTGCGGCTCAGCTCCAACATCTGAAACAGAAAAAAATGTTAAAGTTCATCTCCTCCTGCTCCTCCTCCACACATTTTGCTGCTCCTGTACCTGACTCCTCAGAGAGCTCAGGCTGTCCTCCATCACCTCCACACTCTGCTGCACACCTCTCAGCTCCTCCTGCACCTCCTCCCTCCTCCTGCACTCCTTCTTCACCTCCTCTTTAAGGATGATGACGTCATCTCTCCTCTTCTTCAGCTCCTCCTGTGACTCCAGTTTTTCCATCTGCTCCTTCTCTACCTCCTCTTTGAGTAGAGATAACGCCACCTTGCTCCTCCTGCGTTCCATCTGCACCTCCTCTTTAAAAGTCAGCACTTCCATCTCTGCCCTCCTTAACCTCTCTTTCAGCTGCTTTTTTTCCTTCTCCACCTCCTCTGCGATGACAGTTAACTCCTTTGTCTTGCTGAATTCCTCCCTTACCTCCTGACTCTTCTTTTTAAGCCCATCCTTCACCTCCTTCTTTTGTTCTTTTTCAAGCTCCTCTTTAAGTACAGACACCTCCCTCTTGCTCCTCCACAGCTCCTGCTGCACCTCCTCCATCTGGTGGAGGTGCAGCTCCACCAGATGGAGCTCCTTTAAGCTCCACTCTTCCACCCTCTTTTTTAATTCTTCCTGGAACTCCTCTTGGGTCTCCTCCTTTTCTCTTTGCTTTCTTTGCACTTCCTCCCTCAGAGTCGTCACCTCCTTCTCAAACATTCTCAGCTCCTCCTTTTCTCTTTGCTCCTTTGACAACTTCTCACTGAGGACAGATAGTTCCCATCTGTTCCTCCTCAGCTCCTCCTGTGACTGGTCCTTCTCTCTCTGAACCTCCTCTTTCAGAGCTGTCACCTCCTTTCTGTTCATCCTCAGCTCCTCCTGTGCCTGGTCTTTCTCCTTCTGTACCTCCTCCCTGTTCCTCCTCAGTTCTTCCTGTACCTGGTCCTTCTCTCTATGCACCTCCTCTCTCAGAGCTGTCACCTCTCTCTCCCTCCTCCTCAGCTCCTCCTGAGCCTGGTCCTTCTCTCTCTGCACCTCCTCTCTCAGAGCGGTCACCTCTCTCTCCCTCCTCCTCAGCTCCTCCTGTGACTGGTCCTTCTCTC
>NC_051435.1:566127-568107 GCF_001649575.2 Kryptolebias marmoratus
TCCTCCTCAGCTCCTCCTGTGACTGGTCCTTCTCTCTCTGCACCTCCTCTCTCAGAGCTGTCACCTCCTTTCTGTTCATCCTTAGCTCCTCCTGAGCCTGGTCCTTCTCTCTCTGCACCTCCTCTCTCAGAGCTGTCATCTCTCTCTCCCTCCTCTTCAGCTCCACAGATAGTCCTGTCCTTTCTTCCTCCAGCTCTCTCTCCCTGGACCTCCCCCTCTCCTCCTGTAGGAGGTGCTGATCTCTCTCACCTTCCACCAGCCTCCTCTGCTCCTCTTTTTCCTCCCTTAGTTTCTCCTCTTTAGTTCTTAGGACTTCTTTTTGTGCCTCCATTTCTTCCTCCAGCCTCACCCTTCTTTCCCTCTCTCTCCTTAGCTCCTCCCTTTCTCCTCTCATTTCCTCCTGTGCCTCCTGGAGTTCGTTTTCCAGTTTCCTCTTCTGCTCTTGAGTCCTTCTCAGCACCTCTCTTTGCTCCTTCTCTACCTCCTCCATTTCTTTCAGTCTGTCCTCTAACCTCCTTCTCTCCTCCCTAGCTCTCTCAAGTGCTCCTCTTTCTTTCTCCTCCACCTCTCTCACAATGTCCTCCAGTTTTTTCCTCCTCTCCTCCTCAGTTTTTCTCTGTGCAGTCTCCTCTCTTCTCTCCTCCTCCTTCTCCTCCAGTGTGGTTGTCAGCTGCTTCACCTCCTCCTGTTGCTCCTGTAGGAGGTTACTGAGTTTAGTTGCATCCTTCGAGGTCAACTCTGTCTTCTCCTTCCACTCCTTCACCTCCTCCTCCAGTCTGTCACAGGCCTCCTGCCTCTCTCTGGACCTCCTCCTTGTTCCCTTGATCTCAGCTCGTGCCTCCTGCAGCTCCTTGGTCAGGGAGGAGATCATTTCATCCTTCTCTCCTCCCTCTGTAATCTCCTTGTGGAGGAGCTCCTTAGTTTCTTTCAGAAGCAACTCCAGCTGCTCCTCCCTCGCCACCTTCTGCTTCAGTTTGTCGTTAACCTCATGGCGCTCCCTCTCACCCTTCTCTTCTTGCTCCTTAGCCAGCCATAGGTCCTCCTTCAGCTTTTTCACCTCCTCCTCCCTCTCCCTAACAGCGCTCATCTGTCGCTCCAGGCTGAGATCTCTCCTCCGCACCTCCTCCTTCATCTCCTCACACTCCTCCTGAGCAACATTCAGCCTCAGCCTCAGCAGCTCCACCTCTCTCATGCTCTTCTTCAGCCTGTCCTCCACCTCCTCCTTCTGTCTCCTCTCCTCCTCCTGTAAAATGGAGATTTCTTTTTTCAGTTCCCTGATCTCCTCCTCTCTCATCCTCCATTTCTCCTGCTCATTCCTTAGTCGGTTTAACTCCTCCTCGGCCTCCTCCTTTTCCCTTTCTAATTTCTCGATCCGCTCACAAAGCGCCTCAGTTTCTCCATCCCTCAGCACCTCCTCCTCCCTCCTTTTTACCTCCTCCTGTCTCAGCATCTCCTCTGTCCTCTTTACCTCCTCCTCCAGTTTCTCCTTCTCCTCCTCTGTTTGCTGCATTCTCTCCATCATCAAGCTGATCTGAGTTTTTTCCTCCACCACCTCTTCTCTCAGTCTCTCCACCTCTCCCCGTCTCTCCTCCACCTCCTTCATCAGTCCTTCAATGCGCCTCCGCAGCACCTCCAGCTCTCCGTCCCTCGTCCCGATCTCCTCACTCAGCACTCCTCTCTCTCTCTGCCATGTCTCCTTCTCCTCCCTCCGCTCCTGGTCCTTCTCTGATGTCATCCTCTCGAGCATCTTCACCTCCTCCTGCAGCTCCTTCCTGTCAGCCTCACTCCCCTCCCTCTTCTCCTTCTCGTCTTCTCTCCTGGTTGTCTCTCGGAGCAGCTCTCCTCTCAGACACTCGATCTCACCTTCAGACACAAAAACACCGATTTACAAAACAAAAAGGTAGGCTGGATCCCTCAGGTCCTAGTCCAGGACTCTGACCCCCCTCAGGACTCTGACCCTGTCCCTGCAGTCTGACCCCC
>NC_051435.1:568207-572082 GCF_001649575.2 Kryptolebias marmoratus
TGTTGTTGAGTGTGACAGAGTTGTGTGTATCTTGTGTTGTTGAGTGTGACAGAGTTGTGTGTATCTTGTGTTGTTGAGTGTGACAGTTGTGTGTATCTTGTGTTGTTGAGTGTGACAGAGTTGTGTGTATCTTGTGTTGTTGAGTGTGACAGAGTTGTGTGTATGTTGTGTTGTTGAGTGTGACAGAGTTGTGTGTATCTTGTGTTGTTGAGTGTGACAGAGTTGTGTGTATATTGTGTTGTTGAGTGTGACAGAGTTGTGTGTATCTTGTGTTGTTGAGTGTGACAGAGTTGTGTGTATCTTGTTGTTGAGTGTGACAGAGTTGTGTGTATCTTGTGTTGTTGAGTGTGACAGAGTTGTGTGTATCTTGTGTTGTTGAGTGTGACAGAGTTGTGTGTATCTTGTGTTGTTGAGTGTGACAGAGTTGTGTGTTTGTTTACTGAAGGCAGATGTCTCCCTGTCCTTCGGCCTGGTGATAATCCTTGGTTATTTTTACCCGGTGTCCCCCCCACACACACACACACACACCACCCCCACCCAGGGCTGTCAGCTGTGCCTCCTCCTCCTCCTCCTCCTCCTGCTCCTCCTCCTCTCAGACCCGTTTGGGCTCCACAGCTCCAGCAGAGAATCGTTTGGATCAGCAGCACAGAGCCTCAGGTACTGTGTTTGCTGTCAGAATGAGACGTGTTTCAGTGGTTTGGGTTTAATCAGAACCAGAACCTTCAGCTGGAAACGGGTCTGTCAGTTAATTAGATCACTCAGTCATCGCCGGCAGCTGTTCAGGACATCTGGAGGATTATTAGATCAAGGTGTTGCTTCTTTAAATCTGAACAGTTTGATAGAAACCAGCAGGTAAATATTTTCAAATTCAAAAATATTTTTAAACTCCTCACCTTAACCTGACGTCTTACTAATTTATCTTTCTTGATTACAATTTTATTTATTGGTAATATTTATAAAACTGTTAGCAGGTGACCTCACCTGTCCCCTGGTGTTACCATGGTAACTGTTAACAAGTGACCTCCCCTGTCCCCTGGTGTTACCATGGTAACTGTTAACAGGTGACCTCACCTGTCAGAACCTCTGATGACTGACAGCTTCATCGCGTGTTTGAGTCAAACAGATGGAGGACCTGCTGGGTTGGTTGATCAGGTTCAAGTTACCCCTCAGTTCTTGTGGATCAGCTGAAGGTGAACGTTCTGGTTCTTAGGAACCACAGAGAACTGGACCTGACAGAAAACCCTATAAATTAATTATCAAATTAAAAACTTCAGAATCAGTTCTTAAACTCTGACTTTCTTTATGTGAATCTAAAGTTTTAATTCAAAATAAAAGTTCTATTTTTCCTATAAGAACTCCGAGTCTTGGTTCTTTAGTAGCTCAGTTACAGAACCTGAACATAACTGTAGAACCTTCTGGTCCTAATTCTTGTTCTCTGTGTTCTGTAGGAGGTTCCATCAGCTGTTGGTTCAAATGGGTCCATTCTGGGAAACTGGTTCCGTTTTAGTCCAATAAAAAACGAATCAGAACCAAACAGACCCAGTTGGATCCTTTATCAAGGAACAGGATCTTAGGTTCAGTTTTTCCTCAAGATGACTGGAACCACCGAGGAGACTAAACAGACATGTGGATCCCAAACCAAGGAGAACAGAACCAGAACCCTGAAGCCAAGTGGGTCCTTCACCACCCTGAGCACCATCGCCATCCAGAACCGCCGGACCCAGATCGTCATCTCTGTTCTCCAGGTACCAGAACTCAACCCGGTTCTCCAACCTGAAACAGTTTTAAGAAATGTGTCAGGAGTCTGGACTTTCTCTGTCTGGGACACAGACCAACTCTTAATTTGAAGAGTATCTGTGAGCTTTATTTTGAAGCTCCAGGTTTAAACTTCTTCCTATTTTCTCTTTCTGTTTTTGGACCTTAAATCCTGAATTCTGCAGAAGCTTTCATTCAGTTCTCCTTAATTTAAATGTTCTAATCAGAACAGAAACACTGAAATTCTCCAGGATCTGCTGACCCAGAATCTGCTGAGTCGCTGGTTGCCATAGTGATTCCCACCTTTTGGTGGGAGCAGAAAGGGGAGGAGCAGCACACAGCTCCACCTTAACTCTCCGTTCTTAGTGAAGTTCATCTCCGTCGTACGATGTTCTGCAGGAACAGAGCTCGCTGTTCCTGATCGAGACACACTCTCTGAAGGACTTTTTCTGTTTCTTTGTTTCAAAGCTGCAGGAGGAGTAGACAGAAACCGTAGAATACCAGGTGAAGACTAACACTTCTGCAGTGGTATCTTTAACTGCAGGTGATCAACCAGAGAAACACTGACAAACACAAAAAACATTTTATAAAGAAACTTTGTGCGGTAACACAAAGCTTCCTGTCAGAAACACTTACATCCTGCAGCTTTATGGACTCATTTATCTCTAAAGTTAAAGCATTATATTATTATATCTTAGAGGTTTTAATATTTAAATCAGTATTTTTATCTCTGACAGATGGTTTAAAGTAAGAGCTGCTGGAGGTCACTCAGTCTGTCCACGAGCTGTTTCCTCTTATAGCTCCATCAGCGCTGTGTGTGTGTGTGTGTGTGTGTTATCAGGCGTCACCTCAAGTCTTTTTACGGTCAACATGCCAGAGATACCGTACCGTCCGGAGGAACGCTCCAACACAAACACACACAGATACAGTTTGTCCTGCTAGAGACAGAAAACAGCTGAATAAAACCAGTTAGTGTTTCCAGCCCCACACCGGCTGTGTGTGTGTGTGTGTGTGTGGTTTTATGTCACCTATAAACCCTTGGCTGTGGTTCTGATGGTATTTTAACGTGTTCTGGAGTTTGTCTTCCTCCTGGTGAGGTAGTTAAAGTTTGATGTGCTTCCTGCTGGTCGGCTCTCCAGTCTTCACTTCCTAAATCATCACAACTATAAAAACACACACACATCTGCCTGCAGACACACACATCTGCCTGCAGACACACACATCTGCCTGCAGACACACACATCTGCCTATAGACACACACATCTGCCTGCAGACACACACATTTGCCTGCAGACACACACATCTGCCTGCAGACACACACATTTGACTGCAGACACACACATCTGCCTGCAGACACACACATCTGCCTGCAGACACACACATTTGCCTGCAGACACACACATTTGCCTGCAGACACACACATCTGCCTGCAGACACACACACATCTGCCTGCAGACACACACATTTGACTGCAGACACACACATCTGCCTGCCGACACACACATTTGCCTGCAGACACACACATCTGTCTACAAACACACACATCTGCCTGCAGACACACACATTTGCCTGCAGACACACACATTTGCCTGCAGACACACACATCTGCCTGCAGACACACACATTTCATCTGCCTGCAGACACACACTTCTGTCTACAAACACACACATCTGTCTGTATTTCTGCTCATTAAAGCTCGAGCTGCAGCGGACTGAAAGAACCAGATCTTGGATCCAAGCTGGTGAGAGGGAGGTCTGGGTTTCCTCCACGACCCGACCATGGATAAGAGGCAGAGGGTGGAGGGGTGGATGGAGGTTTGAAGAAGCAGCTGTTGGAGGCACAAGGCCCGGGTTCCTTCTGGTTCTGCAGGAGTGGTCCATCAGCTCTTTGAAGATGTTTCTTTCTGACCTACACCCCTTTACACCATTAGGTGGAGTTTGCAGCTGCCCCGTCTGCAGCAGGTCCACCAGGTTAACAGAACCTGGGTCCACCAGGCTAACAGAACCTGGGTCCACCAGGCTAACAGAACCTGGGTCCACCAGGTTAACAGAACCTGGGTCCACCAGGCCAACAGAACCTGGGTTCACCAGGTTAACAGAACCTGGGTCCACCAGGCCAAC
>NC_051435.1:582276-600423 GCF_001649575.2 Kryptolebias marmoratus
CCCCAGGCTAACAGAACCTGGGTTCACCAGGCTAACAGAACCTGGGTTCACCAGGTTAACAGAACCTGAGTCCACCAAGCTAACAGAACCTGGGTCCACCAGGTTAACAGAACCTGAGTCCACCAGGCTAACAGAACCTGGGTCCACCAGGCTAACAGAACCTGGGTTCACCAGGCTAACAGAACCTGGGTCCACCAGGCTAACAGAACCTGGGTCCACCAGGCTAACAGAACCTGGGTCCACCAGGCTAACAGAACCTGGGTCCACCAGGCTAACAGAACCTGGGTTCACCAGGTTAACAGAACCTGGGTTCACCAAGCTAACAGAACCTGGGTCCACCAGGCTAACAGAACCTGAGTCCACCAGGCTAACAGAACCTGGGTCCACCAGGCTAACAGAACCTGGGTCCAGCTGCTCTTGCTGATGTTTTTCTGTTCAGCACGGCTCATAAAAATGAATAAACAGCTCTTCATCTGCGGTTCTGTTCTCAGAACGGCTCTCTGGTCCACCTGCAGCTGGTCCAGGTCCAACCAGGACTCTGTGAGATCGGATCGAACCAGGAGGAAAACCTGATCCTGATCCAGGATCACCAGCAGCTGCAGGACAAACTCCAGGTGCAGAACCACTCAGACCCAAACAGGAAGCATTTTCTGCAGCGGCTCATCGGAGACTAAAACCAGGCCTTTTGTTTTTACTCTTTAATGATCTGACTCATCTCAGAACCATGAGTCTGAAGTTCTGTCTGCCGTGGAGAAGAAGGGTCAGGAGGAGCCGAGGAAGAGGAGGAAGCAGGAGGAAGAGAAGGAGCTGAAGCAGGCGATGAAGGCGTCTCTGAGTGAAGGATGGCGTCTGCTCCTTCGGCTGATGGAGAGGCGCCTGGAGGTCCTGATGCTCGCTGCAGAGTTCCACCGCCGAGCGGCGCAGGTTGGTGTAGATAAAAACTAAGGTTTGTTGGGAGAACCATGAACCAACAAACAGGTTCTGGTCAAACAGTGCTGCTTTTCAGGTGCCTGACTCTCTCTGTTCATCTCTGATGTTTTACTGATCCAAGTCCCGTCAGAGAGACTCAGTCTGTCCTCTGTGGTCAAACAGCAGGTCTCTACCAAGGACATTTGGTCTCACATTCCTCAGGCGGTCCATGTGAGCCATTTGTTGTTGTTTTTTAAGCAGCAGCAGAGCCTCAGGGAGACTCCTGCCTGTAGCATCAAACCAACAGATTTATTCATGTTTTTACATCATTTCATGGTTTCTATCATTCATTTAGTTCAAATTTTTATTCAGGGTAATAATTATTTGGTATTAACCAAAGTAAACTTCACCTGAACAGTGATGTGTGAGGAACACTGTTCTTGTGTTTCTGGTAAACGTCCGTGTCGTTCCAGTTTTCTGCCAGCATCGCCAGGCTGGAGGATCTTCAGGTGAAACCAGAAGAAGACAAACTGACCGAGGTTCAGCGTTTATACGACTCCATGAGGAAAGGTAACCGGAGCTCCGGTTCAGTGTCGACATGAATATTTATATCTGGCTCTTGGCTGCAGAGACGGATTTAAATGTGTGAGGAGCTGCTGGTGGAACCCAGTTAAACTGCTCATCCTGTAAAATCCTGCAGACTTGTTCAAAGTCTGGGATTTCACCTGATTTTAAATGTATTCTGATGGGGTGTACCTGATTCTGATTTTTTAACTCCTAAACTTATCTGAGGTGGTTTGACCTGATTTTAACTCATTCCAGATGTTTGAATCACTTCAGTTTGTGTTTGTTTTGCAGATCTTCTGGGGAAGTCCCTGCAGGTCTTAACCAGCAGCAGCGTTCTGCTGCAGAAACTCAGACAGCTGCAGAGGAGCGAGGCCATCCAGAGGAGAGGAGGAGTTCTGCAGGACCAGGAGGACCGGGAGGACTGGGAGGAGGACCAGGAGGACCCGGAGGAGGACCAGGAGGACCCGGAGGAGGACCAGGAGGACCGGGAGGTAAGTCTTCATGAAGATCCGACAGAAACATTAACAGACCAGTTCATGTTTGGGTTGTTTCTCTGATGGAGCGGTCTTAGTCAGATCTTCAGAGATGTTTGAGTTTTGACTCCTATAAACTCTGATTTGTTTGTTCATTTTTCAGCAGAACTTCATAAAATAAAAATAAACTGTTTTAAAATCCTCCGAAGGGTTTTCTCTTTTCTGAGTGTTGAGTTGTGATCTGATGCTTCCTGCCTCCTGATGAAGCTTTGGTCTGCTGCCTCCTCCCAGGGTTCCCAGGGTTCCCTGAGTTCTCAGGGTTCTCAGGGCTCCCAGGGCTCCCAGGGCTCCCAGGGCTCCCAGGGCTCCCAGGGCTCCCGGTCCAGCTGGGGATCTGTGTTGAGGCTGGAGGAGCTGGTGGAGATGCTGCAGGATCGGAGGCGAACAGCCGACCAGGTTTTCAGGCTGCAGCTCCAACAGGCAGAGAAGGTCCAGAGGACCAAGGAAGAGTCCAAAAGAACTGGTTCTGAAGTGAGTCACAACTCCAACCTCCAGGTCTGAGAACAAAATGTTTTCTTCAAACATGAACAACCACTTTAATCAGAATTTAATTTTCAGAAACTCTTCTGTAAATGCTGAACCGATCAGCGTGGTCCAAACGGTTTTCACTTCCTGTTTCCTGTTTCCTGTTTCCTAACATCCATCCTGAGCTTCAGGCTGCGACACGTTTCTGTTCAGATCTGAAACTGATCCAGGTTTTTAGAAAACCATTTAAAGACTTTAAACTGAACATAAACCTGTTCTTCTTGTCTGGATCATCTTTCTACCAGCAGCTTCCAGAACCACAAGACGGGAGTCTCCTGGACCATAACCAGCAGTCTGGATCCACATCAGCAGACCGATCCAGAAACCTGGAGCCTGATGGAATGTCTGAGTCAGGATCCACTTCAGACCTGCAGACTGAATCCAGAACAGACCAGAAACCAAAAACCCAGTCAGAGGCACCAGGAAATCCAGACCTACAGCCTGGATCCAGACCACAACAGACAGTGGACCTTCAGTCTGGATCAAGACCAGATGTGAAACCAGAATCTGGGTCTCACCTGAACACTGAATCTGGACCAGATCAAACCAGAGACTTTAAGTCCAGATCCAAATTAAATGGTCTCTCAGAGAAAAACAGAAAGTTCAGTTGGGGTTCCGGATCAGATCTGAAGACCAGAATCCTGAAGTCCAGATTTAGATCAGAGCAAACCACTGAAACCAGATCAAAGTCTGGAGAGGTTCCCGTTGAACCTGCAACAGAAA
Source organism: Kryptolebias marmoratus (assembly GCF_001649575.2). Lineage (NCBI taxonomy): Eukaryota > Metazoa > Chordata > Actinopteri > Cyprinodontiformes > Rivulidae > Kryptolebias > Kryptolebias marmoratus. The sequence goes on from NC_051435.1 coordinate 585,534, forward strand.
AGGAGCCTAGACCTGGATCAGAAAAGACCAGAGACCTGCAGCCTGAGTCCAGATCAGCTGAAAACAAAGACCTGTTAGACCTGCAGACACATTCTGGATCACAAGAGACCAAAGTCCCTCAATCTGGTTTTAGATCAGATTTGGAGAAGATATCTAGATCTGAAGTACCAGGATCTGGATCAGGTCTGAGATCAACATCTAGGTCACAGGAGAGGAAGGATCTAAGACCTGGACCTGGATCAAATCAGACCATAAAACAGCAACTGGATTCCAGACCAACAGAGACCAGAGACCATCTGTCCAGTTTCAGACCAGTCCTGAAAACCAGACCAGACGAGCAGTCCACATCAGGTTCTGATGAAAAGGATGGATCCAGATCAGAGAAAACCAGAACCCAGCAGTTAGGATCCAGATCAGAGGAGATCAGAACCCAGCAGTCAGGATCCAGATCAGAGGAGATCAGAACCCAGCAGTCAGGATCCAGATCAGAGGTGAGTACCTGGTTCAGGTGAAACGATGAAAGTTTTAATATTTTGATCAAATTCACACATTTCTGGTTTTAAATAAAACAATTTGAGACCTCATCTGGGACTGGTGTGAGACCTGATCTGGGACTGATCTGGGACTGATGTGAGACCTGGTCTGAGACTGGTCTGAGACTGGTCTGGGACTGGTGTGAGCCCTGATCTGGGACTGATCTGGGCCTGGTCTGGTTCTGAATGTTTCAGGTCTCTGGATCGGGTCAGAACCTGGGCTCGGTGGAACAGCGGGCGATGCAGCGACTCGATGAAACTGAAAATGAGCTGCAGACTCACCAGCAGATGGAGATCCAGCAGGACCAGGAGGACGAGATGTTCTGCAGGAGGAACCCGGAGAAACTCATGAAGGTATGAGGTTCTGTTTGGGTCTGGACTGGTGAACAGCTGACGGGGTTTTGTGTCAGAACTGTTTGTTGTCAGACCCTGCAGGACCTGAAGTGTGTCTCAGAGCTGCTGGACTCCTGCACTCGGATGGATCTGGGTTCAGACCCGCAGACCTCCAGGCTGCTGGAGCGCTTCAAACAGGCAGAACCACATTTCAGGGTAAGAACCGGTCCATGGAGGACTGGGGGGGTTGTTGTCGATGAAGGTCTAAAATAATTTTAAATGGTAGAAGTTACCGTCTGCCCCGGTCTCGTCTTATTCAGAACTTTGTTTTGGATCCACAGTGATGTCTTCATGTCTGATGTCTGAGTTCTCTCCACTTCTCTGTGTTTGGGGTTCTGAAGACATCTTGGACCACATGGACCTGAACATCTGTTGGGACATTTGGGTTGACTTTGGGACAAACTGAACCTTCTGGTTCTGAACTGAAGCAGGCGCTGCGGTGTTCCCTCACTCCTGTTGTGTCTCTGTCCTCTGCAGCAGCTGGACTCTGAGGTGGACCACATGCTGCAGAACCGGGACAGTCTGAGAGGTGTCCCGGTCCAGATCCAGGTCCAGGTCCAAGTGGAGGAGGGTCTGTCAGAGCTGCTTAAGTTGCGGCAGACAGTGAAGGACAAGATTCATCAGAGCGAGTCCATCCTGAACCTGACCAGGAGCTTTCACCTCACAGCCAATCAGGTGAGAGGAGCTGAACCGGAGAAAAATCCAGAATCTGGATCTTTAAAGACTGAAACAAATGACAACTGTCAGGTTCTTAAGATCCTCCTGCAGCAGAACCTTGGGTGGAGAAGAACCATCAGACCGTTTTATTTCTGCAGAGAAAACACTGATCTGCAGGACCCAGCAGCACCCAACATCTGATTGATCTCCACACAAAGTAGGTCGCATTAGCAGTTAACATTAGCAGGGTTCAGATACAGGATCCAGATCCAGGGTCCAGATACAGGTCCAGATACAGGGTCCAGATTCAGGGTCCAGATCCAGGTCCAGATACAGGTCCAGATACAGGATCCAAATTCAGGGTCCAGATCCAGGTCCAGATCCAGGGTCCAGATCCAGGTCCAGATCCAGGGTGCAGATCCAGGGTCCAGATCCAGGGTCCAGATCCAGGGTCCAGATCCAGGATCCCGAGTCCGGGTCTCTGTGCGGTGTTAGAACGTGTTGTTTTATTGTTGCTTCAAACATTCAGAGGAAAAAAGAAAAGAATTAGTTTGAATCGATCCTGAACCCATCTGTAAATATGATCATGCTCTGAACTCAAACAGGATCAATCGGTTCTGAAGTAATGACAATCGGACCTTCAGAACCTCATTAATCTACATGTTGATGTCTGTCTTCTGAGTCCAGTTGGACCTGCTGCTTCAGTCAGAACCCACCAGAACTTCCACTGAGCTGAGTCAGTACCAAGAGGCCCGGCAGCAGATCCAGAACCTCCTTAAAACCACGCTGACACTGAAGACGGACATCTGTACCACCGTCACTCAGACTGTACGAACAAACACACCTTTTAAATCAGAACCAGCGGTCCAGTTTGTTCCTCATCCGGTCCGAGGTTCTGGTTTCACCTGCAGCTGTGTCCGCTCCTCTTCCTGCTGTTCCAGGGTTCTGCAGGTTTCCGGGTCGAGCAGCTGGAGGCCCGTCTGGGGTCTCTGGACTCTCTCTGTGAGTCGTGGCTGAAGGAAGCAGCTGGACAGGAAGAGAAGCTGCCTCACCTGCTGAACGATGACATCATCCAGGTGAGGCAGGTGGAGGTCCATCCCAAGGGTCATTGGAACCATTAGTATAAAGGGTCATCAGAACCATGTGACTGAGACAGTTTTCAGAAATTTTAAAAGCTAAAGTTGAAATTGTTTGTTGTGACCAGCAGGGGGCGCTGCTGTTCTTCCTCTGAATTAACAGATTTATTCTGATTTGTCAGGTTCATTAAATTAAACTTATCGTTTCAGTTTTTATTCAGAAGAATAAATGAAATATGAACAACCTCTTTGATTATTAATGATTATTATTAATGACGGATGTTTGATTATTAACATCCGTCTGAAGCTCTGACTGTAAAACCTGTTAAAGATCTAAAACCTCAGATCAGTCATGGAAACTTTCTGTGACCCGTTTAGACTCTGAATGATGTTTCTGTCCCGTCCAGCCTCTGGTTCTGTTCAGCGGAGACACGGATCTGTCTCAGTGTGGACAAATGTGTCTCAGCTGTCCTCAGCTGACAGATCAGACACCCGACACTCCTCCCTTCTGAGACAGAAACATCTCGCTGCTCTAAAAATACTCATCAAAGCTTCTTGTCCACGCAGCAGCATCAACAACAAGCTGACCCGTTGGAGCGGTTCTGACCCGGATCCAACAGAACAACCTTCAAACGCTGTTATTGTTGAAGTCAAACTTGTTGATCTTTGCTTTAATTTTCTACAGGAACCAGGAGATGAACCTGTTTGTGTTTCATAAACAACAGATTCATCACGTCTCTGTGGACTCAACAGGTTCTGGTTCTGGTTCTGGTTCTGACTGAAAGAATCTAAGATTTTATTGTTATGGTCGTTAACAAACCAGCTGAAACAATGACCAGATTAGGTCAGTCTCTGTTTCTGTAAAAAAAAAAAAAAAGCAGGGGTTCTGTCACTGCTTATTGTTCTGATCCAGTTTGGTTCTGGTCTCTGAAGAAGCTCCACACTCTGTAGAACCAGGACAGAGATCCTGTTTGGATCAGAACCAGAGTCCTCAGAGAACGCTTTAGCTCATGATCCACACTGTTCAGTGAAACTTCTCCTCAGAACTTTATCAGAACCAATAAAAGTTAGGGGTTAGCCCCCCCTTATCTTCGGGACCTTTTAAAATTCCGGTCTGTGTCCAGAACTTTACGATCAAATAATCCGTTATTACTGACAGTTCCTCGGACTCGACTTAAGAGGAAAGGAGATGGAGCTTTTTCTGTTGCTGCTCCTGTTTTATGGAATAATTTACCTTTCCAGATTAGATCTGCCCACAGCCTGGATCATTTTAAATCGCTTCTTAAAACTCAGTTTTACTCTTTGCCATTTAATTGATGTATTGTTTTGTGCTTAGTTTTATTATTTGTGTTACCGTTCTTGTACAGCACTTTGGTGCAGTTTTATACCTGTTTTTAGAGTGCTATATAAATAAATTTGACATTGACATTGAAAAGAACCTAAGGCGGGTTCTGATTGGACAGAGTGTGTTTCTATAGGGACCCATCAGGAACCAGATGAAGGAACACCTGAGATGTTTGAACCTGTGTGATGTTCTCTTGTTTCAGCTGCGTGGCTCCTTTAAGGAGCTGAAGAAACGTTTCAGCAACTCAAAGTTTAACTTCCTGAAGCGGAATGACAGAACCAGGAACACCAAGGCCGTCCGGAACCAGCTGCAGCAGGTGGAGATCTTCCAGGAGAAGCTGCAGGTACCACAAGGAGGACCACGAGTCCAGAACCATCTGGGGTTTATCTGAGAACTAGATAAATAAGACCCACCATGGACCAGGTCAGGTTCTGGTCCTGGTTCTGGACTCAGGTTCTCAGTTTTCAGACCTTTATTGGAGACTGGAGGAGTTTGATCAGAAAACAGGACAGGAAGTGAAAAAGTCTGTCAGGTCCAAGATGAGATGATTTATAATCAGATGGTCCAAACAGCAGAACATTTGTTCTGAAACCTGAGGAAAATGAATCCAATAAGAACGCCCCCTGCTGTCCGTTCATCAGAATGCAGCGGTAAAACATTTTTTATTGGCTTTGCTTCTCAGACCTTAAGGCTACAGAGAAAACAATGACTCCTGAAATATTTCTCTTCAGAGCTGATTTTATTCATAAACTTTGAGGAACCAAAATATTTCATCACATCATGAGGAGATTAGTTGTTTTTAGTGCAGAAACCTTATAGTTTAAATAAAGTATTGTGCGTTTGGACCTACAGAACTCAGAACCACAGCCTAATGTTTGGTCCCACTGTGCTCAGAAGGTCAGGACCATCTAAGGAGCGGGACATGTTTGTCCTCTGGTGTCAGAAACGGACTGAAAGCTGAAAACCAGAGGTCGAACCCTGTTTGCTCTGGGACTCTGTGGGTTTGGGGTTTTGTAAATGTGGTTCTGTTGGTTCTGCAGGCGCTCAGGAAACGCGTGCACAGTGTGTCGGCCCGTCTGGGGTCAGAGGTGAAGGACGGGGCCGTGGCCCGGCAAGTGGAGGACGCCGCCAACGAGCTGCAGAGACAAATGGGAGAGTTTGAACGAAACGTCTGTGAGCACCAGAAAACCCTGGACCTGACCTGCAGACTGCAGCTGGCCATTGAGGAGGTACCGCCCCTGATCCGGGTCAGTCAGAACCATCCATCGGACCATTATCTGACCCACTTGTTGCTCTGCATCCACAGCATCAGTTCTGGTATGAAGAGGCGAGCGCCACCATTGCTCGGGTCGGGAAGTTTTCTCTGGAGTGTCGTGTAGCAGAAGCTGCGTCGGTTCTGTTCCGTCAGTTTGAGAAGTTCGTTTGGCCCACGGTTCCTCAGCAGGAGGAGAGGATCAGGCAGATCACAGAGCTGGCTGTCAGGCTGCACGGTGCGTAGGAACACAGGAAACAGGAGGCTTTTATTCTGAAAAACATCCTTCCAACAGCTTTTTTATAATGGTAATATTTCCAACACCAGGTGTTTTAAAGGCACAAGGAAACGAGTGTAAAGTGTCCGTTGTGTTTCAGGGGTGGAGGAGGGTCAGCGCTACATCGAGAAGATGGTCAGTAAACACTCAGAGATGGTGGAGTCCATCAGACAGCTGAGCCACAAACTGATGAAGCTGGAGGCCAAACTGAAGGTGAACAAACTTCATGCTCCAGAACCAGAGGACATCTGATGTTTGATGTTTCCTTCCACATCAGAGACTTTAGTCTGGATTTATTTAACCAGACGAAGTCAGAGCTTAACATCACTGTGATGTTTTCAGCTGCAGAGTCTGAAACAGCAGCAGAATGATGAAGAGAAGGAGGTAAAGGAGGATGAAGACGAGGAGAGAAGCAGAGAGGAAGAGAAGAAGGAAAAGAGGAAGAAGATCCAGAAGGAACTGAAGGATAACCGCAGCTCCCAGGAAGCTGCTGACATGGTAACAGCAGCTTAAAATGATCTAATTTATTAGGAGTATCAGATGGCAACACAAGTCCTTTGATTCCAGCATGAGCTGAAAGAGACAGGCCACACCCCTGAACTGACTGCAAAGCATGATGGGAAAGAGTCTTCTGCAGCCAATAGGAAGGGTCCATTAAAGAGAAGCGAGGAGGCAGACAGAGGGACGGTCGACTCAGAGAGCAGGTTGGTACCAACACCTGTTTGATCACCTGACATCTCTCAGGTTCATCCATTTGATCAAGGAGCATCTCTCGGGTACCATCGTTTGTCCACTTCCGGGGTACGTCCCTTTGACGTCCCTTTGACGTCCCTTTGACGTCCATTTGATGTCCCTTTCCTGTGATGCCTGTTTGATTACGTCACATCTCAGGTCAACAGTTTGTCCACACATTGTCTCTCAGGTCCACTGTTTGTCCACACATTGTGTCTCAGGTCAACAGTTTGTCCACACATTGTCTCTCAGGTCCACTGTTTGTCCACACATTGTGTCTCAGGTCAACGGTTTGTCCACACATTATGTCTCAGGTCAACAGTTTATCCACATATTGTGTCTCAGGTCCACTGTTTGTCCACACATTGTCTCTAAGGTCAACAGTTTGTCCACACATTGTCTCTGAGGTCAACAGTCTGATCTTGTGTCATCTCTCAGGTGCATACGTTCATTCAGGTTCTTCTGTTTGATCACATGACGTCTTGAGGATTTAGAATCATGTAGACTGTAAGAAGAAGAGACAGAAACCCACATCTGTCTCTGTTTGAACTTCAGACAGTCATGCTGTGGAAGTTTCACCTCCTCCTACTGCTCCACCCTCAGCATGTCCTGCTCCCCCCTGGAGGCCAACCGACTGGTTCACACCATCCACAGCCAATCCCAGCTCGTCACCACTGAGACCCAGGCCACATCCCCTCTGTCTATCATTGGTCCATTCTGTGACGTCCAGAAGGAATTTGAGGAAGAGATAAAAGAAGAACAACAGGCGGCCTCAGACCTGAATCCACTACAGGTGAATTAAAGTCCTCAAAACAGAATACTTTCAGGTTGTTTTCTTCTCTCAGTCACATTTTGTGTTCCAAAACACACTGATGGGCTCCACCTCTATGCTGATGATACTCCACTTTATATCTGACTTTTCAGAGCTTTTTCAAACTAAACATTTCATTTGAATTTTACCCAGAATGCTTCAGCACATGCAGAGTTCCAACAACACGAGGCGATGATGGAGGACTTTCTTTCTAACGATGAATATGACTGTGCATCACCTGACGACATCTCCCTGCCACCGCTGGCAGAGACGCCAGAGTCCAACATGTTCCAGTCCGATATCGAGGATGGCTTCTGTTTCAGTTCTCACAGCATCCACGTCAGTCAGTTCAGCCACCAGTCCCACCCTCAGGCAGAACTAACTGGAACCGGTCCTGGTGCTGTCCCACAGCAGGCAGAGAGCTGTCCGACGCCTCCAGTCAGTCTTCACAGCAGCACAAGGTCTGTATGGGAGCAGGTGGTTTATCTTCAGTCCAGCTTTGAACACTTCTGTCTCATGAATTCACTGTCCAGTTGTAAGATTCTGTTTTTGACATGTCTCAGGTTCAGATCAGAGTCCAGGTCTTTCCTTCAGAGTCCGTCAACAGTTCCTGCTCCAAGACTCTTCACCAGCACTCTGTGCACCATCCTGAAGACCAGAGAGTCCAGCACAAATAATCAGAGTGCTGACTTGGACAACCCTGAACCGAGACCCCCACCAGGGTCTAACCCAGTCTATGAGAGCAATGCACCACATGGTTCAGGAGACACTGGTTTCCACAGACCCAGCTCTAATTCTCCTCAAAGTACCACAGTCATTTATAAAAACAAGAGCTCAACAGAACCTCTTTATGGCTTGAAGAGTAAGTCCCAACAGGACATGAAGTCCATCAAAAGTCCAAGAGAACCCACAGGTCAAAGGGATGGTCTCACCAAGACCAGAACCAGTTTGGTTACCCAGCAGAACTTTGAATTCAAGTCCTTGTTTTTAAATAATCATTGTGTTGAGACAAAGGGCTGTACTTCATCTCTGAGAGGAACCAACCCACAGTCTGATCCAGTCCCCAAGGCTGAAGGACACTCCCAGAGTTCCAGTCCTACAGATCCGGTCCCCCATAAAAACTCCACTCATCCAAAGGACACTGATCCTCTTGAACCTTCTGAAATCACCCTCACAAGTTCATCAAACCCTCAAGACAGGAATCTTCCACAGTTGTCCACAGGTTCCAGGAGTGACCCGGATCAAGTTGCACCTCCCTCCCAAAACAAATCCAAAGATAGCAGTCTTACCACAACCACTGGTGTCACCCAGGAGACTGTCTTCTGCCAGGTGTCCCCCTCAGACAGGTTCTGTTCCAACAGTTCTTCACAACCAAACGGTGTCAACAACATGAGTATCAGCAGGAGGAGCCTCCACACAGTCTGCTCCTTCCACGAGTCCCTGACCTCCTCCCCTGCCCAGCAGTGTGTGCATGGCCCCAGCATGAGTTCCAGCAGCTCAGCCCGGCCTGCTGGTCCTCCTCAGACTCAAGCTTTGGCTCATCCAGCTAACCTGCATGTCACACTCACCTCCTCTCTACTCCATCTACTAACTCCACCCAAAGACCCTGACATCTGTCAGCCCATAGTCGTCCGCGAGGAGATCAGGCTTACACCTCAGATCCAGGGGCCTCCCATTCCTCCTCCGCTTCCTCCTCCTCCTCAGGCTCAGGCAGAGTCTCTGCCACTGGGGAAGGTCTCTAGACCCGGTCCTCCCTGCTTCACCAGGCCCCTGTCTCAAGCCACGGTCATGGAGGGTTCTCCTGTGACATTAGAGGTGGAGGTGATGGGAAACCCAGAGCCGAGGCTCTCCTGGTGGGTAGCATACAACCATCTGCATGGTAACACACAAGCTTGAGATCATTAACAACACGCCTCATGGAAAGGCATCATTTATGTTTGTTTTAACGAGCTGTGGAGCCGAGTCATGCCTGCTATAAGTTTATATTTTACTTAGCATCATGCACATGTTCATCCTGTTAGTAATGACAACATGAACTCAACCTGAACATTAACCCTGACAGGTAATAGTTCAGATTACCCATAAAGCTAACACCAGGTTCAGACTGCCGGATCACATGATCCTGGTCTCCGTTCAGCCAACAGCTGTAGGTCACCATCTTCCACAAACTCAAAAACATTGAGAGACAACGAAGAAAGAATAGAAGATAGCAATAGAAACAATAAAACTAGCATTCTTTGAAGGAATGCTTATCGCCCGCCACCTTGCTTGATAGGAGTTTTAAATCAAGATGATCTTATTTTTAAAAATGGAGATTTATCATTATGGTCAAATCTTGACAGAGCTAGCATATTCTGTTGGAACTGTGTGTGTTGGGGGGGATGATGCTCAGCTATTACTACACCAATTTAGCTCAAATTGTAGCCATTTTTGTATTTCTTAAGCTTGATATGCTGTCATGGCCATCTTGAATTGAGTTGACTTCAAAAGTCAGATCAGTGGTTGATGTTTATTAAATGATATCACTGAAAGTTTTGTGTAAAACTTTAGTGTAAGAGGTGGTGGGCAATATGCATTCCATCAAAAACAAACACCCTCGGTCACATTTTATTGTGTTCTGCACTTTTCTCATGATATCAGTGTTTGCTTTAATCATCAGGTTTGTTAGGTGTCAGTGTGGTTTGTTTATGAGCACAGAAACACAGCAGCCAGAGAAGTTAACCCCCTCACACCTGCTCAGGTGATCAGGGCAGCAGCTGCTCTGTGAGTCTCTCTGACCTGCTGTCATCATGGTCGCTCCAGGTTTACAGGTGGAGACGAGTCGACCAGCGGCCCGGTCCTGGTGCCGCCCTCAGAGGACTCAGAACTACCTTCAGAGAAACTGAAACCACCCTCTGTGGACTTGACATCACCTCCAGAAGTCTTGGCACCACCCTTTATGGATTGGGCACCACCCTCAGTAGTTTTGGAACCACACTCAGTGGACTCAGATGTAAAACCAGCCTCAAAGGACTCAGAACTACCTTCAGAGAAACTCAAACCACTATCAGTGGACTGGGCACCACCTTCAGAGGACTTGACACCACCCTTAGAAGACTTGGTACCACACACTGTGGACTCAGCGTCCCCATTAGCAGACGTGGCACTGCCTATTATGAAATGGGCACCACTCCCAAAGGTTCTGGCACCAAACTTTGTGGATTGGGCACCATCTTCAGTAGCCTCTGCACCACCGTCAGTGGACTTGATGACTTTCTCTTCAGACTCTCTGCTTCCTTCATTGGACCTAACGATGGCCTTGGTAGACTCAGATCAGCCCACCTCCATTCCTGACTCTCTCCAGTTGGTGGAGAACAGTCCTGACTCTCTCCGGTCGATGGAGAACAGTCCTGACTCTCAGCGGTCGATGGAGAACAGTCCTGACTCTCAGCGGTCGATGGAGAACAGTCCTGACTCTCAGCGGTCGGTGGAGAACAGTCCTGACTCTCTCCGGTCGATGGAGAACAGTCCTGATGGTGATCAGTGGTTGGGCATTGAAGTGTTTGACATCATCAGTGAGGACTGGAACACCTGGTTTGGGACTCTATGTGTTCTGCTGTGGCTGATCTACCTGATCTTACTCTGAAAACGTAAAAAAACTTTATGTTCTGAGTTTAAGATACTTGTTAAATATCTCAGCAAGCATTTGACATGTGTGTTTGGGGCGGGTTCTTGTCTGTAAACGGACACGTGTGCCTGATTATTGTGATATTTAAATGTTCTGATATGATTTGAATACTTTGTGTGAATAAAACTGTCCCCTGCCTTGTGACTGTTTGGTTTGTGGTTCTGTTTCTGACTCAACAGGTTTCATCCAGGCTCCAGCCTGCCTTTAAAGGAAGGTTTCAGTGATTTTTGTAGAACCCATACTGGATTCAAACTGTGATATAAATGCAGCACATTTATGGTTCGGTTCGGGCTCTCAGAGTTTTGGCCAGCATGGCCACATTTGGACACAATGCTGGTTTTGTACCAACACCTTGACCTGTACCAGAGTCCTGAACACACCTGGATCAGGTAATTTCTTCCAGTTTATCAGTAATCAGCCAAAACACGAGGGTTTCTTTAAAAAATATTTAAAAATAAAGTGATGTTAACATCTAAAACTAAATGTTCTGCTTTGACTTTTGCACATTTCCTGTAAGAATGAAACTGACATTTATCTTACTAAAGACATTTATCTTACTTTTATCCTGAAAGGAGCATTGCTTTGTGATTATCTGACATACTTTTCTGCTCTAACCATTAAATGTTAAAAAAGCTACCTAAACCTGTGGAGGTAAAAACTATTTATACAAAATGAGTATAGTAATGTATTAAATTATATGTTACAACGGCCTGCCATAAGCGGTCATTACATTGTTTTCGTTTGAGTGAAGTTCTGGATTCTTAATATTTTTGTTCTTTTTAAGGTTCTTATTGATCATGATGAATTTAAATGCAGCCGAATTGATCCATCAGAGGTCGTGGTTATAATGCGTGGCTGTTGGTTTTGTGAAATGAAGAGTTTTGATTAAAAACAAGATTTTATCCGAGCGGAGCAGCGGATCGGAGCAGCTCTGACAGAGCCCGACAGTTAACACAGAAACTCACTAATCGGTTTTTCTCTCAGAGTTTCAGAAACATTTCAGCATCTGAGAACAAAACCTGTGAATGAGAAGAGTTTTATGGGTCATTCGGCTGAATTATAATGTTCTATAGGTAAGCCATAAGTACGGAGTCCCGTAAGAGACATTTCGTAAATAAATAGTGCGTTGCCTACAAGTTCCACTAACAGATAAATCTCTGGCTGAAAAAATACTTCACATTTTGTTTATTAACTCCAGGAAGTGTGAACTTGATCATCCTTTTCTGTGGAGCTGCTCGGTTACTACTTTAGAAAGTAACTTGTCAAAAACGAAGTTACTGCAAATGAACTTAATAACTGCAAACACGCCCCTAACGGGCCTCCGTAGATAACTGAGCTAATTACTAATTAGCCGCAGGTGTCTCCAGTCGGGAGCCCGAGGGCTCATTCCGGACACAACTGAGCTGAACAGGTAAAAAAGTTTGATGTTTAACCTGAAACTGTTAATTATTTGTTCATTTTTAGTTGTTTCTAGTTTGTTCCTGAGGTTAAACTGAAAACCAGGAGTGAACATGACTGCAGCTGAAGATCAGCAGCTTTTATCTCTGTCAGCTAAAGCTAGAAAAGTCCAGCAGAGGAGGAGGGGGAGGGGGGGGGGTTGATGATGATGATGATCTTTTCAGAAAGTAATCACTGCGTTCACAGCTGATTAACTTTGGAGTCAGCTTGATTCAAGATGGCTGCCACAGCCAAAGGACTCTAAAAACCCCAAACTGATTTGAAATAGATACAGACCTAGAATGTGGTGTGGAAGCTGAGACTGATCCCTAACACAGAGTTGGTCCAAGATCTTTGTTTGAAATTTGGAGTCAACTGTCTGTTAGCAAAATATCTCATGAACCACTGGATGGATTTTTAATCAACGCTGTAACTAAAAATCTGATTACTTTCAGCACGAGATATTTTACTAACAGACAAAAACCAAAATAAACCTATGCCGTTCAGCTGTGGGTGAACATGTCTTCCTGTGCCCCCCCTGTTAGAGGATCTGTGGGGGCGGCCATGATGGAAAAATAAATAATGTCAGATTTATTCCTGGACTTATAAAAATATAAAGTTAAATAGAAACTCTGTCTCTGCAGAGTTAAAGTCGTGTTTCTGCTCAGTTTGGGTCCAACAGAACCACAGGTTCTAAGTTTTGGACCCTTCTCTGACTGAACTCTGATTCCTCCACAGCAGCTGTGATGATGATGATGAGTCGTCGTCCTCATCCCATAATGCCCTGCAGCCTGACCAATCACAGGCCCCGCCCTGCGTGATGTCAGCGGGGTATAAAGAGTGCGGCGGCCGCCCGGGCCCCCCCTGAGCAGGGTCAGCGTTCCCGGCTGGAGGGACCGCTGTCAGGAGGAAAAACAGAACTACACGCCGCCGGCCTGTAGTTTTGTTTTTTTCTGAGGCCTTCCTGCACCACTCAGCTGCTCTTCTGGACTTTCTGACCCGGGTTCTGGATACAGACCTTCAGCTTCCTGCAGACCGCCCAGCTTTGGGCCCCCAGGCACCTTTGTGCACACAAGTGAGTGAAGTCTGTCAGCGTCAGTGTGATGTTTTCTCAGTTTTCAGGTTCTGGAGCGTGTTCGGCCGTTTGCTGCTGAAGGTGATGCAAGCATCCCAGAATAGCAGCCGAAGGTCGGATGGCTTTTTAAGGGAATCAGCAGCAGCAGCCGCGGGGCTATCACTGCTCAGATATGTGGCCCACATGGTGCCTGTCCGTCAAACTGAAGGGTGGGGGATATTTTTAGGTTCCCCCCCTCTGGGATCTGTGGGGTGATTGACAGCAGCAACATCTCTGTGAGGCTCTGAGTCAGGTTCTGTTTCAGGTTCTGATGGGGTTTATTTTCTCCTCCTGATCTGTCTTTAATCCCCCCAATCTCTTAAAGAATCCATCATCCTCATAAATGTTCTGATCGGTGGCTTCATCAGAACCTCTGAAACATTTTACTCTTCAGACCTTAAGATTTATTTTAGATTTTAGTTATTTAAAGAAAGCGGGGGAGGGGGGGATCTGGAAAAAGGTTCTTTGATTTCATCTTTATTTAAATCTTTAAACTTTCATTGAACCAGTTTTGACCAGAAAACATTTTAATGACATGAAGTTCAAACCATAAAGGTCTGAAATCCCCATCATTGAAATGAGATTAAGTTGGTTTTTGGGGGTTAAGATTCTGCTGCTTTTGGACCCGATTCTGACTGAGAGAAAGTGGATAATGTAAAGTTTACCCGAAAGTAAAACGTTTTTGCTGCAGTAAAGTTAAAACAATTAAAATCAAATTCCAAAACCTTCAGTGAGGGGAAAACAGCTCAGGGTGAAAATAAAAGAATCGCTGAGATGTTTTTATTTTGCTCTCGTTTAGAGAAAACATCTCAAACTGGTTCTGGAGACGGTGAAAGTCTTCAGAACCACCTCTGTTCAGATAGGGAGTCCAGAACCAGAACCAGTTCTAAGGTCTGTAGAACTGGTTTCAGAGGAACTTTAAAATCCTGCTGGAAGGTTCTAACCAGATCTTGGTTCTGTTCTGTCGGAACGTTCTGAAGCAAAGAAATAAATAAAGTTATGAAGAGAAATAAATTCATGAAATGGTTCAAAAGAAAAATAAAAAAAAGTTTGTTTTTTTTTAAACTAAAACCAAACATTTGATTTTCATTGTTTGACAAAACTGTTCAACATAAAATATATTTACAGATTTAACTTCCCAAACACTCAAACAAAAAGAACAGTTAGAACAGAACAAGATCAACAGGAACCTGTTTAAGGTGGAACCAGTTCATGATTTTCAAACTTTAGTCTCTGGATTTAAAATATTTCTTTCTGCTCTGAGATAAAAACAGATAAATGATAATAAACTCAAAATGAGAGATTTTTACAGGTTTTAAGGTTAAATGGGTCAGACTGGGTCCATGTTGTGTCAGACTGGGTCCATGTTGGGTCAGACTGGGTCCATGTTGGGTCAGACTGGGTCCATGTTGGGTCAGACTGGGTCCATGTTGGGTCAGACTTAGTCAATCTGGGTCAGACTGGGTCCATGTTGTGTCAGACTGGGTCCATGTTGTGTCAGACTGGGTCCATGTTGTGTCAGACTGGGTCCATGTTGTGTCAGACTGGGTCCATGTTGGGTCAGACTTAGTCAATCTGGGTCAGACTGGGTCCATG
>NC_051435.1:601988-618769 GCF_001649575.2 Kryptolebias marmoratus
ATCTGGGTCAGACTGGGTCCATGTTGTGTCAGACTGGGTCCATGTTGGGTCAGACTGGGTCCATGTTGGGTCAGACTGGGTCCATGTTGGGTCAGACTGGGTCCATGTTGGGTCAGACTGGGTCCATGTTGGGTCAGACTGGGTCCATGTTGGGTCAGACTGGGTCCATGTTGGGTCAGACTGGGTCCATGTTGGTTCAGACTTAGTCAATCTGGGTCAGACTGGGTCCATGTTGGGTCAGACTGGGTCCATGTTGGGTCAGACTGGGTCCATGTTGGTCTTATCTGGTCCATGTTGGGTCAGACTGGGTCAGTGTGGGTCGGACTGGGTCAGTGTAAAAAGGAATGGGTCCATCTTGATCTTATTGGGTCCATCTTGGTCTTATTGGGTCCATCTTGGTCTTATTGCGTCCATCTTGGTCCTATTGGGTCCATGTTGGGTCAGACTGGGTCCATGTTGGGTCAGACTGGGTCCACGTGGTACTGTGATGGGTCAGACTGGGTCCACGTGGTACTGTGATGGGTCAGACTGGGTCCACGTGGTACTGTGATGGGTCAGACTAGGTCCATGTGGATCCGTGTCAGGTCAGACCGGGTCCATGTGGTACTGTGATGTCTTACTGGGTCCATGTTGGTCGTTTTGGTTCCATGTGGTTCTGACTGGGTCTGTGTTTGTTTAACCCAACAGTCGGTTGTTCTGCTGCTGCGCCACCATGAGGTCACATGACTCTGATTCTGGCTCTGATTGGTTCTTGTTGCAGTCGTTCTGAGTCTGTTTGTTGGGTTTTTGTTCTGTTTTGCAGCCGATTTTGAATATTTCCTGTTGATTTTATTGTTTACATTTGATTCTGAACATTTCTTCTTTGAACTTCAGTTGGATGTTCTGGATGTTACAAGAGTAGAAAACCAAACCAAACTGGAAAATACTTTCATTCAGGAAGTCAGCTTCTGGTGTGCAGAATATGAGCTGCAGAGCAGATCACAGGTCGAAGTAAAGAAATCAAGTCAATTCAACAGGAGATCATCTCAAGACCTCTGCTCGTGGTTTTCTGACCCACAGAAGGAACCCGACCCAACATTTGGGAAACGATGCTTTAATTTATAAGGAAAGAAGCTGAGAGACAAACATAAAAAATATAAAATAAATGCAGATGTAGTATAAACACAAATGACCCAGACATCTATTTCCAGTTGTTTATATTTAAATTTTATATTGGAAAAATACCTTTTTATTTAGAAAATTACTTTTTTTATATATATATTTGTTTTAATATCATTTGTAAAGTCATTTTGTAATTTTTCTGTTTGGCCAATCAGATTTGAGTGTTTGTTTGTTCAGAGCAGCTGATTGGGTCAAAGAATCTAAGTCCAACTTAAACTTCAAGTGTTCGTCCTGAATCTGTCACTCAACTAAACAATCAGTCGACCAACAAACCAATCATCCGATGAATGGATTTACCAACCAACCAATCAGTCAATGACCAGACGTCCGGAGTCAATCTGAGTTCTGACTGTTTTTGTTTCTCATGTTCTCCAGTTGTTCTAGCTTCCTTCAGACGTCTCCATGTTCTCTACAGATGTGTTCAGGGGATGATGGACGGAGTGTTTGTGGTTCTCACCTGTCTGACTGGTTTGTCCTGTTGATCTGTGTGTCTTCAGGGTGCCGACCAACATGTCCACACAAGCGCCGACGTTCACTCAGCCGCTTCAGAGCGTCGTGGCACTAGAGGGTAGTGCCGCGACGTTCGAGGCTCAAGTTAGTGGTAAGGAAGGAAGAAGAAGTCCAACGGTCAGAGGACGAGTCTGTCAGCGGGTTCTCCGATAACAGCCTGGTTCTCTTCTGCAGGTTTTCCAGTTCCTGAGGTGAGCTGGTTCCGTGATGGCCAGGTTCTTTCCACTGCCGCTCTGCCCGGCGTTCAGATCTCGTTCAGCGACGGCCGCGCTGTTCTGAGGATCCCCGCTGTGACCGCCGCGCACAGCGGACGCTTTTCTGTCAGAGCCACCAACGGTGCTGGACAAGCCACGAGCACCGCTGAACTCCTCGTTACAGGTGAGACGGAGGACGGGTGGGGCTGAGGGGGACGGGTGGGGCTGAGGGAGACGGGTGGGGCTGAGGGAGACGGGTGGGGCTGAGGGAGACAGGTGAGACGGAGGACGGGTGGGGCTGAAGGAGACGGGTGAGACGGAGGACGGGTGGGGCTGAGGGAGACGGGTGAGACGGAGGACAGGTCAGACGGAGGATGGGTGGGGCTGAGGGAGACAAGTGGGGCTGAGGGAGACGGGTGGGGCTGAAGGAGACGGGTGAGACGGAGGACGGGTGGGGCTGAGGGAGACGGGTGGGGCTGAGGGAGACAGGTGAGACGGAGGACAGGTCAGACGGAGGATGGGTGGGGCTGAGGGAGACTGGTGAGACGAAGGACGGGTGGGGCTGAGGACAGGTAGGACTGAGGGAGACTGGTCAGACTGAGGACAGGTGAGACGGAGGATGGGTGGGACTGAGGACAGGTGGGGCTGAGGGAGACGGGTGGGATAGAGGGAGACGGGTGGGGCTGAGGACAGGTAGGACTGGGGGAGACTGGTCAGGCTGAGGACAGTTAGGACTGAGGGAGACTGGTCAGGCTGAGGACAGGTGAGACAGAGGATGGGTGGGACTGAGGACAGGTGGGGCTGAGGGAGACGGGTGGGATAGAGGGAGACGGGTGGGGCTGAGGACAGGTAGGACTGAGGGAGACTGGTCAGGCTGAGGACAGGTAGGACTGAGGGAGACTGGTCAGGCTGAGGACAGGTAGGACTGAGGGAGACGGGTGGGACTGAAGGAGACAGGTGGGACTGAGACAGCAGATGTTTTTCTGTCCATGCCACGAGCATGGCTGTACTGTTGGTTAACGTGACTTGTCCCTAACTTGTCCCAGGTGTCCCATATGTTCTACCTGATAAGAGCTAGCAGGTAAAGGTGGACACGTGTGTCCCATCCCTCTCATCAGCAGCTGGATCTTTATCACTGTCAGTAGAACTTTCACAGAACAACAGCACCCCCGCCGCCTGGGTCCATTCAGAAACCCTCCCGGCCCGGCTCCAAGACGTTCGTGTTGCGTGTCATTAGATGACTGCAGGTTGCTGTAAAGTCCCCTCTGATTAATAAAAGTCACCCAGAGCCAGTCTGAGTCTAAATTTACCCTGCCGTCAGCTGTGGGGGCGTGGCCTGTTATTTAATCCAGAGATAAACCTGATTTAGATGCAGCTGCTGCAGCATAGTTTTCCTTAACAGGAATTCCACTTTAATATCTGAACATTTTCACAGGAAGCAGTCAGAAGCTCAGGTCTGAGTCATCAGAGGCCCTCGGAGGTCAGGGGTCGGCACCTTTTAATGCCTGTATTTCCTGCTCTGGGGATTCTTAGTAAATATTGTTTTTTCAGAGATGTAAACTTAATGTAGTAAAAGAACTGAAAGTCTGAACGCTGAGTCAGCTTTCATACTTTCAAACTTTCTGCTGTTTCACCCGTTCGTATCTCAAAACATTCAGGAGACGGGTGCCGTGACTTATGTTTGTAACTTTTATACTTTAAAAAATGTAACATATATTTTCCCGTAGAAATCCACTGAGATCTCTTCAGTTTGTTTTCTCTGGTCTGATTCAGTTTCTGTCCTCTAATGATACTTTGAGCTTTTAGCTACCTGCTACATTTAGCTTTTCTATATTTGCTGGTTTTAGCTTTAAGCTATTCTTTGGTTAATTGTTGTTTTAGCTCAGTTTCACTCTGTTTGCTCAGAAAATATCATTTCAATAAATAAACTGTTTTGGTTAAAACCTCCATCTGATCTGCAGTGCAGAAGTTCTGGACCTGCTGGACCTTCTGAGCTGCTCCTACAGACCTGTTAGATGTTCTGATCTTTATTGTCCTGTGTCCCTGCAGCGGAGACGGCGCCCCCCACCTTCCTCCAAAGACTGCAGAGCTCCTCGGTGAGGCAGGGCAGCCAGGTGAAGCTGAGCGCCCGGGTCTCAGGCATCCCCACACCTGTGGTGAAGTTCTACAGGGAGGGAGCCGAGATCCAGAGCTCTGCCGACTTCAGGATCCTGCAGGACGGAGACCTGTACAGTCTGCTGATCGCTGAGGCCTTTCCAGAGGATTCTGGGACGTATTCTGTGACGGCCACCAACAGCAGCGGACGGGCCACGTCCACCGCCGAGCTGCTGGTTCAAGGTGAGCACAGGTCCAGTTCACCTGCAGGTTGGTGCAGCTGACGGGTTCAGGTCATAACTAAACCTCCAGGTGTCTCTGCTGCAGGTGAAGAGGCTGTTCCAATTAAGAAATCCAAGACCATCATGTCCACGTCCAAGATGGAGACGTCAGAGACCAGGATGGAGCGGGTGAGTGGTGTCATCAGTGGTTTCACGCCGTGTTTGGGTCTGAAGGATGTTCAGACCCAAACATCTCACTCAGTTTTCTGCTTCTGGTCTGCAGAAAGTGGAGGCCAGTTTCCAGGCCGCCACCATGATGGAGATGCACTCCGAAGGAGGAATGATGACTCAGCACGTCGGAGGAATGATGACTCAGCACCCAGGAGGAATGATGACTCAGCACGCCGAAGGAGGAATGATGACTCAGCACATTGAAGGAGGAATGGTGACTCAGCACATTGAAGGAGGAATGATGACTCAGCACGTAGCTCATAAAACTCCTCCCCGGGTCCCCCCAAAGCCCACCTCCCGGTCCCCGCCTTCTTTCGTTTCCAAGGTAACGGGAGGCCGCCAGCAGTCCCCGTCCCCTGTCAGACACGTGAAGGGGCCGACACCCACACCTGTCAGGTACGCCCCCACCTGCAGCCTCAGGACAAGAAGCCTTAACGAGGTATTCAGGTTTAATTCTGCTTTCATCTGCAGGTCCGTTTCTCCCTCCAGCAAGGTGTCAAGGTTTCAGATCAAACCCGTCAGGAGTCCTGTGATGACCAGGAAGCAGGTGAGAACAGGTCCAGGTGATCTGGATCCAATCAGTGATCAGTACCAGGTTTTAAGGATATGGATTCAGGACAAAATGAGATGAAAACATCACATCTGAAGATGGGATCTGACACATTTTTCAGTTTAATGTTTAAACCTGAAGAGTTTCTGGTTCCTCAGGAGAATCTTTCAGAACTTCCAGAACCAAATTCTGTCTCATTTGTTTCTGCATCAAATACGGTTTTCTAAACACTCTGGAGTTGGTCCCTTAGTCTTAGGGTTTGGTAAAGTTTCAAACCCATGAATTTACAGATTTAGTTGTTTTAGTTACCTGACCATTGTTTCTGTTGGTGGGTTAGAAATGAACCCAGTAGTTAGTCCTCCTGACTCTGGACCAGCAGGTCGGATGGCCATGGTTTGGTTGTTTTCCTCTGAATGTGTTGATGATCTGGAACCTTGGTTCTGCTGCAGGTTTCTGCCTCTGCAGAGGTTCTGCCGCCCTGGAAGCAGGAGGACTACGTGGCTGAAGGCTACACCAGCGTGACCAGCATGAGCAGCAGCAGCGCCACCCAGCTGCGCATGGAGAAGCACTGGGAGCAGCAGGTGGCCTCCAGCAGAGAGGTGAGCCTCCTCTTCATCAGGAGGAAGTCACTGTATTAAAGGTTTATTCAGTACAGCCTCTGACCTTTGACCTCTGATCCAGTAATAATTCTTTGTGGACTGATGGCCATCTCTGACAGTTAGTTACATGGTTGTCCTTCAACTAGTGAGTCAGATTCTGTGATGGTCACTAACAGTTAGGATAAAGTCATTTAAGGATGAAGAACACCCTAACTACCCATAATGCACCTCTGTCCTGGAAGGTTCTGTCAGAGGAGCTTCACTGTCCGTCAGTGTTTGTACCTTTCAGGTTCCTAAGGACACAAAGTGAACCTGGAAAGGTGTGAAGATCTCAGTGTAGGTATTCTGGTGTCAGAGGTCCCATGATGAAGCTTCACCTCTTCCTCACGAGTTCTCTCCCCCACCCACCATGGAGTCAAACTCATGTTTCAGTCTTCAGTTTTTTTTTGTTTTCCTTGCCTGTTTTTTTTTTCACATCTCTGTGGTCGTCCTCCCTGAGATCTGTGTGCTGCTCGTTGTTTCTCCAGGCTGAGGGGGAGAAAAAGGCTGAGGCGGTCGCCACCGTGGTGGCTGCCGTCGACCTCGCTCGGGTCCGAAAGCCCGTCTTTAAGGAGGGAGACCAGGCCGAGGAGGCCGAGGCTGTGGAGGTGAAGGAGCAGGAAGCTGCACCTGCAGACAGACCAGCTAATGCAACAAAACCTGCTGCTGCTGAAGAGCAGAGGCATGTGCAGGTCCAACAGGTCCAACAGGTCCAACATATTCAGAGGACTGAGGTCTCCTCCCATGTAGACTCTGGTGTCTCCTCGTCCACAGTCCCACATTTCACCGTCTCTAAAGTTTCTGTTCCTAAACACGAACCAAGCCACGAGGTAAGAGGATCGACTGCAGACCCGTCGCCATCGTTCCAGAACCTCCATTCCATCTTTAACAAACGCATATTTAACTGGTGTGGTTCACCGTGTGACCCGACCTAAATCATCCTGGTTCTGATTCTGCAGCATCACTCTGATCCTCCTCTTGATTCAGATTTAATATTAAACATTTCTTTGTTTTTCTTTTATCAAACTTGAATCAGAAGAAGTTGGGACAGGATGGACAGTTTTTATTTAGACTCTGATTCTGTAACTTTTTCTTCCTGTCAAACAGAATAAAGTCAGGATGTTTGATGTCCTGTTGCTTCAGCTTCTGTTCCTGCCTTTCAGGCTGCAGCACATCCAAGAACTCATCAGGGAACCAATTTAGGCTTTCAGTCAGCTTAAAATAATAATTAAAAGTCAACAAGGGATTGTCATGATTTGGTCCAAAATCAGGACTGAAGTCTTTTGGATCAGAGTCCTGTTGTCTTTTACTGAACCACTTAGGCTCATCAGGTCCTGGCTGACATGATCTCTGGTCCCTCAGACGGTACCGCATCAAGAACCGGCATTCATTCTGGTCCAGAGTTGGTTCTGACATTTCCGGGCTCCATCTGGGTTGGCCCATCACAGAGGAAACCCGGATCAGACGGGTCAGGATTTCAGATCTTTGTTGGCAGAAAGTGACCAAAGAGGAAAAGGAGCATTCAAACCGTTCTCAGCAGCAAGTCCGAACGTCATGGTTCTGAACTTGGATCTGGGTTCTGATGGATGGATGCATTGAGAGGCTGCCATCCAAGAAAGGTTCCACCACATGAACAAAGATAAAAACCTTCTGAAGGAATGTCGAATGGTCACATGAGACACCAAAAGACTTCACTCAACCAGAGAAGTAACTGCAAGAACATCTGTGTGTTAGGCATGGTGGTGGTAGCATTATGCTCTGGGATTATCTGACAAGACCAAAGGTCCAGTTCTGAAATGGTCTGGGCTTGGATCAAGGTTCTGGACACCTTAACACGTACTTGCAGGAACGAAATAAGAGCTGAAACTCTTCATCACTCAACCTCCTCGTCATCAGAACGAGAACATTACAGACAAGGAAAAACTGGGCCTGGACCTGGTTTTTATAGAGTTCTTTGCAGCCTGAAATGCAGGATTCTAAATAAAATGAAGTTGATGAAATGTTTAAATTTTCTCTGCCAGGAAATGAAAGTTAAAGGTGTTAAAGCCTCTCTGTGCCTCTTTAAGCGTTTTAAGGTTCTGTCTCCTTACCGTCCGACTCGTTCTGATCCGAGTTTGACTCCGATCTGGCTGCCTGCCTCCTTTTCACTCAGAGTGCATCTTCATCACTCACTAATCCTCAGAAGAGCGTGGACTTCCTGTTTGTTCTTGACGATGGTTAATCCTGCTCTCATTGGCCGGTTCAGGTGTCCATCGCTGGTTCGGCCATCGCCGTTCTGCACAAAGAGCTGTCCTCCCCCTCTGCTCCCAGGAAGATCACCAAGCCCGTCAAGTCTCCCAGTCCATCCCGCAGGGCGGCGGTGGTGGTGGAGGCACGAGTGACGCCGGAGCCCCGCCCACCGCCGTTTAAAGACATCAGATATCAGAGGCAGTTTGAGGGCGGGGCTTATGCAGTGAGTGAGGAGGAGTTTGAGGACTGGGAGCCTCAGGTTGGTCCTTCACTCCTCCTTCGTCTCCTCCCGTTAACCTTCACCTCAGTTCCCCTCCCACTTTAACGCACCAACCAATCACACGCAGCCCTTCATGAAGACTCCTCCTCCTCCTCTTCCTCTGTCCCTCTGCAGGGTTTTATTTGTCCTCACTGGCTTCCTCCCTCCATCCTCACAGACTGCTGGCAAACGCCTCATGGGTTCTTCTTTTTCACTCTTAATTTCTTGTTTTTTAGGAGTTGGCTGCCGTCCCAGCCAGAACCCACGAAGCTGCGGTTCCTCCCACTGTTGTTGCTGTGAGTAAACTTCCTGTTTCTCTTCTTTTCATAATAAAACCCCAGGATATGCTCTGTGTTCAGGTTCCTGAAGGTGTGCGTTTCCTTTCAGGGCCTGAAGAACGTGACGGTGACGGAGGGCGACTCTGTGACCCTGGAGTGTCAGATCAGCGCTCAGCCCGCCCCCGTCGTCATGTGGTTCAGAGAGGACTACAAGATCGAGACTTCCATCGACTTCCAGATCAGCTACGAGAACGGCTTCGCCCGGATGATGATCCGTGAGGCGTTCGCCGAAGACAGCGGTCGCTTCACGTGCACCGCCACCAACGAGGCGGGAACCATCAGCACTTCCTGTTACCTGCTCGTCAAAGGTACCAAAGTCCTGACCCCAAACAGAATCACGAACAGTAAAAATATTCAAACATTGTTATTAATTAAACCAAATTAATTCTATTTTCTCTAAATCAAAATATTTTAAATGGTTTTAATTTTAAAAATAAATCTTCCAAGAATTCTCTTCTCTAAAACTCAACAATAATTTAGGACTTCCTTTGGACTGAGCTACAGAGCCAGACTCTTATTTTGAAGAGTCTATTTATTTTGAAACTCAAGAGCCCTTTCAGATTTTCTTTCTTTTTGTTTTTGCTTCACTAAAAGTCCTGTTTTATGGTGAAGCTTTTATTCAATTAATCAAAAGTTGCAATCCTGTCCAAATCTACAGAATTAGTAGGGGTGGCCATGATGGAAAAATGGAACAAAGTAGAACCTGTTGAATAATAAAAGCCAGTGGTTTGAGAAATCCTCAGCAAGAAAAGAACAGAATTTATCCTGATTGAACAAGTTAAAAACATTCAAAGACTCAAAGATTCTCGGGTCGTAACTTTAACTCTGATTGTGTTTTAGTGTCAGAGGAAATAGAGAGCAGAGAAGAGATGGTGGCCGTCACAGAAACTGGAATTACACAAACAAACACGTGAGTTTTCACCTTGGAGTTGTGTTAGAGCAGTCATAAACTCAGAGCTGCAGGGTCTAATCCAGCTGTTGTTTCTCGTCAGTGTTGCTGTTGAGATGGAGCAGACGGAGGTGAGTTCAGGAGAATCTGTTGCTCCCTTCTTCATCAAGAAACCCACCCCCCAGAAACTGGTGGAGGGAGGAAGTGTCATATTTGAGTGTCAGGTCGGAGGAAACCCAAAACCTCACATCATCTGGAAGAAGAGTGGCGTGCCCCTCACCACCGGATACAGGTACAGATCACCAAACCAGGAACCAGTCGGGTACAGATCACCAAACCAGGAACCAGTCAGGTACAGATCACCAAACCAGGAACCAGTCAGGTACACTGCACCAAACCAGGAACCAGTCAGGTACACAGCACCAAACCAGGAACCTGTCAGGTACAGATCATCTAACCAGGAACCAGTTTGGTACAGGTCAAAGTAGATAAGTTTTCTTCTTTTCATCAGATATAAAGTTGCCTATAAGAAAGAAACCGGAGAATGCCGCCTGGAGATCTCCATGACCTTTGCTGATGATGCTGGAGAATACTCTGTCTTTGCTAAGAATCCTCTGGGAGAATCCTCCGCCATCGCCGTCCTCCTGGACGAAGGTATCGGCATCATTGTGTCTCCTTCTTCGCCTGTTGGACCGGTTCTTCACAGTCTGTCTTGACATCTGTTCACAGATCAATATGAAGCCTATATGAAGCAGCAGGACGTGACGTATAAAACTGAAGTGATGACGACTTTGGTCCAGGAGCCGCAGCTGGTCCTGAGTCAGTACGAGCAGGAGCAGAGGAGGGTGACCACCCCTATGAGCTTCGTCTCAGAGACGGTACTCTTCCTGTAGACCTTTACCTCTGACAGCCTCAGTAATCCACCTTTAGCATTTTATGCTTGACACTATTTTCTTTTTTTCAGGAGTTCCTCATTTCAGCCTTTGAAGAGAGGATCATCCAGGAGATTGAGCTCCGTATCATGAGAATCACCTACAGAGAGCTGGTGATGGAGGATGGAGAGCTGATGGTGACGATTGCTGAGGAAGAGGCGGTGCAGCCAGTCTTCGACACTCCAGTCAAAAACTACCGGATCGTAGAGGGAATGGGTGTCACTTTCCACTGCCGGATGTCTGGAAGGCCTCTGCCAAAGGTGCTGAGACGTTCTCTATGTTTACATTCAATCTTATCTGTAAAACCAAACCAAAGGTTCCGAGGCATTCCCTACATTTACACTCAGTCTTACATGTAGAACCAAACCAGGTACAGTTAAAAGTACTTTATGTAACGGTCATCGTTCTAAAAAATCTGAAGTTTTGTATTTGAGTTTTAAATTTGTTGCTGAGCTTCTGTCTAGATGTGTCCACGTGCATTGTTGTAAAGAGCTGAACAAACTATTGGAAAGACCTGTTACAGAGAATAATTTATGTCATATGAAACTCTTAACAGATTGTCTGGTACAAAGACGGGCAGCGCATCCGGCCTGGTGGTAGGTACCAGATGGAAGTTCTTCAGGACGGACGGGCCAGCCTCCGTCTGCCTGTGATCCAACCAGAAGATGAAGGCGTGTACACAGCCTTTGCCTCCAACATGAAGGGAAATGCTGTGAGCTCAGGGAAGCTCTACGTGGAGCCTTCAGGAGCTGTAACGCCTCCAAGATACACGCCACATTCATCGGTGCAGAGGATCAGGTAGGTCCTACAGAGACTCAAACACTGGAGCTTTCACACCGAGACCTGAAAAACCAAGACCAGGACTCAGGTTTAAAATTCAGACAAAGAATAAATGAGAAGTTTTAGAATAAGACAGAATTAAGCTTAAATCTCAAAGGTTATCTTCTGATTTTCTACATCATATGTGCTCGTTTCTTCTTTTCTGTGATGACAGCCCACAGAAGCTTTAAAGGAGCAGGCAGGTACCCATGGTGAGCACCTAGCTGGTCACCATGGTGGAACTGTACCTGCTGTAGAAGTAGATATTTACTCAGCTGGAACATACAGAACACTCATTGTTTATGACTCTGCTGGTCCAGATTTGTGTAGATCTTGTTCAGATCTTGGGTTTTTAACACTTTGAGACTTTGAGCATCAGAACCCCATAACGCTGCTGCCTCGTTTTAGGTCCACATCTCCTCGTTCTCTGAGCCGCTCCCCAGGCCGTTCACCAAGCCGTTCACCTGGACGCTCTCCCGCCCGCCGCCTCGATGAGACCGATGAGGCTCAGCTGGACAGACTCTACAAACCCGTGTTCGTCATGAAGCCTTCCTCCATAAAATGCTCTGAGGGACAAACTGCCAGATTCGACCTGAAGGTTGTTGGCAGACCGATGCCTGACACTTACTGGTTCCACAACGGTGAGAAATAAAGTCAAACACTTTCTATAAATCTGCCTTTGTCATCTTAGCCTCTTGTAAGTCCATTTGATCCTCCCTTCAACAGGACAACAAGTGGTGAATGACTTCACTCACAAGATAGTGATTAAAGAGGATGGTACTCAGTCTCTGATCGTTGTCCCTGCGGTGCCGAAAGACTCTGGAGAGTGGACTGTCGTCGCTCAGAACAGAGCTGGACGAACATCTGTATCTGTAACTCTGTCTGTTGAAGGTCAGTCTGCGCTGTCATTCAGTTTTCCTTGGTTACCTACATCAAGACCGTGACATCATCAACTCTTGTTCTGGAATTTTCAGCTCGAGAAAGTGTGACCAGACCTCAGTTTGTTGAAAAACTGCGGAACATCACCGTGAAGCAGGGAACTCTGGTTGAACTGGCTGTCAAAGCCATTGGAAACCCCCTGCCTGATATTGTTTGGCTGAAAAACAGTGACATCATCAGCCCACAGAAGC
Source organism: Kryptolebias marmoratus (assembly GCF_001649575.2). Classification (NCBI taxonomy): domain Eukaryota; kingdom Metazoa; phylum Chordata; class Actinopteri; order Cyprinodontiformes; family Rivulidae; genus Kryptolebias; species Kryptolebias marmoratus. The sequence continues at coordinate 614,184 of NC_051435.1, forward strand.
ACCCACATATTAAGTAAGTATCTTTGCTGTAGCTATGGAGGGATTTCCAACTCTGAAACAGTTGTTCAGTGTATTGGATCTTTTTTTCTCCAGGATTGAAGGAACCAAAGGAGAGGCCAAGTTCCAGATCCCCTCAGCTGCTGGCCCAGACAGCGCCTGGTACACTGCTACAGCTATCAACAAGGCTGGCAGAGACACCACCCGCTGTAGAGTCAATGTTGAGGTGGACCACATGGTCCCTCAAGCAGAGAGGAAGCTCATTATCACCAAAGGAACCTACAAAGCTAAAGAGATTGCAGCTCCAGAGTTGGAGCCCCTCCACCTGCGATATGGCCAAGAGCAGTGGGAGGAGGGTGATCTTTATGACAAAGAGAAGCAGCAGAAACCCCTGTTCAAGAAGAAGCTGACTTCCATCAGGATGAAGCATTTTGGTCCAGCTCATTTTGAATGCAGACTGACTCCAATCGGAGATCCCACCATGGTGGTGGAGTGGCTGCATGACGGCAAACCTCTGGCTGCTGCAAACAGGCTGCGCATGGTCAACGAGTTCGGCTACTGCAGCCTGGACTACGAAGTTGCTTACGCTAGAGACAGTGGAGTCATCACCTGCAGAGCTACCAACAAGTTCGGAGTTGACCAGACCTCAGCTACCCTGGTTGTCAAGGATGAGAAGGGTCTTGTTGAGGAATCACAACTTCCTGAAGGCAGGAAGGGAGCCCACCGAATTGATGAGATTGAGCGCATGGCTCATGAGGGTGGACCTGCTGGAGTCAGTGGGGATGAAGAATCTGAGAAGACGAAACCTGAAATTGTTCTGCTTCCAGAACCAGCCAGAGTGCTGGAAGGTGACATTGCTCGATTCCGCTGCAGAGTGACTGGTTATCCAGCTCCAAAGGTTAACTGGTACCTCAATGGACAACTCATCCGCAAAAGCAAGAGGTACAGACTTCGTTATGACGGTATTTATTACCTGGAAATTGTTGACATTAAGTCCTACGACTCAGGAGAGGTCAGGGTGGTCGCAGACAATCCTTTAGGCACAACTGAGCACACCGTAAAACTGGAAATTCAACAGAGAGAGGACTTCAGGTCAGTCCTGCGTCGTGCCCCAGAAACCAGGGCCGCAGAAGCCTCACAAGAATCTGGCAGGACTGGATTTGATGTTGTCAAGATGGACAGACCTGGTGAGGTCCCACAGGACAGGGAAGTTGTTAAACTGCGTAAAACCCAGAGGATTGTTCATGAGAGAACCTCTGAGGAAACTGAAGAACTGAAGAGCAAGTTCAAGCGCAGAACGGAGGAGGGTTTCTACGAGTCCATCTCCGCTGTGGAGTCCAAGTCTCATAAGAGGGATGACTCTTATGAAGATCTACTGAAGAAGACTAAAGAGGATCTGCTTCATCGCATGAAAGAGAAGGAAGAGGAAGAAAGGAGGAAAATGGAGGAGCAGGGCAAAGTGACTATCCCTACTTTTAAACCAGAGAGGATCCAGCTGTCTCCCAGCATGGAAGCACCCAAGATCTTTGAGCGCATTGCGAGCCAGACTGTCTCCCCAGCTGATGAGGTCCGTTTCAGAGTCAGAGTTGTTGGTAGACCAGAACCAGAGTGCCAGTGGTTCAAGAATGGTATTCAGCTGGAAAAGTCTGACCGTATTTACTGGTACTGGCCTGAGGATCATGTGTGTGAACTGGTGATCAGAGACGTCTCAGTGGAGGATTCTGCCAGCATCATGGTGAAGGCCATGAACATCGCCGGGGAGTCCTCGAGCCACGCCTTCCTTCTAGTACAAGGTAACATCACTTGAGCCAAAATCCCTCAAGTTGCATCCTTTAAGTTCTTATATTTCACTCTTCCTTCTCGGTCTCTTATTTCAGCCAAGGCAGCAATTAGTTTTACCCAAAGTTTGGCAGATGTCGGTGCCAACGAGAAGGACACCATGGTGACCTTTGAGTGTGAAACCAATGAACCATTCGTTAAGGTCAAATGGCTGAAGAATGATGTTGAGATCTTCTCAGGAGATAAATACAGGATGCACTCAGACAGAAAGGTCCACTTCCTGTCTGTGCTGATGATTGAGATGAGTGATGACGCAGAATATACTTGTGCAGTTGTAGACGACGAGAACATCAGGACAACTGCAAGGCTCTACGTAGAAGGTACAACTCTGACTTCACATCTTGTTTGATTTGGTTTGATTCTGTTGGGTTGGAAGCTCAAGGTTCCTGATCCTGCTTTGTACCCAGGCGCTGCTCTGGAGCTCATCAAACACTTGGAGAACATCGAAGTACCAGAGAGTTATGCTGGGGAATTTGAGGTTGAGTTGTCTCGTGAAGATGCTGAGGGCACCTGGTTCTTTGGAGAAAAGGAACTTTCTCCCAGCAGTAAATACGTCATGTCCTCTCGCCGTGGAAGACATTCTCTGTCCGTCAAGGACGTCAGGAGAGAAGACCAAGGGAAGTATACCTTTGTATGTGGAGACCTTAGGAGCAGTGCCTCCCTAAAGATGAAATGTAAGTTTGTGGAGTAGGAGACACTTGGTAAAAGTTGTTGTTTTTTGTAATGAAGTGCTTCAAGGAGAACAATGTTTGTCTTTCCTCAGTACGCCCTGTGACCCTGATGCAGCCCCTCACCGACCTGACAGTTTGTGAGGGTGACATAGCTCAGCTGGAAGTCAGGTTCTCTCAGGAGAATGTTGAAGGAACCTGGTTGAAGAACGGCCAGGCCATCTCTGCTTCAGACCGGCTCCACATCGTCATCGACAAACAGGTTCACAAACTGCTGGTAGAGAACGTCAGCAGAGAAGATGCTGCCTCTTACTCTTTTGTGGTTCCATCTCATGACATCTCCACCTCAGGCAAACTCGGTGTTCAGAGTAAGTCTTAGAACCACAGATGGCCCCGTTTCAACTCCACTGGACCAATTTGGCCTTTTGGATCCTTAACTTCTGTCTTTCTTTTTAGCGATTGACATTGTGGTGCCACTGAAGGACGTGTCCTCCATTGAAGGCACAAAGGCTGTTCTTGAGTCTAAGATCTCTGCTCAGGACATCAGCTCTGTCAAATGGTACCACAACGATAAACCACTAACGCCCAGCGACCGGGTCCAGATCGTAGCCAAGGGTTCCAAGCAGCGCCTGGTCTTCACCAGGACCTTCGCCTCGGATGAAGGACATTACAAACTGGTGGTTGGAAAGGTTGAAACCAGCTGCAACCTGACTGTTGAAGGTAAGACAGATTACGTTAATTTAGTGGTTCTGGTTTCAGGTTCCAGTCCCATGTTCTAACAGCATCGTTTTTACAGAGGTACATATTGTGAAGCACATGGAGGACAAAGAGTGCTCAGAGTCCCAGAACGTTACTTTTAACGTTGAAGTTTCTCACCCTGGAATCGACCCAGTCTGGACCTTCAGGAACCAGCAGCTCAAAGCTGGAGTCAGATACAAGCTGGAGTCCAAGGGAACATCTCACACTCTGATGGTCATTGACACCATGAAGGATGAGGAGGGCCAGTACATGTTCCACGCTGGTGAGAAGACGTCCAGTGCCATGCTCACGGTTTCTGGTAGGTTCAAACTCACAGAGACGAAAAGATTCTGATGCCACATACTCTGAACAACCAGCAGATAAATGGTTCCGGTTTTACAGGAAACACTGAAGTCAAAACTGTTCTTGTGCCTCCACCAGGTGGCGCCATCACACGACCCCTGCAGGATGTGACGGTGGCAGAGTCTCAGACGGCTGAGTTTGAGTGCGAAGTCGCCAACGCTGACGCTGAAGGCAAGTGGCTGAAGGACGGCCAGCTGGTGGACTTAAATGAGAATGTTGTGAGTGAAGTGATGGGGTCCGTCAGGCGCCTCGTCATCATCATCACCAGACCGCAGGACGTCGGAGAGTACACCTACCAGGTTGCCAACTCCAAAACCAGCGCCAACCTCAAGGTGGAGGGTGAGTACCAGACTACATGATGAGACCCTGGATGCTGAGCTGTCCAACCCAGAAACAGGAGTTAACCATCAGTAAAAAAACTATAAATGTTCTAAATAAAATCTGAAGAATTTAGCCTGAACCTCCAACATCCATCAGCTTTCTTCTGTAGTCTAATAATAATTTGGGATTTTCTTTTTCTTCAAAGCTGACAGGGCCAGACTCTTATTCTGAAGAGTGTCTCTGGGCTTTATTTTGAAACACCAAGTTCAAACCTCACTGTTCCCGACTGAGATGCATGTTTTCATAAATTTGTTTGGGTTTTTTAATTGCTTGCAGGAGTAAATAAAAAAACTGGGATGGAAACAAAAGAATAACAGGCAAATATTAAAAAAGGCCTCAGCAGCCCTAAATATCACCCAGAATTAGAAAATAATAAACATCAGAGTTCAAGCTTGTAAACACATTCCAGAAACTTGACAAAGATTACAAAAACTCAGATGACTTCTGTGTTCCTTTGCAGCGGTGAAGATCAAGAAGACTCTGAGGAACCAGACGGTGACTGAGACCCAGGAGGCCGTGTTCTCCCTGGAACTCACCCATCCGGATGTGAAAGGATCCCAGTGGATCAGGAACGGCCTGGAGCTGCAGAACAGTGACAAG
>NC_051435.1:629721-665174 GCF_001649575.2 Kryptolebias marmoratus
AGGTGTGGTCCATCAGGTCAGGTCCATCGGGTCAGGTCCATCAGGTCAGGTCCATCAGGTGTGGTCCATCAGGTCAGGTCCATCGGGTCAGGTCCATTGGGTCAGGTCCATCAGGTCAGGTCCATCAGGTCAGGTCCATCAGGTGTGGTCCATCAGGTCAGGTCCATCGGGTCAGGTCCATCGGGTCAGGTCCATCGGGTCAGGTCCATCGGGTCAGCTCCATCAGGTCAGGTCCATCGGGTGAGGTCCATCGGGTCAGGCCCATCAGGTCAGGTCCATCGGGTGTGGTCCATCAGGTCAGGTCCATTGGGTCAAGTCTATCAGGTCAGATGGCCTCACATCTGACTCCAGAATCAGCCCAAACCATCAGCCCTCCACCACCGTGCTGACAGCTGGGCTTTGTCGAGCTGCCATGTTGTTTTTAGAGAACAAGCTGCAGTGGTTTTTCTTTTTCAAAGTAGATAAATAATGCCCTGTGGTGTTGAACCTGCTGAGGATCAGAGGTTTGTTCTGTTCTGATGCAGGAAACCTTAAACCAACTGTAGGCTCTGTTTCCTCCGATGAGGACGGATCGTCTCTAAATTCAGTTTTCTTCTTCTTGTGGTGACGGGGATGTAACTAATAAAGCACATAAAGTCCTGAACCTGCTTCCTTTCAGGGGACAGTCGAGCAGAGATCAGTCCTGCTGAGCCTCAGAGGCACATCTCTGCTGCCAGCAGAAAGAAACTCTCCGTGGGCCAAACGCCCGTTTTCATCCAGCCAATCTCAAGCAGCACGGTGGCGCACGGGGAGGTGGCCCGCTTTCATGCATGTGTGTCGGGCATGCCAAGGCCAGAAGTCAGCTGGTTCCACAACCGGCAGCCGGTCCGGCCCACCAAGAACGTGGTGTTCCACTTCGACGAGGAGACAAACGTTGCAACACTCATCATAGTGGACGCTTTTTCTGAGCATGCAGGACAGTACTCCTGCAGGGCGGCCAATAACGCCGGAGAGGCCATGTGCTCCGCCACGCTCACCATAACCAGAGAAGAAGAAGGAGGTAACACCTGGACCAGCTTTTCTTTCTGAGAGATTAACTCTGAGGGGATGTCCCGAACCGTTAAACTCAGGCAGCAGGAATCAGTTGTCCCACATGTCCCTCCTGTCCTACCTGTCCCACCTGCCCCACATGTCCCTCCTGTCCTTCCTGCCCCTCCTGTCCCACCTGTCCCACATGTCCCACCTGTCCCACCTGTCCCTCCTGTCCCACATGTCCCACCTGTCCCTCCTGTCCAACATGTCCCACCTGCCCCACATGTCTCTCCTGTCCTACCTGTCCAACATGTCCTTCCTGTCCAACATGTCCCACCTGCCTCACATGTCCCACCTGTCCCTCCTGTCCTTTGCTGCTGGAGGTCCAGCCTTTCTGATTCTCACACTGAGCTCCTCCCTCGCCTCGTGCACGCTCTCAACGTGCACACTCCTAAAGGAGCCGCCCCCGCTCTAACTGACGTGGACCGTGTCTAAACGGACCGGTTGTCCAAAGTCCTGACTTTAGGAATAGCTGATTCTGAACCCTTCATAAAAACAGTTTGTTTTGTAGAAACCTGAACAACCTGACTCTGATTTTTAAGACGTTTTATTCTCTAATCATCAATAAAACATTTTTATTGATTTCAACGGTTTTCATATAAAACTGAAAAACTCGATCGGGACATCCCTCAATCCTCCTTCAGCTCCGACTAACATCACAGAGACCAACCTCTTTGAATCCTGGATTTCCCCTCCATGTCCCTCCTCACAGGAACAAACCCATCCTTCCTCCTCCTCCTCCTCCTCCTCTCTTCTGTCAAACTGAACACTCACCTGTTTAACCTCTCTGCACATCAGGAAACTGTTTCCCATCTTTTCCTTGGGTTGATTTCTCACCTTGAATCCTTCACGTCTCACCATCTTCACCAACAGACACAAACGGGTTTTCTTGTTTGTTTGTGTTATTGTTACAGGTATTACTGTCTTATTGTTTGGTTTTTTTTTAAATTCAGTTTCTGTTTCTTTCATGAAATTGGAAGAGAAGCATTAAAGTGAAAAGGTTCTGTGGTTGATCTCTTCAGCGTCTCGGAAACTTTTAGTATCTGTTAGTTTCTGTGACTGATGCTGTGACAAACACAACCTGAAGGCCTTTGTTTCCTCCACAGTGACCCATGTGAGGGAGCAGATCGAAACCACCATGGAGCAGGAAGTTAAAGGTAAGGGCTCGTCTCTTTGGTCTTCACACACCGCAAACACATTACTGATTACAGACGATCAGCAGCCTCGGTGGGAAAAGGGACAGTTTGGTCAGATGAAACCCTCTGATCCGTCTGAATGTAGTCTGTCAGCAGCAGGCGACTCTGATCCAAGCTGTGAGATGTTTTTTTTTTCTTTTTTCCTGTGAGGAGCCAGTTGAGATCCTGATGGAGAACCTGCTGCATGCTGGGTGGGTTGGTTGGATCACAGTCGTCCTGCTTCCACAGATTATTATTACAGCTTGGAAACATGTTGAACTGTCCCTTTAACTAGTCTCCGGTGTTCCACAGTTGCATGTCATGTTCATGAATTCAGATGGAAAATTCTTCTTGTTTTGTATTATTCTACCTGCTCTTATTTTGACGGAATCCCGTTGTTTCCTCCAGCAGAGCACTGAGAAAACTTGCTTGTACCATTTTAAAAAGAAAAACTTTGCATCCAAAGGTTCTTTTTGGCATGAAGGTTCCTCTGATGTTTTCGGACAAAAGGCGCAGGATGTGTATCTTTTAAAGCTCTTTTAAAGACTTGAAATGCCCTTTAAAAGATATGGAGGTCTGAACCTGACACCTTCCTCCTGCAGAATACGTCCTAGCCTGGCTTGCAGATAGTGGGATGTGATTCCTGTGGTTTGCTTTCAAAATAACACCAGTAAAACTATATTAGTTCGAATAAACGCCTTCTCACCCAATTTTACAGCTTCATTCTTTAAGTTTCAGACCAAAGTTCTGTATTTGAGAGCTTGTGTTGATTTACTTCCTGTTAAGGATTAGAAAGGGCGTTTATTCTCCTGTCTGCAAGTCAGGTAAGGATCACTTATCAAAAAGAAAACAACAGCGAATGTTGGCCGCCCATCTTGGAAACATGTTTTTATTTTATCAATAATAAAATAATTTATGTTTTGAAGAAATTTCCACAGACGAAGGATCAAAACTTCCTGCAGGTTTCTAATAAAAAGAATCAAGTCTTGCGTTTATTCGAACAAATATGGTGAGTGAATTTTTTTTCTGGCTCTGTGACTCCCAGCATGCATTTAATATTTTCATTAATGATCATCTTTTCCATCTCTGATGAGCCTGCAGAGGTTGTTGAGCTGTTCTGTTTGTTTCTGTTTGCAGAGCTGTTCCATCACCACAGCACCGAACTCACCGGCACCCGGCAGCTCCGCGGAGCCTTCTCCGACACCGAGGAGTTCATCGATCACGGCCTGGTGTCGGCCAACCGCTGCTCCAGCAGGACCTCTTCCATCAGCTCCTGGACAGAGAACATCAAACCGTCCTTCACCAAGAAACTGAAGTTCCAGTCGGTTCTGGAGGGGCAACCGGTAGAGTTAAAGTGTAAACTGATTGCTTGTCCTCCACCAACTATCCTCTGGTTTCATAATAACAGATCCATTCCTAAAGAGCGCAGGCGCAGGATCAGTACTGACAGCAGGATGCACATGCACACCACCTGTCTGCTGATCGACAGCATCAAAGAGAAGGACTCAGGCAGTTATAAGGTGATGGCGATAAACATGGAGGGTTCTGCTGAGTCCACAGCATCGCTGTTGGTTTCACTCAGGGAAGAGCAGTCTGCCAACTACCTGGGCTTCGTCCGGCGCTCAGCCAAAGCCCATGAGAGCGTAGACAGCTTGGCAGAGGAGAGGAAGGAGAGGAAGTTCAGAGTAGACCTCAGGTGTGTGGGGTCTCCGTTTGATAAGATGTCCAAAGTCCATCAGGGTAGGTCCCGGTCCAAGAATGCTCTGGTGCGTACGGTCTACTTCAGGTCTGGGGCTTCTTCTAAAGAAAAAGACTCAGAGAAAGAATCCAAACGTTTGGAAACCGCTTCTGAGCGCGCTCCGTCCCCTCCTCCGATGTTTGACAGGTCTGAGCGTTTTAACGACAGGTTCAGTGATATTTACTGTGACCGGCAAACCGGTGCCAGGTTCAGTGATAAGTTCAGCGACAGGTGCAGCGACAGGTACAGCGACAGGTTCAGTGACACCGACAGTCTCCACAATGAGGTGAGAGCAAAACTTACCACTCTTCAAAAAGCTGTGAAACAGAAAAAGAGGCTTTCTATTTCCACCATGTCTTCATCTGAGTTTGAACTGGAATCGGTCACCAGTGAGTCGAGTTATGCAGAATACGTAGAGAGGCTGAGGGTCAAACCTGCCTCTCTGCCCGATGTCCAGCACTTCAATCGACCCTTCGATCAGGGTGAGAAAAAATCAGGCAGGGAACCCACTCAGCCTCGAGTCAGACACTCGTTTGAGCCTCAGTCCAGAACCAGGGCCATTCAGATCATGAGAGGAGAGCCGGTCGACACGGTGGTGTCTCAGGAAGATGACAAGTCAGGTGACAAATACTCAGAGACTCTGGATGATAAGAAGGCTGCTGAATCTCAGGCAGATGGGAGATTTCAGCCCAAAGTCAGGCAACATCACAGAGTGGAGGCCACAAGAACTGAGGCTGAGATGATTCATAAAGATATCCTTTATTCTGAAAGTACAGAAAGCAGAAAATCTGCTCCACAGGTAACATCACTCCTCACTGAGGGGGTTCGATCCAAAGCCTCAGAAACAGCTGAAGAATCTGAGGAATCACTCAGGGCTCAATATGAGAAGAGCCTGGAAGCTGAACGAAAGGAGTGTGAGGACAAACTGCTCGCTCTGAGGATCAGGAAATGGCAGCAAGGAAGTAGGATGTCAGAGGAAGAGATGTTCCACCCAGAAACTGATGTTCCTGAGGCACAGTACCTGGAGCCCACAGAGCACATCTACCCCCAGCAGGAGATGGAGGAGAAAAGATCAGCTGAGGAAATTGAGACCAAGCTTTCCTCTTTCCAAAAACCATCCACCGTGAAGGCGAGGATGTTAGATACTGGGTGCATGGAGCCTGGGGAGCACATTTATACTCAGCAGGAAGTTGTGAAAAGAAAATCAGCTGACAAAAGAGAGACCATTCACCCCTCTTTCCAAAAAACATCCACCACAAAAGCAAGGATTATTGATTCTGAAGCTGAAACACCTAAGTCTTTTAAAATAAAAACTGGAGGAGAGGAAGTGGAGAAGTCCACCTCCATTGATGTTGTAAAACCATCTGAAAGAGGAGATGGGTCTTTGAGGGCTCAGTATGAGAAGAACTTGGAGGCTGAAAGGTTGGAATGTGAGGAGAAGCTCCTCGCACTGAAGATCAGAAAATGGCAGCAAGGTGTGCAAATGTCAGAGGAGGAGTCATTTCACCCTGAAACTGATTTACCTTTGCCAGCAGACCCTGAGGAGCACCTATACATTCAACGGGACGTTGTGAAAAAAAGATCAAATCAGGAAAGTGAGACCATGCTCTCGTCTTTCCAAAAACCATCCAGCATGAAGGCTGTTACACCGGACACTGGCTACATGGGGCCTGAGGAGCACCCATACACTCATCAGGAGGTCATAAAGAAAAGATTAGCTGAGGAAAGTCAGACCATTCCCTCCTATTTCCAAAAACCACCCAGCATGAAGGCTGGGACACTGGACACTGGGTCGATGAAGCCTGATGATCACATTTATACTTATCAGGAAGTTGTAGAGAAAAGATTAGCTGAGGAAAGTGAAACAATCACCCTGTCTTTCCAAAAACCATCCAGCATGAAGGCTGGGACACCGAACACTGGCTACATGGGGCCTGAGGAGCACCCATACACTCATCAGGAGGTCATAAAGAAAAGATTAGCTGAGGAAAGTGAGACCATCCCCTCCTCTTTCCAAAAACCATCCAGCATGAAAGCTGGGACACCGGACACTGGATATATGGGGCCTGAGGAGCACTCATACACTCATCAGGAGGTCATAAAGAAAAGATTAGCTGAGGAAAGTCAGATCATCCCCTCCTCTTTCCAAAAACCATCCAGCATGAAGGCTAGGACACTGGACACTGGATATATGGGGCCTGAGGAGCACCCATACACTCATCAGGAGGTCATAAAGAAAAGATTAGCTGAGGAAAGTGAGACCATCCCCTCCTCTTTCCAAAAACCATCCAGCATGAAAGCTGGGACACTGGACACTGGATATATGGGGCCTGAGGAGCACTCATACACTCATCAGGAGGTCATAAAGAAAAGATTAGCTGAGGAAAGTCAGACCATCCTCTCCTCTTTCCAAAAACCATCCAGTATGAAGGCTAGGACACTGGACACTGGATATATGGGGCCTGAGGAGTACCTGCACAATCAACAGGAGGTTCTGAAGAAAAGATCAGCTGTGGAACATGAGACCATCCCCTCTCCGTTCCAACAACAATCCACCATCAAGGCAAGGACGTTGGACACTAGGTTGATGGAGCATGAGGAGCACATTTATGCCCAGCAGGAAGTCATGAAGAAAAAATCAACTCAGGAAAGTGAGCCCATCCTCCCATCCACCATGAAGTCTAGGACACTGGACACAGGATACATGAAGCCTGAGGAGCACCTATATACTAAACAGAAGGTGGTAGAGAAAGGAGGACCTGTGGCTCAGGCTCAGATTCAAACATCAAAGTTACAGAAAGTGGAAAGCAGGGCAGAGCAGGAGGAAACAACTGCCCATTTGCCTAAAATCAGAATGAAAGCTCAGACAAGAGAACAGGAAGCACGAAAATCACCTAAAACGCAAGTTGGAGCAAAAGGAGCAGAAGCTCAGTCACCTAAAAGAATAGTCGGAGCAGAGAGGAAGTTGTTTGAGAAATCAAAAGAAGAACGAGAGCTCCAGCTCTCCAGGGAAAACCTCTCAGAGCTGGAAAGTGAGAAGTTTGTCAGTGAAGAGGAGGCCTTGACTCAGAGAATAATGAAATGGCAACAGGATGTCCTTTTGGAGCAACAGCAGGCTGTGGAACTAGAGTCAGACTGGGTGGAGGGTTATCCTCGTTTCCAGACAGAGGCAACCCCTGAGGTTGGAAAAAACATCACTGAGCTTTCTACTGGTAAAACATTTCAACAACCTGTGGTAGTCGACAAAAGAGACGTTTCTCCAGGAAAAACCAAGGAGAAGGTGCTGAGCGACCCAGTTCCAGCTGGTTTCCAAGATCAGGCGGGTCAAGTCCCGCAATGGCCATCAGCCAAGGAGCTGCTGACAGAGGGTCGAGAGACCAGGCTGCAGACAGACAGTGAGTACTTTGTAAGCGAGGAAGAAGCACTGGCTCAGCGCATCCTGAAATGGCAACAAGATGTTGTTGAACCAGAGCTGGAGTCAGAGTGGGCTTTGGACAATCAAATCAAACAGTCAAGCCCTGGGTTTGAACCCCGTGTTCTTCCATTTGATGATCAGATTCAACATAGTTCACCTGATGATGGAGCTCTTAGAAGTACAAAATCTTTACCTTATCAACAAGCTGCATTGAAACAATCTTCTGTTCAAGAGTCATTTTTTATACCAGCCAGTCCTCCAACAGGTCCTACTTTACCTCCTTATGCAGCTGCACCTGTTGCTCCTGTAAAAGCTTCACATTCACCAGATGATTTGGGAGGAGAGGCTGAGAGGAGGCTGAGCAGAGAGGAGTCTACACCGACTGTTGATAAATCAAGCCACCAACGCTTCCAGACAGATGTAAAAGATAAAAGAGGAATAAGAGAGGAGATAGGAACCAGCAGAGGTAGCAGTGACTGCAGACAATGGACAAGTTCGTCTGGTACAGAAATAGGTGAAGAGTCAAAAACCTCAAGAAAAGGTGGAACAACAAGAGCAGGAAACTCAGAACAAGGAACTATGAAGACAGTAGAGAAGAAAGTCAAAACTCCAGAGACTCAGAGGGTGAAAGGAGGAGGTACCAGTTTTTCAGGCTCCCCTCCAAAGTTTTTGAAAGAAATATCTTCACTCAAAGTCAAAGTTGGTGAGATGTCAGAATTCACGTGCCAGTTCCAAGGTGATCCTCTGCCCACTGTTAACTGGCTCAAAGATGGACACCCGATAGCCCACCACCCAGACTATGATATCACTAACAAATCCAACACCTCCAAGCTGACTGTTTTCTACCCAACGTCCAACCACAAGGGGACATATGACTGCATCATAACCAATATTCATGGCAAATCCATCTGCAGTGCCACACTCGAGATTTCAGACAAAAAGGTGTTGAGAAAAACAGGTGTTACCCAGGAAGTGTTTGTTACAGAAGAGCCTGAAAAACAGGAGGAGAACCTGGAGAGTCTGATGGAGGAGGAACTTCAGACTTACATGGATTCAGGAATGGAAACCCTTCAAGTTCCTCAGACTGTGATCCACAAACGGCAGTGCTCGGATGAATCTTTCATCTCCTCCCCTGTGGAAATCAGAATCACAGCTGCTACTCCTCTCCCAAAAATGTTTGAGGAAAGCAGCGAGGACCAGGCTCTCCCAGAGAAAACTTCAGAAGTTCCCAGTGACGAGGGAGCTTCTCAGACTTTCAAACACAAATTTACTTTCTCCTTCGATGTGGTTGGAGAAGCCCCCTGTGTGGTAAATGAGTTAGAGAATGTCACCTGTTCTGAGGGTAGCACTGCTCTCATGGAGTGTGTTATCACTGGTGAACCTTGCCCTGAAGTTACATGGTACTTTAACGATGTTTGTATTGAAGTCACATCTGGGAAATACAAAGCTGAGGTGGATCATAAATCATACAGGCTGTATGTAAGCAATTTTACCTACGCCGATGCTGGAGTGTATAAATGTGTAGCTAAAAATAAACTTGGGAAGGTGACCAGCATCTCCCATGTGTCGTCTCATCTTGAAGAACCTGTACAGTTTTCAAAGGGTGAAGGTCTTGTTTCTTCTGAAAGAGTGAGTGCGTCTCCGGTTGGACTATCCGAGGACTTCAAGAAAACTGCCTTTGTGCATAAACCTGCCGTCTCTCGTAGCAAGGACAAACCTCTAATTTCACAAGCTCCATCAGACATGGCTGTTAAAGCCCCCAGGACCAGACCTGCTCTGTCTACAGAGCCCCCGACTCTTTCAGGATGTGGTCTTCAGGGTTCTGCTGCTGTAATCAAAGTTTCTCAAATTAAACAGGCCTTTGAGTCAGACTCGCCAGCTTGTTTAATGACACCCCCTTCCCCTGAGGAACAATGGAAGGAAACACAGTTCCCAGAGGAGTTTATACCTCCTGTGACCATTTCCTTTGACCAACAAGATAAGAAAGTTGGACTCAGCTCTGAGAAGAAGCACAAGGAACGCAGTGATGAACTTGTTTCAACAAGAAATCCACATTTTCCTAAAGCAGCAGAACCCATTGTTTCTGAGACATCTGAGCTCACTGACATTGATCAGGGAGCAGTCCTAACAGAAAGCCATGATGCAGTGAAACAGTTTATAGAGGAGGCTGATGAGTCCGTGGACCTGGTGAGGCCTACACCACAGAAACCTGCTGGTCTCTATGAAGAGATAAAGCCTGGTGATGTGGAAACAGAGAAGGAACAAATGTTCTGTATGTTTGACAGAACCAGCAGCTTCATTCCTTTTAAATCTGAAAAAGACCCTGCAGTGAAATGCTCAGTCAAAATGGCAGCTTCTGCTGTAGATGCTGTCGGACCTAAAAGAATTTCTGGACCTTCAAAATCTGAGAGTGCAGCTGAAGATGAACAACTTGATAGAATTGGTGTTTTGGAGACCTTAGCAGAAAGTGAACCCTTTATTGATGAGGAGGTCAAAGGGTTGGAGGAGACATCTGTTTTCAAGGAGGCTGAAGTTGTAGGTAAAGACCTGATATCAGTCTCGGAACCATCTATGGACAGTGGGGTTTTTGTTAGCATGCCAGATACTCGGGTTGATGTGACAGATGTATCAAAGAAAACTGTGACTGGAGAAGCAGCTGTGGCTGAAAGAAAAAGTAAAACAGATAGGCCTAAAGGCTATGGAAACCCAAAACCTGAACCACTGACGGTTAAGCCCAATGTAGACATTCCAGTTGGACAGGAACAGGAAGGAGACAGTTCGGAAGGTGCCACAGCAGCAGCAGCTGGCTCTATGGAGGAAGAGGAGGTCACCTTTGGTGCTGTCTACAACTACTACAACCCTCCAACAGATTGGGGTAGACCTCTGTCCCCTGAGTCTGAGATGTCAATAGAGATTGGCAGCACTGTGAGTGAGGAGATACCAGAGCCAGCTGAGAGGTTTTACACCCCAGGCTCCTCTACTGAGGTCTCACAGCCAATTGCAGAGTCCCTCCACACTCTGAAATCTCCTCCATCCTTCCACACTCCCAGTTCTGACACACCTGGTGGGTTTAAGACGCCCGAGGAGTTTCCCTTCTCCCCCGCAGAACGTAAGAGACCTTCCACAGGAGACTCCGGTGAGAGGTTCTTCTCACCTGTTCAGTTCCTGAGTTCTCCTGCTGACGAAGGTCTTAAAACAGATCCATCGGCAGTAAACTTGGATGAAAATCTATTCCTCACTCCAGGCAGAGGGTCTTTGGGACTGGCCACCCTTCCCGAGAAAGTCCAGGGAATACCTCCAGCTTTCCTCAAACCTCTCATTAAGAAAAGAGTGTTTGAAAATGACTCTCTGACCTTTTATGCTGAGGTCTTTGGTCTACCTTCCCCTGAGGTTAAGTGGTTTTTCAATAAAACTGAAGTGGTGGCGGACGACAGAATTAAAATGGAGAGAGACGGCGATAACATCTCCCTAACAATCCACAGCGTCACTAAAGCTGATCAGGGGGAATATATCTGTGAGGCTGTGAACTATGTTGGAGAAGCCAGAAGTGTTGCTCTAGTGGTGGTTGTATCGCAGGAGGTGAGGTTCATGCCAGCGCCCCCTGCTGTCACCCATCAGCATGTAATGGAGTTTGATGTGGAGGAGAACGACTCTTCTCGTTCTCCATCCCCTCAGGAGATTCTGCTTGAGGTAGAACTGGATGAAAATGAGGTGAAGGAGTTTGAGAAGCAAGTTAAGATCATCACCATTCCTGAGTACACAGCTGACAACAAGAGCATGATTATTTCTTTGGATGTGTTACCCAGTATTTACGAGGAGGGTGCTGTGGATTTTGTCACCCAGGAGCATGATGATTTGAAAATAGCTTTTGAGGTCACAGAAATGCCTCCAAGGTTCATCAATCCCATTTGTGACATGGAAACCCCAGAGGGTACCACTGTAATGTTTGAGTGCTCTTTGATGGGAATTCCTTCTCCCATTGTGTCCTGGTTCAAGGGTGACAAAAAAATTCCACACAACACAAAGAAATACCTGCACTCCTCTGACGGAGATAACCACTTCCTGAAGATCTGTAAAGTTACCCCACAGGACAGCGGGGTTTATACCTGCAGGGCTATAAACCTTGTTGGGGAGACTCTGTGTAGAGCCTCCTTGGTGGTGCTGAGTGCAAAGGCGTTCTCAGGGAAGACCAGAGGCAGGGAGCTGACTGCCGTGTCTTTAGGAAGCGCTAAAGTCCAGCCACAAAAGTTTGACCTGATGGTTGGCAACACGTCGTTTGACGGTGAACAGGTGTCAGAAATTGAGCTTGAGTTTGAGTTTGAGCAAGAGGCCGACGAGTCCCAGCGGGCGGTCAGGTTGGTAGCCAACACGGACAACCAAACGAGCGAACAGGGAGATAAATACGTTAGCGTTAACTTTGATGTTTTTGCTGAACCAGCGAAGGACGAAAAGGTAGAGTTCAAAGGAAAGTCCTCTGAAATGTGTAGCTTTCACTTCCAGGTAACTGAGATGCCTCCTAAATGTGTAATCCCCTTAAATAACGTAACAGCAGCGGTAGGTACGCCTGTCATCCTCCAGTGTTTGTTCAACGGGAAGCCAAGTCCCACTGCCAACTGGTACAAGGACGGAGAGCCCATCACAGACAGTAGATGTATAATCCAGGAGAAAAGTGCTGGTCATTTCAATCTGCTCATTACCAACATGAGCCAGAGTGATGCTGGGGAGTACAAGTGCATCATCCAAAACTCTGCCGGTTGCACAGAAAGCACAGCTCTGCTGAAGGTCTTTTAGAGCCGAAGGTTGTGAGGCTGGTTGCACAAAGATCAACCTGAAGGTCTTCTGTTCCTGTTTGACTCTCATGATAGAATGTTAAACTTCTTTGTTTAATTTCTTTAATAACAATGTTTTAAAAAAATGCAACGTTTACTCGTTTTAGTACTTTTAATGTTGATATCTAAACACAGTCAGGAGGTAGAAATGAATTTCCTTCTGGGTTTGATGAAATTATCGGACTGTGACAACATTTGATTACATAAAACTCATGGAGTGAGTTTATTTTTTTGTTTTGGTGAGATTTCTGTTTGTGTTACTGTCTCACATGTTGGTTTAAGAGCAGAGCTAAAACAAGTTTTGATTATCTTTGTGTGACCAGCCTGCTGCTGAAAACGGACAGTAAATGTTTGTCAAAGTGCATCAGGAAGGCATCTGTTTCTAGTTTTCATTTATTTTCTGTCAGTTTTATAAACCCTGAGTTTGAAGTAGATTTTTGTTTGAAGAATGGAGGTTTAAGGTTGGAGTTTTGACTCTGATTGAATGTTAGAATGTAGTGACATGAAGTTTAAATTGTTTTTAAAAGTCTACATGTGACACAAACTGCTGTGTTTCATTCAGTTTAAAGAAAAAGCTTAGTTTGAACTTTTAATGAGTTCTGATTGTGGAGGGAATGAGGGATACTTTGAACAAGTTTCCACTGAATGTGTAACAGCAGCTCAGATAGTTTGGTGTGTGTGTGTGAAGAAAACATGACAAACCAAAATAAAACATTAAAGTTTATTTTTTATTTGCTAAATTAGAAATATTTTATGTAAAAGCTTAATTTCCTGAGAGGCAGATTGTTACCAAACACTTCCTTAAAAAGCCTGATTTACAATTATTGAACTTTCTTATAAACATTAAACGGGACAAACTTTGTGAGTAAAGATGTTTTTTAAAGACAAGTCTGTTATAGTGGTTTGAATTAAGATAATATTACAGAAGATCCCTTTAATTAAAACAAAGTATTAATTTTAAGCTTTACAACAGTATTAGTTGAGTTGTTTTGAGCTCTGATATTAAACATTTTAAACTGTGATATCATTAGAAAATAAATCTGAAACCTCTCATGAAATCTCTTTGTTGCTGACTTGAGGCTGATTTAGTTTTTGTTGGTTTAATCGATCGGCTGCTTGTATTTTGGATTTTCTTTTTTTTTTTGGTGTGTTAGGTCTTTTATCTGGTTGTTGGATTATAAATCAAGTAGAAAATTCACAAGAGTATCTTGATTGATGTAATTTTAAAAACAAAACTGTGAAACTTTTTTAATTTTAAAATGTTTGTTTGAATGATGTGTAAATATGTGTATTTTTAGGAATGTATGAGTGCTCAGCAAAAATCTGCAAAGTTAGAAAAGTCTGGTGTTTAGATGGAAGCTGAAGGTTTATTTGTACAAAGATTGTGCTGGTTTGTTTCAGAGTTAATATAATAAAAATTTAATGATTTAAAGTTGGAGTGTTCTTGTTTGTTTAGTCCATGAGTCGATGTTTAAATTGTCTGATCAACAATCTTTGTTTTTTTTTTAAAGAAACAGCCAAAATTGCCGCATTAACCAACTTTCTTCAACAGAGCCCAACAGGAATTTTGGGACTTATTTTATGAAATAGCCAAACTCTTATTTTGAAAAGTATTAACTTCAAGTTAAAATTGCTTCATGTTATTTTGGACTTTATATTCTAAATTATTTTATTCAGTTCTAATGAAGACAAAACTGTTCAGTTTATTTAGGATCTCTGGGGGTAGCCATGTTGGAATAATATATTAAAGAATAACAGAAGATCCTCTGACTCAGAATCTGCTGAGTCAGAGGATCTCATGATAATTCTGCTGTTTTTTGGGCAAAATGTTGCCAGATTTATGATAATTATTGTATTTTACAATAGTTTTAAGGTCTGTGCATAGGCTCATATATACAGTTTGGAGCTCCAAACTGAACCGGGTTTAGAGGTCCAACAGGACCGGGTTTAGAGCTCCAAACAGGACCGGGTTTAGAGCTCCAAACAGGACCGGGTTTACCACGTTCTTCAGATAAATACCGTTGATGTCTGTGGGAACATGAATTTCATCTCCATCGTACGATGTTCTGCTCCAGGAATAGAGCCCTCTGTTCCTGATCGAGATGCATGTTAGATGTAGTTTTTGTTTGGGTTTTTCTAAAGCTGCAGCAGAAGTATCTAGACAAAAATCAGAAGATTATTTGGTGAATAATATTAAGGTTGCTTCAGTGCTTATGAATTACCACATTCAAATAAACAAATTCTACTCTGAGCACAGTTAACTGATCTTGGAAACATGTCTTGTAGCTATTGACAGCACTGATATTTGTTTAATGGTTTAATTGTTACAAGCTTCTATGTTGTGGACATTGTTATCAGTGTTGCTCAATATTTTCCGACAGAACGCTCTAGCACCACCATCACCACTGTGGAAGAACAAGAGGAAACCTACTACACTGGTGTCCAGTTACCACAGAAAACTAAAACACTTGAACTCCAGCCAGAGTCAAAACGTTTTTCTTCCACTTTAGAGAAGAAAAAAGAGAAGCCAGTTTTCCTCAGTCAGCTCTCGCCAGCAGCTGTAACTGCAGGGGAAACAGCCAGGTTCACAGTCAGAGTGTCGGGCTTTCCAAAGCCTGCTGTTCAGTGGTCTCACAATGGGACAGTGATCAAGACCACCTCTGTATACAAACTGGTAGAAGAGAAGGAGGAGTTCACCCTGGTGATCACCAAGGTCACATCTGAGTATGAGGGCGAGTACTCATGCACTGCCACCAACAGGTTCGGTCAAACAACATGCACCACATATCTTGAAGTGAAAAAACCTGACATCAGCCAAGCAGAGAGGTGGGTGGAGAAGATGTTTAAAGTCACAGGTCAGCCTCCTACTTTCACAGTTCAGATCGAACCGGTGAGGTGCTCAGAAGGTGGAGAAGTCTCTTTTAATTACAGCGCCAGAGGTGATCCTGTCCCTGATGTGAAATGGTTCAGGGGGGCTTTTCAGATCCAGCCCAGTAGAAACTGTGTCATTGTAGCCAGTCCTGATGGATCTGGGCAGATAAGTATGAAGAACGTCAAACAGGAGGACAGTGGTTTATACACATGTAGAGCTTCCAACCAGTTTGGTGAGGCAACTTGTAGCGCTGAGCTGGTTGTGTTCAAAGAACCGGTTTCTGTTGCTCATAAAGAACAACTGACAGTAGTTCAGAAGAAAGGCTATAAGGTTTCAGTGTCAGAACAGGCAACAGAGTCTCGTCTGTACCAGGTCAGCCTCCCAGGTCAGGACAGAACCAGGTCAGATCAGATGGTTTACACCATCGGTACTGAAGACAGAAAAATTATTCAGAGTGAGCAGGTGGGCTCACTTCAGGAAGTCAACATCTCTGCTGCCACTGTTCATAGGGAGAAGGTGACCCACCAGGCAGCAGTACTTCAGGCCCATGAGGTAGAGGAGAGGGTGTCAGTTGTTCCAACACACCCACCTCGGGTGTCAGCTGTTCCTGGGAAACAGCTCCACATGGCAGCATTTACATCATCTGTGGAGGAGAGTCAGGGCCTCACAGAGCAGCACTGTGATCGCATTCAGAGTCCTGAGGTCATTGAACTGCAGGCAGCCAGAGAACAAAGGTCAAAGGTGAAGTCTGCTGTCACTGAGGAACTTACCCCACTTTCTACTGTCAGCACAGGACCTCTGACTGACAGGAAGCCTGCTACTATCAAGCCCATCTCTGAGCCCAAACACCTGGTCAGTAGTCATCAGGTTGAGTCACAACTACCCATCATGAAGGAGCAGTCTGAGGATATTCCCCAACTGCTGGAAGAGAAGGGCTACAAGGTTAAAGAGGGGGTTAAGATTTTATACTCAGCCCAGTCTGATGAGAAACGAGTGCTTGAAGAAGGCCACACAAATGAACTAGCAACAGCAGAATCTGCTGTCCAGTCCACGGTTATAAAAGAGCAGCATCGGCCCATAATAGCCTCAGTCAGTGAGTCCAAACAGACTCTCTCTAAGGAGATAAAGTTTTCCATGGAGAGGCCTGCAGAAGAAGCAGCCCGTCTCAGTAAGGATACAATGATGAAGGCAGCTTTAACCACTGAGGAGAGGCAAACGCTTCAGGCGGAACCAACACAACATTTGCCAAGTCTGGACAGTGCAATCTCCATTCAGTCAGACATAGAAGAAGGCCAAATCCTTCACCTGCAGGTTATCACAGACCAGGACCTCCTTCCATCTGAGACGAGCTTCACCTATGAGAAACCCACATCAGAGCAGGCGAACACCAGAAAGAGTCCCTCGCTGCTACATGCTGTTAGTCAGGATGAACAGAGGACTGTGCTTTGTGAGGACTCTTCAGAGTTTGAGGCCAAGGCCAGCTCAATGGTCATCCAGCCCCAGAAAGAGGCTCCAACTGTGCTGCATCTGCAGTCTACCCAGCCTGTGGAGGTGCTGCCTAAAGAGGGTGTTCTCACAGTGGAGAGGCCTGACCAACAGGTGGCAGCCCAGAAACAAGAAAAATCAAGGAGCCATGCTGCCATCTCAGAAGAGAAAAGAGAGCTCACAGCAGATTATCATGCAGAGCTGGATTTGTCTGTGACTGGAATTCAGTCTAAGCTTCGAACTGAGCCCAAGCCTCAGAAGATCCTCCAGCTCTCCTACCAGCCCATGCAGCTGCCAAAGGAGACACCTATCACTCTTGATGTTAGGCAGCAGAAAGCTTTAGTTCAAAAGGAGGATCGTTGGAACGTGATGCATGTCACCAGTGTAGCAGAAAGTCAGGCTTTAGAGGAGGGTCACACAGAGAGTCTGTCAGGTGTCAACACATTCAAGTGTGCAACAGCTATAGAGCCAAAAATACCCACAGAACCAGTCCAGATCGAGGAAAAGGAAATCTCCACTGAGAGCAGTATCTCTCTGGAGGCAGCAGAACAGGACTTTGCTGTCCAGATCCAGGAGGGTCAGTCAGTCAGGCAGTCAATAGTAATGGACGAGAAGAGAGTCCTGACTGGGGAACTTTCTCAAGAGATTTCCAAGTCTCAGTCCACCAAAGTCATGGTCAGTACGCAGCCGAAACTGTTCTTCATGGCATCAGAATCCAAAGATAGCACTGCTCTTCCCAAAGAGATGACATTTGTGATTCAGATCCCAAAACCGTCTAGTCTGAATATACGGCACCAGCTCAGAGAGGCTCTTCAGTCTGCTGTGGCCAGCGACCAGCCGGTCTTACTGGCTGATGTTGTTGAAAGGTTACAGGCTGTTGATGTACAGGAAGTCAAAGTTCAACGAGAGCCCAAATGGGCCATGTTTACATATCTGATCACAACAACAGGTGCCCCCATGGAGGTCACCCTGGCTTTTGAAGGGGAATACCCTCAAACAGCTGATCTCAGGACTGAACTCCAAGCAGCTCTTTACTCCATTGTATACCAGGAGTCCCAGGTTCTTACCTCAGAGCAGCAAGGCACTATGCAGATAGACAAACCTCAGAGGGCTCAGGTCACCTCAGCCAGGTCCAAACAGATGCTGTCCTCTGTGGTAGAAACTGTGAGTGTGGCAGAGACTGCTGTGGGCTTCACGGCTTTAAAATCCCAGGCTGCTGCACTGAAGACTGAGTCTGAAATCTCAATTGAACATGCTGCAGCTGAGAAACAGATGGTTGTGCAGGAATCCAAGACAGCAAAGGTGGAACAGTTGATTTCATCTCAGAGAAAAACTGTGACAGAGGCTCAGGTGGCTTTCGAGCAGTCTGTGCAGGAATCAAGACAAGAAATTAAGTCTGTATCAGTGGAAACCAAACAGTCAGTGGATGTCAGCATCCAGCAGAAGCACAGGGAGGAGATCTTTAAAGAGGAGATTACAGTATCTAGAACAGAGCAGAGAGAATACCCTGAAATAGTTGCTGCTTTAGAGGATTTATCCATTGAAGAAGACAGTAGCATAACCTTTAGGACAACCATTAAGTACGTCACCAAGGTAAACTGGTTTTTCAATGGGCAATTGGTGAAATCTGGCAAAGAGTTCAAGTGTTCCAAAGACCATGACACATACTCACTGATTATCAACAAAGTTGTCAAGGAGAGGCATCAAGGAGAGTATGTTTGTGAGGCTGAGAATGAAGCCGGCAGGACAACAACATCTTCAAGACTGACTGTGGTCACAAGAGGTTTGATAACAGGAACAATTAATGTATCATTTATTCATTCATCCACTAATATTTCACATAAACAGGTTCATTCCAAGTCACTCTGGTTTGTGGATCCATTTCATAGCTAGGCATGAGCACTGTTAGCAGGGCACTGGATGGTACTAACTCACCATGTTTTGTTTGTTCCACATCATTTTCTGATCAACCCTAAAGACCAGAACCATCACAGCCATGCAAGTTCATCAGAAATGTCTGTGGTTAATAAAGATCTTGCAATTATGGTTTTCATGTCTCTGGTCTTCAGGAGACTCCATGGTCTTTTCATGGTCATGTTGGCATGCCAAAGGCAACAAGTTCTGAATTATTGGTCTGTCACATTTCTTCAGGTCCATTTCCTTCACTTCATCATACTTTTCTTCCTGCATGTTTGATGGCTTCACCTCTGCATAGTTTCATGATCACAAAGTGTTTGTTTCTCCTTGTTCCAGCTGGAACCCTAGCCCCATGAGAACCTCCTTCAGTAAAACCATGGGGCTAATGTTCTCGCTCTTTTTCTTCTCCACAGTCACTCATCATTTGGCTTCCACCATTGTTGTACATTCCACCATCTGTGTTCCCAATCTGTCAGTTGTTTTTTTTATATACAACAGTAGTAGTGGATGTCATTACTAACGCTTGTGTTTTACTGTGTCTCTCCGTGTGCCTCAGTGCCACCTGTTTTCAAGCAGAAAATCAACCCAGTGGACATCAATGTCGGTGACCATGCAAAGTTCGACTGTGAGACCGAGGATGCTCCAAACGTGACCTTTAAATGGAACAAGTCTGGTATTGAAATCAGACAGAGCGACAAGTATCGGATCGTTAGCCACCCCACCGGTTCCTCTCTGGAGATCCTGAACCCGGTGAAAGCTGACAGCGGTGACTACACCTGCAAGGCTTCGAACCAGCACGGCTCAGACAGCTGCTCCGCCTCACTCGTTGTTACTGGTAAGGTCCCAGTGGGAACCTTTCAGATTATCCCTCTGTGTCTGTGTCTGTTGGAGAGAGAGAGAGAGAGAATTATATACATGCTGTGTTTAGTCTTGACTCATTATGGTGCTGTATGGAAGGCAGGGTTTGATTGAAATATTTATTCTTTCCTGATTAAACCCACATACCTGACCAGGTTGGACAGTTGACTTTATTTTGATGTTCCTCTCATATTTTAAAACACTGTGTATGTTCTACCTGCTTTCCATAGAGATGTACCCGCCAGTATTTGTTTCAAAACCAGATCCAATGACCTTATTTGTGGGCAAACAAGCTGTTCTGCAGTGCTCACTCACTGGATCTTCACCCATGGAAGTTGTATGGCACAAGGACAATGTAGTCATCTCCTCTGAAGGAAACTATGTCATAAAGTGCGAAAAGAACAAGTATTCACTTCATATAAAGAGTCTTGAGTTGACTGATCAGGGGGTGTACCTGTGCAAGGCCTCCAACAGTGTCGGCACGGCTACGTTTACTACAGAGCTCAGAGTTATTAACAAGCCCAGCTTCGTTAAGCCCTTTGAGTCGGTGTCAGCTGCTGTCAATGACCCGCTGAGGCTGGAGTGCCAGGTGGACGAGGACACTGGTGTGACCGTCACCTGGACCAGGGATGGTAAAAAAGTCCACCAAAGCATGGACTGTAAGCTGTCTTTTGAGGACAAAGTGGCTGTTCTTGAGATACCCAAGTCCAAACAAAAGGACTCTGGGAAATATGTGTGCACAGCCGCAAATGAGGCGGGGAGCTCCTCCTGTGAGGCTGTGGTAACAGTTCAAGGTAAGACCCTGAAGGTGATCTTTGGTTTTAGTTTGGATTAAGACATCTGTAGACGTAAAAGTGGTGGTTTAAAGCTTTCAACTGTTTCCAACTGTAGTCTGCTGCTAACACTTTGCATGGGTGTCCTTTGTTTTCTTTCATAATCTTCTTCGACGTGTTTCTGTCTCTGTTTGACAATGTTTGTAAGTGTTCGTGTTTCTGAACACTCTTCCAGAGCCCCCTGCTTTTGTCAGGAAAATGGAACCTAAGATAACATGGAAGCAAGGTGCACCTGCACGCTTACAGTGCACTGTTAAAGGATCACCAGAACTTCACATCCACTGGTTCTGGAACGACAGGGAGCTTAGTGATGGAGACAAATATAAGCTCACCTTTAAGAATGGAGTTGCTTCTGTGGAGATTTTGAACCTTCTGGTCACAGACAGCGGCACCTACACCTGTGAGGTGTCTAATAATGCTGGTAGTGAGAGCTGCAGCACCTTTATAGCTGTTAAAGGTTTGTCCTGTGTCATATTTACATTACACACACTGTTTAGGTTGGAAAACCTGTGGTAATAACTGCATATACTTGAATCTTTTGACATTCAGAGCCTCCAACTATTAGAAAAGACCTTCAGACTCTAGAAGCTGTAAAAGGAGCAGCAGCTCATTTGGAGTGTGAAATAGCAGGAACTGCTCCTTTTGAGATCAGCTGGTTAAAAAATAAGAAACCCCTCACTAGTGATCAGAAGTTTAGAATAATCTCCCAGGATTCTCTGTCAAGGCTGGAGATCCAGACCTTTGAAAGTGCAGATGTTGGAGATTATCAGTGTGTTATATCCAACGATGTGGGGAAAGTTACCACCAAGGCCTTGGCTAAACTGAAAGGTTAGTAAACCTCTTACAGACTGAGGTTTAACACTACTCCTCACATACTCAGACTCGGTTTAACGTCTACCATGTTTTTGTAGAGCCGCCTTCTTTTTCAAAGAGAGTTGAAAGTGTGACGGCCGTGTTGGGGAACTCAGTAAAACTACAGGGAACCATAAAGGGCTCATCTCCTATCACTGTTAAATGGAAAAAAGACTCAGAAATCCTCAGAGATGATGATCCAAACATCAGGATGGTGTTTGAGAACAATGTTGCTATCTTGTCCATAGCAGCAGTGGCCATCAGCCATGGCGGCAAGTATTCATGCCAGGCAGAAAATGAGGCTGGGCAACAAAAATGTGAAGCCACCCTGACTGTGCAAGGTCAGACGGAATCTTTAATAGTTTGTCTTTCACCTACAGGATCAAATTTCTTTTTTTTTATAACCATCAAATCTGTCTTACACCAGAACCTGCCAGAATCGTAGAACCTGCAGAGTCCATTAGTGTGACTGCAGGGGATTCGGCCACACTGGAGTGCACCATTTCTGGAAGCCCAGAGTTGAAAGTGAAGTGGTTTAAAGATGGGAAGGAGATGATCAGTGGGCGTAAATATAAAATGACCCTGAAGGAGAACGTCGCCACCATGAAGATTCTGACCGCAGAGAAAGGAGACACTTCAGAGTACAAGATGGAGGTGTCCAATAAAGTTGGAAAAGCCCAGTGCACATGCTCAGTCACGGTCTTAGGTCAGAACATCTGCTCTCTTACTGATTCTTTACATATGTCAGGTTTTAGACATTACCTACTTTTACTTCTCAAACACGAAGTAGCTGTCTTAGAATAAGGACCAGGGGTCGAATCTGGTACCAAAGTAACTGAACATCTCCCAAACATTGTTCAGTTCAAATATGAACATTTATTGCTGCCAACTTTCTGGGACTTAATCAGGCAAAAAATGCTGCAGAAATGAATGATCAACAATGGGTGGGAGTTTGTTCTGCTACTTTAGATTTGTTCATCTTTCTTTTATCTTGTGAAACATCTATTTTTTAGTTTGGATTTCCTAAAATTAAAGTGCCTTAAACCTTGAGTTAAACCAAAGTTTAGTTGGGTGGTTCTTTTCAAAAACAGCACAAACTGCGTTTATGAATGAGGTACTTTTTTTTCAACAACCAGATCGAATAATGCCTCCAACTTTCACCAAGTCCCTGAAAAGAGTTGATGGCAACATTGGTAATGACATCTCCATGGACTGCAAGGTGTCTGGGTCCCAACCCATGACCATATCCTGGTTTAAAGATGACCAGGAAATAGAATCTGGAGCCAAGTTTCAGCCTGAGTTCAAAGACAGCTCTGCTACACTGAGGATCAGTCGGCTGGAGAAGACCGACTCTGGAGTTTACAAATGCAGAGCCTCCAACTCAGCTGGCTTTAAAGAAACCAGCGGCACACTCTACGTAAAAGGTCTTGAGTTTTATTTAGCCTTTTTGTGTGTTTTGTGTTCCATCTTTCAATGATTTCTTGCTAACATGAAGTGAATCTGTGTTTTGTTGATGGCCTCCAGAGCCCCCAGTGTTCACAGAGAAACCAGACAACCAGGATGTTATACCCGGAGCCAAAGTTTCCTTCAGAGCAACTTTCACTGGAACTGCTCCTTTGGCCATCAAGTGGTTCAAAGAGGAAAAAGAGATTGTAACTGGAGGCATTTATTTTATAAAGAAGGATGCCTCTTCCAGCTCTTTGGAGCTTCACTCAGTAAAACCCAGTGACTCCTCCAAATACACCTGCCAAGTGTCCAACGATGCAGGGAAGGTGGACTGCACCGCAGTCCTGTTTGTGAAAGGTGCCTGTCTTCAGTTCCATGTGACGCTGCATGAGAACATGTCTTTGAAACATGAATGTGATGCTAACATGTCTTCTGTCCTGTAATGAATGTTAACCTCTTCTCTCAGAGCCTCCCGTCTTTGTGAGGAAGCTCGATGCGACCAAACTCGTCACCAGCGGCGACTCCACCAGGCTGGAGTGCAGAGTGACGGGCAGCCCCGTCATCAGTTTCAAATGGTTTAAGGATGAAATGGAGATCAGCTCCAGTCCTAAGTACTCAATCAGCCTGACGGATGTAGAGGCTACTCTTGAAATTTTAAACTGTTCAGTGGAGGACAGTGGAGACTATGTCTGTGTAGCATCGAGTGAGGCAGGAAGTGACCGCTGCAGCAGTACAGTTACAGTCAAAGGTTGGTTTATTTACAGACTTTACTCACGATTATCATCTTGGCTCAGTGTCCATTCCAGTTTTAGGAAGTTCTGCCTTTACTTTGAAAATTTAGGTTGTGTTTATCAGTCAACAATGTGCTCCCAGTGAACCTTTAAGAAGAAAATCTGGTTTTAGAACTGATTGAATCTGTTTAAAGTTCCAGAGATTCTTGTTGCATTCTAACATCATGTTTACTCAGTCTGGTGTTCTGCTCATTGTTGTCTTTTAGAACCACCAGTGTTTATACGTAGCTTGGAGTCCAAAGATGTGGTGAAGGGTTCTGAGATGATTTTGGAGTGCCAGGTTTCTGGTTCTGCTCCTTTCACTGTGTCATTTTATAAAAACTCTAAAGTGATCAGAAATGACAGACGACACCGGATCACTGTAAAAGAGGACCTGCTGGCCCTGCAGGTTCTGGCGGTGGAGGCAGGAGATGTTGGTTTGTACCAGTGTACTGTTGAGAATGAAGTTGGCAGATCGTCCTGTGAATGTCAAGTAACCCTTAAAGGTTGGTTTCATGCTGCGGTTCTAACTTTTATCATTAAAGAACGGCTTCAGTTTAAATCTGCCTGTGTCTGTGGTTGGAAATTAGAACGTAGTTCCATCTTATGTCACTATATTTCTTTTAGACTTGACAGAATCAGCAATGGGAAGATAAAAAGTCAACATTTCTGTTTTTTAAACATTTTGTGTTAAAAAGTTTTTGTACAGCCTCAAATCCAGTGGTTTGGATGGTTCAGAAAATGTAAAAAATGTGTTAATTCCTTAAATTTACTCATACTTTATATTCATTCAGGTAGTATGAACTCATCAACTTCCTCTCATTTTATAATTAAAGGCCTCGGCTATCTTTGAAGGAATGTAGCCTAATTTTTTTCATACCAACAAAGATCATCTCCATTTGGAAAAAAGACAATAAAGATATGTGTGATCAGTTAGTTCTCAGAGTTTGTGTTGAGGATAACTTTCAGCTACCACACAAATATCTCAATATCTGTAAAACTGATTGAGTTACAGCCGTTTCTGTTTTTGCTAACCGGTTGTTCAAGTTACAGTGGCTTGCAAAAGTATTCACACCCATATTTTGTCACATTACAACCACAAACATAAATACATTTCATTGGAATTTATTGTGAAAGACCAACACAAAGTGGTATACAATTGTGAAGTGGAAAGAAAATTATACATGATTCAAAACCTTTCTTGGCTCCAAACATGAAGTTAAAATCAAAGAATCACTGTTGGCATTTTCCATACTGTCCTAACTTTCCTGATTTGAGGTTTTAATAACTACAGTGGATCCAAACAAACTGGGTGTGTAACTAAATATAAACTTTGACATGATTTTCCATCTTTTTCTTGTAGAACCGCCATCATTTGTAAAAAAGCTTGAGAACCTCAGTCCTCTGGTTAGCAGTGACGTTTCTCTGCAGTGCTCTCTGAAGGGCTCCGAGCCCATCGTGGTCACCTGGCTGAAAGATAACCATGAGCTGAAAGAGGCTGAAAATGTTCACATTTCATATGAGAGCAGGACTGCTGTGCTGCTGATCAGCAGCTTACAGAGTCAACATGGAGGCAAATACTCATGTCAGGCTCAGAATCAGGCCGGCAGCCAAACATGCTCGGCTGTACTGACTGTCAAAGGTTGGTTAGAGTTCTTTTGTTTGGACATTTAACCAGAAATGTAGACAAATACATTAATGAACTTGTAAAGTGACACGTTTGAATGAACTATCAGGAAGTTTGGTTAAAGCATCAAACATGTTTACTTTTGACCTAAAGGGGCCGTTCATAAACTACATGTAAGAAGAAAAACAACATTTTAAGTTTTATCAGCATTATCATACACTTACTGATTAGACCGGAGACAGAATCGGAGACAAGGGACAGAATCGGGGGTGAGGACAAAATCGAGGGCTGGGTACAGAATCTGGAACAGAGGGACAAAATCAGAGATGGGACAGAACTGGGGGCGGGTACAGAATCAAGGTTGAGAACAGAATTGGAGACTGGCAGACAGATTTGGGGACCGGGGAAAATGATCAGGGACTGGGGACAGAATCTGGAACCGAGGACAGAATCAGGGGATGAGGACAGAATTGGGGACTGGGTACATAATTGGGGCCCAGGTACAGGATCAAGGACCGGGGAGAGAGTCAGGGATCGAGGACGGAATCAAGGACTGGGGCACAGAATCGGAGACGGGACAGAATTGGGGGCAAGGACAGAATCTGGGACCAGGGGACAGAATCTAGGACTAGGTATGGAATCGGGGACCAAGGACAGAATTAAGGACTGGGGAAAGAATCTGTGACTGGGGCTGGAAACGGGGACTGACAACAGAATTGGGAAGTGGATACAGAATTGAGGGCGGTAACAGAATCGGGGACTGGGAGACAGATTTGGGAACCGAGGACAGAATTGGAGACCAGGGGACAGAATCGGGGACCAAGGATAGAATTGGGGACTGGGTACAGAATTGAGTGCCAGGTACAGAATCAAGGACAGGGGACAGAATCGGGGGCTGGGTATAGAATCAGGGACAGGGGAAAGAATCTTTGACTGGGGGTAAAATAGGGGACCAAGGACAGAATTGGAGACCGGGGACGGAATCAGGGACTCACTCAATCTTTTCTCTTTTAAATTCATTTGATTTCTTGCTGACCTTTTTTTCTTGACGCCCCAGAACCAGCTAAGATCACAGAAGAAGTAAAGTCTATCAGTGTGACTCAGGGGGATCCAGCCACAATGGAAGCCCGGTTTTCAGGCACAAAACCCCTGAAGGCCAAGTGGCTAAAGGCTGGGAAGGAGCTGACCTCAGGACAGAGATTTAAAATACAGAGCAAAGACACCAGCTCTGTGCTCAAGATTATCAAAACTGAGAAAAGTGACAGTGGTGAATTCACCTTTGAGGTTTCAAATGATGTTGGTCAAAGTTCTTGCGAGGCCACCCTCACCGTTCTCGGTCAGTTCTTAATGTGCCGAGTGAATTTACAATGTTTTGTTTAATTTCTTTATAGTTTTATTGTCGCTTATGGATGTTTTCTTTTATATCTAATTAGATCAAGTAATTCCTCCGTCCTTTACAAGAAAACTGAAGCAGACAGAAGGTATCAAAGGATCTTTTGCTCAGCTGGAGTGCCTTGTGGCCGGCTCGCTGCCAATAACTGTCCAGTGGTTCAAAGATGAGAAGGAGATCCAAGCTGATGAGAAACACAAATGTACATTCTTTGAGAATGTTGCTTGTTTGGAAATCTCTGATCTGAACATTAAAGACGGTGGCAGTTACACCTGCATTGCTAAAAACAAAGCAGGAACAGTCCAATGCTCTGGGATCTTATTAGTGAAAGGTCTGAACACAGTTGGTCTTTGTAGGAACGTCTGTGAATCACAGCTGTTTGAACTGATTTTACAAGCACTGGTTTGTTTTTGTCTTTCAGAACCACCTTTCATTCTTGAAAAGCCTGAATCCATGAATGTTTTGCCTGGCTCGAAGGTCCAGTTTAATGTTCTGGTCTCTGGCACACCACCACTGACCATCAAATGGTTCAAAAACAAGAAAGAGATTTTATCCAGTGCTGACTGCTCTGTGGTCAAAGACAACACTTCAACCACACTGGAGCTTTTCTTTGCTAAAATCTCTGATTCTGGAGATTATGTGTGTGAAATACAGAATGATGTGGGCTCTACTTCCTGCCAGGCAGCACTCTTTGTCAAAGGTTATCCATCTTTATTTGATGCAATTTTTTTGTTGTTGTTGTTCTGTTGTTTTCAGAGTGACTCAGTCATACTCACAGTCAAAGGTGTGAACCATTAGCAAATGCATCATAAAAAGAATATCAAGGCTTTATGGAGCCATAAACATCATTGTAGTTAATTTGTCGTAGTTTATTGGTTATTTACCAGTATTATTTTGTTTCTCAGAGCCTCCTAAGTTTACACGGACGCCAGCTCGTGTGTCCGTGGTGCGACCCGGTCAGAGTAAAGTGTTTGAATGTCAGGTGACTGGAACACCTGAGATAGACATCTACTGGTTCAAGGAAGGC
The DNA here is from genome assembly GCF_001649575.2 of Kryptolebias marmoratus. Classification (NCBI taxonomy): domain Eukaryota; kingdom Metazoa; phylum Chordata; class Actinopteri; order Cyprinodontiformes; family Rivulidae; genus Kryptolebias; species Kryptolebias marmoratus. Next base: position 657,027 of record NC_051435.1, read on the forward strand.
TCTGAGCTCAGTGCCAGCGATCGGTACAAGATGACCTTTGTTAACTCAGTGGCCACTCTGGAAGTCTGTGGAGCCGATACCAAAGACGGCGGTCTTTACTACTGTGAGGCTCGCAATGAGGCCGGCAGTGAGAGCTGCAGCATGGAGCTGAAGGTCAACGGTCAGCCTTACTGTGCAGGAGTTCAGAACCAACACCCTAAAGAGTTTAACATAAAAACAGATTTTTAATGTTTGGCCTAATGACTCAAACATTTCTCTGAAGTTTAGATCATTAGTTATTGACAACAAAATTGAGTTTTGTGACAGTTTGTCTTCTCTTATCTCAGAACCACCATCATTTATTAAAGAACTGTGTGCAGCTGATGCTGTGAAGGGCTCCAATGCCTGTTTTGAGTGCCAGGTTGCAGGGACAAGTCCGTTTGAGATAATGTGGCACAAAGATGGAAAGGAAATCAAACCCAGTGCTAAACATGGCTTCTCCCAGATGAATGACACTTTGAGCCTGGAGGTGCACAAATGTGATGCTGTAGATGTTGGTGAATATCAGTGTACTGTAGCTAACGAGGTGGGAAGCTGTACCTGTAAAACAACACTAAGCCTCAAAGGTTGGTCTGATCAGAATTACAAATCCACATTTTTCTATTTTTAAGGTGAAACCTGAAAATTTCACTCTGTTTTTCTAATAGACCCTCCAACATTTACCAAGAGAATTGAGAACAGTGTCACTGTTCTGGGTAAAATGGCAGAGTTTCAGTGTGTTGTGGTAGGCTCGCCCACTCTGTCTGTACAATGGCAGAAAGATGAGAACTGGATCCTGGAGGATCCAAAGATTGAGAGAACATTTGAGAACAATGTCGCGACTCTCAAGATTCCTGCCTGCGAGGCGACTCATGGCGGTAAATACACCTGTCAGGTGATAAACGAGGCTGGACAGGATAAGTGCTTTGCTTCTCTCACAGTTCAAGGTAACCTCAGATAAATCTGCCCCATGTCAGATTCTTCTACAGTTTAAACTTGGCCAGAAACCTCAGATGTTTGCTTTGCTTTGTAGAGCCTCCTCAGATCTTAGAGAAACCTGAGGAGATCAAAGTTACCGTTGGAGATCCAGTCAGTCTGGACTGTAAGGTGAAAGGCTCACCTGAGCTCAAGGTGAGATGGATGAAAGATGGCAGGGAGCTTCAGTCCATCAGGCAGCACAAGCTGATCTTTGAGAACAACATCAGCAGCCTGAAGATCCAGGCTGCTCAGAGAGCAGATGAAGGAGAATACGTGTTTGAGGTGTCGAACCACATCAGCAGCTGCTCCTGTAAAGTCAAAGTGGTTGTCCTAGGTTAGTGTGACTAACATGTCTTCTGTGGTACATACTGACATGCTGACAAAGTTTAATAACGTTCTCACTGTTGTTTTGGTGACAGAACAAGTGATTGCCCCGAGCTTCATCAAACCACTCATAGACATGCAGGAGATTTTGGGCTCCTTTGTTCAGATCTGTTGTAAAATATCTGGTTCCCTCCCCATCTCTGTGGAGTGGCAGAAAGATGGGAGTAAAATCTCAAGTGGTGTCAAACACAAACTCATTCAGCAGGACAACTCTGTGTCCTTGGAAATGGAACAGCTTGAGATATCTGATGCAGGATCTTACTCTTGCAAATTGACCAATGCAGCAGGAAGCTGTGAATGTAGTGGATCTCTCATGGTCAAAGGTCAGACTCTTCAGTTCCATGGGTCCTGTAAAACAGAGGTGAGTAGTTCTTTAACCTGCTTTATTTTATCGTCTTCAGTGCCTCCCAGCTTTGTGACGCTGCCTGAGTCGCAGGTGGCTCTTCCCAACGCCACAGTCCGCTTCAAAAGCACATTTAAAGGCACGCCTCCCTTCACTGTCAAATGGTTCAAGGAGGACACAGAGCTCATGACTGGGCCCAGTTGTTTCACAGGAGTGGACGAAACATCGTGCTTCTTAGAGCTCTATTCAGTGGCTGTAACTCAGACTGGAGTTTATTCTTGCCAAGTCAGCAATGATGCTGGTTCTGTACGCTGCAGTGCAGATTTAACAGTCAAAGGTTGGATTTATACTTTCTAAATAATCTCTTTTGTGGCTTTATTCATCTCATGCTCTGGTTAAAAGTTGTTTGCTCACATTAGTTCTGCTTCTCAGATTATTCTGTGAAATACTTTTACTGAATGCAGCTTCTCATTTTGTGACCTTTGTGTTGCATCAGCTGCTAACCAACTTACTGCCTGCATCTTGCTTCAGTGTTCCTTTCTGCTCCCAGCTGCTGACATGTCTGTGTTTTGGTTTCCAGAACCACCTGAGTTTGTGCTGAAACTCCCTGCCACTAAGTTTGTGAAGCGGGGTGAATCACTCCGGCTGGAGTGTAAAGTCAGTGGCTCAGCCCCCCTGAAAATGACCTGGTACAAACATGACACCAAGGTCTCAGAGGAGGGGAACTGCAGGACATCGTTTGTTGACTCGGTAGCAGTCCTGGAACTGCTGTCTAGCAGCTTTGATGATGATGGAGTTTACACGTGTGAAGCTCAGAATGATGCTGGCAGTGTCAGCTGCAGCACCACTCTTACTGTGAAAGGTCAGCCTCTCACTGACTTCCTCAGCATCATTTCCTGTTTCCGTGCTCCTGCTTAAAGCTGATACCTGTAACAGCTGGACTTGGTTCATATTTCCATATGAAGCCATATCGGATCTTCTTGTCTTCATCTTCGTTCAAGAGTCTTTAGTTTTTCTGCAGCTGAGATGCTAACGTTTTACCCTTCAGCCACACTTATACATTTATCCCTAACCAAATATTATTTCTGTTCTGTTATTCTAACATCATTTACATCTTTCCCAATAACTCTGCCCACTTTATACTCAACCCTCTTCCATCTTCCACAGTGTGGTTGATATACACTCCCCTCCCAACACCTTTATCCTCATATCTGCAGTTCTAACAGCCTTACAACACCTTAACTACACAAGAACTCTGATAAACACCTCATAACAACTTTAAACAAGGTTATCTGTACAGTTCCTAACAAACAACCCCCCCTCCCCACTACCAACCCCAGAATCCAAACGATTCCCATCATTTCACAAAAAATGGCCTCTTAGATTCTAGCTCTAACAAATTTCTTACTAAATTCTTATCTTTAACTTGAGTCTTTATGTGGAAAACCATTTCAGGAACATTAAACTTATAATTCTCACATCTTTCTATCACAGCTTATATCCTAACTCATTTGGTTAAAGCCAGACTAATAACTAATACCGTTATCTGACTGATGTTTTCCTTACAAACATTTTAACTGTAATTTAAATTCTGCTAACTTTATAATGGTTTCAGGAAAAACAAACTTTACTGGAATTTGAATAACGTTCCACAAAAATTCCCTTGTTTATAGTTTCAGTCAGAATTTTCCATCCACTCATGGACATAGATTTTCTTTTTGGTCTTTTACTGATTTATTTGAACCATTCTTTTTTCAGGGTGGAATGATTCTGCAACATGAAACTTCACTGGTTTTGAAGCATAAGTTTCAAATTATTTAGAATTTTTTCTGATTCATGCAGGATCTAATATATACATACAGGTTCACATATATCAACATCCTCCAGTAATACTTGGTTAAATGTCTGTCAGCCAGGGGCATTTGGACCTCAGACATTTTGTTTCCATTAAAAAGCTTCTGGCAAAATTCTGGCTATTTGACCCTTCTTCTTGGCCAAATTGGTAGAGTTCATTTAAATTGGTTGGTTTCCAGCACTGACACAGTTTTTAATCAGAGGTTTTTAATCGGGTTGACATTGAGGCTTTGTGATTGCCAGAAGCTTAATGTTAGCCTGATTTATCCTATCAGAGACCACCTCTGTTGTTTCTTTGGGCTCATTGTCCCATTAAAAGATTAAATGAAATAAAAATTTAACTCTTTGGCTGTTTAGAGGAGTCAAGGTGAGGCTTTCAAACCTAAAAACACTGTACCAACTGTCAAGCATGGTGGTGGTAGCATAATGCTGTGGGGCTGGTGTATTGCACAAAATGGATAGAAACAGGAAGGAGGAGAACTACCTCCAAAATTCTTCAACTTCACCTCAGATTAACAGCTGGACAGTTGAAACTTGGACACTGTTGGGTCCAACAGGACAATGGACCCAAACACATCAGAACTGGTCTCTGATTGGATAAATCATCAGAGCTAGTTTCTGATTGGATAAATCATCAGAACTGGTTTCTGATTGGATAAATCATCAGAACTGGTTTCTGATTGGATAAATCATCAGAGCTGGTTTCTGATTGGATAAATCATCAGAGCTAGTTTCTGATTGGATAAATCATCAGAGCTGGTTTCTGATTGGATAAATCATCAGAACTGGTTTCTGATTGGATAAATCAGGCTGACATTAAACTCCTGGAATGACCTTCCAAAGCCCCGACCTCAGCCAATTGCAAATTTGTGATCTCTTAATAAAAACCAACCAATCGAACAAAACTCAACTAATTCTACCAAGAAGAGGAGTCAAATATCAGCCAAAATTCTGCTAAAACATGGTTGATGGAGACAAAAAGTCAGTGGTCCAAGTGAGACTTGCTGAGAGACATTTAACCAAATACTGGATTAGTGTGGGGGCACAGATATTGCTGAGCCTGAATGTATATTTTGACCAAGTGTGGATCAGAGAAAATCCTTAATAAATTCAAACATATTTTTAAAAGTCACTGAAGTTGTAAAATCATCCCACCCTGGAAAAGAACAGTTCAAATAGATTAATAAATGACCAAAACTAATCTTTCATTCGTTCTTTTTACGAGTGGATGGAAACCTCTGACTTTAGCTGTAGGTTCAGAATCACCAAATTCCCACTTCTACAATTTAACTGAACTAACAGAAACTAAAATTCCCACAGATTTCATATTTACAGAGCAGCTTCAACTGTACTTTCACTAATTGCTTAAATGTTTAAATTTTCTTATTATCTCCATTGCTCTTTCAATTACCACAAACATTTTAGATCCAGCTGATGTTGTAACATCTAAATCAGATTTTTTTTACTAACTGCAGTGATTTTAACTGGACTCTTAATGTTTCCAAAACTTCCACAACATATCTTCCATCTCAACGTCTCCCACTCCAGTCAGGGTTTTTAAGAGCCATAAATTTAGGAACCAGTCTGAATAACCAAACAGAGGTTTTATTTAGCCTCGTTCTGCTGTTACGGTTGTCAGCATTAAGCTTTGGTCATAAAGAATTTCCCCCATTTTTGCCTCTGTAACAGTTTCCTGATCTTTTTATAGACCCCCCATCCTTTGTGAAAGTACCCCAGCCCATCGAGGGGCTGAAGGGTAAGGATGTTAGCTTGTACTGCGAGATGAGTGGTTCGGCTCCGTTCCAGGTCACCTGGTTCAAAGACAGGAAACCTCTGATGGAGAGCAGGAAGTATAAGGTGGTGAGCGAAGGCAGCTCGGCGACGCTGCATGTCATTGGGATAGAGGCTGCGGACGCCGGCGAATATGAGTGCAAAGTGTCGAACAGTGTAGGAAGTGACAGCTGCAACACGTCCGTTAAACTCAGAGGTCAGTAGAAACTGCGATAGTCTTCAGTAGATCTTCAGGTCACTATGTCACTTTGCTGACTGTCCCTTTTGCGCTGTTTGTCTCCTCTCCTCAGAGCCGCCGTCGTTTGTGAAGAAACTGTCAAACATGACAGTAATACTGGGAGAGGAGGTGACCCTTATGGCCACTGTTAAAGGCTCTGAACCCATTACTGTGTCCTGGGTTCAGGACAAGGATCACATTCTCAGGGACAGTGACAACAGGAAAATCACCTTTGAGAACAACCAGGTCACACTAAAAGTCTTTAAAGCTGATGCAACCACAGCAGGGAAATACACGTGCCAGCTCAGAAACGATGCTGGGACTGTGGAGTGTTTCGCAAACTTGACTGTTATAGGTTTGTAAAAATATAATTCTCTCTTTCTCTTTCAGTTTGGTTCTCCAAGCCTTCTCCTGCAAGTTTGACTAAAATCATGCTCTGCTGCTTTTCTGCTGTTTGCAGAACCGGCTAAGATTGTGGATAAACCGGACGCTCTGAGCGTGACGGCAGGAGACATCGCTGCCCTGGAGGTCAAAGTGTGTGGAACGCCGGAGCTTGTCCCCAAGTGGTTTAAAGACGGCGTGGAGCTGGCCTCTGGGAGGAAATACAAGATCTCCTTCTCTCGGATGATCTCCAGCCTGAACGTGGTCAATGCTGAGAAGCTGGACTCTGGAGAATACACATTCGAGGTCATGAACCAAGTCGGGAAGGACCTGAGTAAAATTAACCTCACAGTTTTAGGTTGGTGTTTTCCTTTTTTATGCTGTTCTTTTCTTGGAAGAAGATGTCAGTGTGATAAAGATAAAGTTTGAAATGGTTAAGGATCCAAACATCTGTCAGAAACTCAGCCGATTACAGAACATCTAAAGAGTTTTGAGCTGATTTAAGCCCAAATGTTGTAAATTTAACCGTTGTGATGAACTCGTTTCCCTCTTAAACAGATAAGATTGTTCCTCCAACGTTCACCAGAAAACTGAAGGACTGTAAGATGGTTGTGGGAGAAGCAACAGAGATGGAGTGTAAAGTGTCGGGTTCCCCACCTTTCACCATTTCCTGGTACCACGATGGCGAGGAGATCCAGAGCGGGCCGAACCACGAGGTTTCATTCAGCGACAACAGCTGCACGCTCAGAGTTCCCACCCTGAAGCTGTCAGACTCCGGAGTTTATAAATGTAAAGCTGTCAACAAGGCAGGATCCACAGAAACTTCAGCCTCATTGGCTGTCAAAGGTTGGCACCTGCTGATGAACACTTCCTGTTTCAATTACTGACAAACACTTCCTGTTCCTGACAAACACTTCCTGTTCCTGACAAACACTTCTTGTTCCTCATGAACACTTCCTGTTCCTGATTAATACTTCCAGTTTCTATTACTGACAAACACTTCCTGTTTCTCATGAACACTTCCTGTTGCTGATAAACACTTCCTGGTCCTGACAGAACGTACTGGTACTGATAAAGGCTGTGACGATCACTGATCTGTTGCTGTAACAGAAGTTTTTACAGAGTTTTTTACCGAAGCTGTGAAAGTTTATTATAAAGAAAATCAGGGTGTTGTCCTACTTTGTAAGTCTGGTCAATTTTATTTTATTTTAACTGCTAACAAGACATAAAGTCAAGAGGAAAAACGGGTTTAGTTATACTTAGAAAATGAAACATCTACTTAAAGATAATATATATTATCTAGCCTTTCACTTCTCTGACTTCAGGTTGGTTCTGTTTTAACTCGACTCCCATCTTATCCCACCATGTTTGTTTTACATGTTTACTCAGAACCTCCATCCTTCGTGGTTCCTCTGCAGCCGGTGGAGGCCATGCCTGGCTCCAACGTGACGTTCTCAGCTATAGTGAAGGGCAGCACCCCCCTCAAACTGAAATGGTTCAGAGGAACCAAGGAGATCCTGCCAGGAAAGGACTGTACCTTTTCCCTGAAGGATAACCAGGTCACCCTGGAGCTTTTCAACGTGAACCGATCCCACACTGGAGAGTACACCTGTCAGGTCATTAACGACGCCGGAAAGGAAAGCTGCGCTGTGAACCTCTCCGTCAAAGGTCAGTCTGACAGGAAACAGGGTTCCGTCAAAGGTCAGTCTGACAGGAAACAGGGTTCCGTCAAAGGTCAGTCTGACAGGAAACAGGGTTCTGTCAAAGGTCAGTCTGACAGGAAACAGGGTTCCGTCAAAGTTCAGTCTGACAGGAAACAGGGTTCTGTCAAAGGTCAGTCTGACAGGAAACAGGGTTCTGTCAAAGGTCAGTCTGACAGGAAACGGGGCTCCGTCAAAGGTCAGTCTGACAGGAAACAGTTCTGTCAAAGGTCAGTCTGACAGGAAACAGGGTTCTGTCAAAGGTCAGTCTGACAGGAAACAGTTCTGTCAAAGGTCAGTCTGACAGGAAACAGTTCTGTCACAGATCAGTCTGACAGGAAACAGTTCTGTCAAAGGTCAGTCTGACAGGAAACAGGGTTCTGTCAAAGGTCAGTCTGACAGGAAACAGGGGTCTGTCAAAGGTCAGTCTGACAGGAAACAGGGTTCCGTCAAAGGTCAGTCTCACAGGAAACAGGGTTCCG
>NC_051435.1:679114-703595 GCF_001649575.2 Kryptolebias marmoratus
GTCAGTCTGACAGGAAACAGGGTTCTGTCAAAGGTCAGTCTGACAGGAAACAGTTCTGTCACAGATCAGTCTGACAGGAAACAGGGTTCTGTCACAGATCAGTCTGACAGGAAACAGTTCTGTCACAGATCAGTCTGACAGGAAACAGTTCTGTCACAGATCAGTCTGACAGGAAACAGGGCTCCGTCAAAGGTCAGTCTGACAGGAAACAGGGTTCTGTCAAAGGTCAGTCTGACAGGAAACAGGGTTCTGTCAAAGGTCAGTCTGACAGGAAACAGAGTTCTGTCAACGGTCAGTCTGACAGGAAACAGGGTTCTGTCAAAGGTCAGTCTGACAGGAAACAGTTCTGTCAAAGGTCAGTCTGACAGGAAACAGGGTTCCGTCAAAGGTCAGTCTGACAGGAAACAGGGTTCTGTCAAAGGTCAGTCTGACAGGAAACAGGGTTCTGTCACAGATCAGTCTGACAGGAAACAGGGCTCCGTCAAAGGCAGTCTGACAGGAAACAGGGTTCTGTCAAAGGTCAGTCTGACAGGAAACAGGGCTGTTGGTTCTGTCTGAGGGGCAGACAGATCCTTTGGGTTCAGGTCTGGACCTGTAAACTACAAGCGGAGCCAACAGTTCTTCTGTAGTGAGAGGGAACAATCAGAGCTCAGCCAGTAAAGGTTGTCAGGATTATATAAACAATTTTAAACTGTAGAGAGAAGTTAAAACTGTAGAAATATGATTGGGTTTGGTGGTACCAGTCAGTCCTGGTACATGCAGAACCTAAACATGGTAAATAATGGAGGTGAGTAGGGATCCTGACCAGTCATTGGACAGCAGGTTTTCAGTAACAAGGTTGGTTCACAGAAATGTTCAGACTGAATAATGTTTGTTTTTGTGTCTCAGAGCCGGCAGCCTTCTCTAAGAAGCTGAAGGACGTGTCGGTGGAAAAGGGCCGACCTTTGACCCTGGAGTGTTCCTACACTGGAACGCCAAAGATCACAGTGAGCTGGTTCAAAGATGGCCAGCAGATCTTTGCTTCATACAAATACAACATCACCACAACAGAAAGCTCCTGCATCCTGGAGTGTCTCAGCACTGACGACAAGGAGGCTGCGGGGACGTACTGCTGCCAAGTGTCCAACGACGCTGGAAAAGACACAAGCGAGGCCGTTGTGTCTATCCTGGGTGAGTCCTTCTGCTGATTTCTCTTGAAATGGGACTCTACATTCAAATGAGGTTTATACTGAAGACAGCTGTGAAAAGAAATTCCTTTCTAATAAGCCACAGGAACACAGTGCAGTACTGCCTCTGAACAGCAGGTGTCATCACTCTCATGGTTTTGTGTCAACAGAGCCTCCATACTTTGTGGAATCTCTGGAGCCCATGGAGGTGACGGCAGGTGATGCTGTGTGTCTGAAGTGTCAAGTGGCGGGCACACCTGAGATCAAGGTGTCCTGGTTCAAGGCTGATGGTAAAGTCCGGTCCAGTCCTACCTGTAAGCTGGAGTACTCGAAGGGCGTGGCCTGTTTGAAGCTCAGCAAAGCCACCAAAGCTGACATCGGGGAGTACACCTGCAAGGCAGAGAACAAGATTGGGTCTTCCTCCTCCACCTGCAGACTGAATGTGCTGGGTAACACCTGGTTTTTCTTCACTCTAAAATAAATAAATGTTTTTTTTCTTTATACAGTTTGATCTTTTCTGGTTTGAGTCACTGTTGAGTGTTTGATTCCCTCAGAGGCAAAAACGCCGCCGTCCTTCCCCAAGAAGATCACTAGCCTTCAGGAGACGGAGGGCCAGGCGGTCCGATTTGAGTGCCGCGTTGCCGGTTCGTCACCCATCGAGGTGTCGTGGCTGAAAGACGGCGAGCCTCTGACTGAAGGGGGCGAGTTCTCCATGATGTACGACGACAACACAGCTGTGCTGCAGATCGGCTGTGGAGAGATGAGGCATTCAGGAGAATACACCTGCGTGGCCACCAACAGCGTGGGCTCAGCTTCCTGCAGAGCTAAACTCACCATGCAAGGTCTGTGCTGGTACCTGGTTCTGTTTGCTGACCTCAGAGCAGCTTCCGGACCTGTCTCATACTGTTAAGATGTTTCCCTCTAAAGAGTTCTTGTTTCTTCACGGCTCCGCAGAACCCAGATACGCTCCGGTCTTTGACAGGAAGTTGTCGCCTCTCGAGGTGACAGTGGGCGACAGCATTGAACTGGAGTGTCACATGACTGGCTCCGCCCCCATTAAAGTCACATGGTCCAAAGACCATAAAGATATTCGCTCTGGTGGAAACTATAAGCTCAGCTGTGTGGATAACACTCCCCACCTGAGCATTCTGAAGGCAGATAAAGCTGACACAGGAAAATATTTCTGCCATGTTTCTAATGACATGGGGAAGGACTCGTGTTCAGCTGATATCACTGTTAAAGGTATTTAATCCAAGTTCGCTTCTAAAACCATCTGAAGGTGAGAAAACCACTTCAAGGTTTCTTTCTGCTCCTGATTTCAGAGCGCAAAAATCCTCCGGTGTTCACCAAAAAGCCCTCAGAGCACATCGAGGACACGGAGGGCAAACTGGTGAAAATCGAGGGCCGAGTCACTGGATCTCAGCCCATGTCGGTCAGCTGGTTCAAAGACGACAAGGAGATCCTCCTTTCAGACAAATATGACATCAGCTTCAAGAGTAACGTGGCGGTTCTGTGCATTAAGAGCAGCCAGGTGTCGGACAGCGGCAGGTACTCCTGCCAGGCCTCCAACGAAGCAGGAAGAACCTCCTGCGACGTCACTGTGGGCATACTCGGTAGGTTGAAAGGTCAAAGGTCACTCACAGCAGGAACAGTTTGATGACAAACTGATGAGTCAGAAAGTTTCTCAGCAGAATCTAACTTCCTGTTCTAAAAACGGTGAAGTTCATTTATTTTGTTGAAAGAAAGACAAAAAAATGTTTCAGGGAAACCTGAACTTTCCATCCTCCATCAAAATGTCTGCTCCTCAACTTCTACTGGATCATTTGTTGTTTGTTTGGTGTTGATTGGATCTGGTCCAGGTGTGGTTTGTCAGGTCACTTGTTGTGGTTTTAGTTTCCAGTCTGTCAGTCGTTGTTCTTAATGTGATCTTTGGCTTTTATTTCTGGTCAGTGTTGGTTGTCATTTTCTCTTTTTTTAATCTGATTTTTGTTGTTTTCTCATTCAGCATCTTTTCCCTCAGTCTGTTCTGGTCTGTGTGGGTTGGGTTGTTTTCAGTCTCTGCTGAGAGTTTTAGTTTCTGGTTGTTAGTTGTTGGTTTTTTTCCAGATTGTGTTTTTGTGATTTGTCTGTTTTTTTGTTTTGACCCTGGTAAAAAATTACTAAATAAAAAATATCAAACAATGCTAACCTCGCTTGTGCTGCTGCCAGCAGCGGCATCTGACCTCTCATCGTGTTTGATAGAGAAGGCTTTTGAGGCATTGTGGTGCCACAAAACAAGAGCGTGCCTCGTGGCTACACTTCCACGGGCTGAACCACCAGCCCACCCGTATGCCAGTCCACCCTGGACCCACCTGAGATCCACCTGTTTTGTGTCCTCTGCAGAAGCCAAGAAGCCTCCGGTGTTTGATGTCCCGCTCAAACCGGTGACAGTAGACGAAGGCGACAGACTGAGCCTCAGGTGTCACGTCTGCGGATCTCCTCCTCTGAAGATCCAGTGGATGAAGGACAGGAGGGAGCTCACATCAGCTGGCAGCACCAGGATCAGCTTCTCTGAGGGGACGGCTTGTGTGGAAATCAGCTCGGTCTCCAAACACGATGCCGGCGATTACCTCTGCAAGGCTACCAACGAGGCTGGCAGCGAGTTCAGCAAGGCCAAAATCACTGTCAGAGGTGAAACCTGGACAGCTTCTAAGATTTTTCACATCACTGGAAGTCCATGTTAAACAGTATTTTATAGTGTTTGTGAAAGAGAAGTTATCATGTTTGGTTGTTTTGTTGCGTTTCAGAGAAACCAGGAGCAGCTCCACCTCCTGCTGAAGCTCCTGCAGCAGCTCCGACCAAAAAACTGGAGAACCTGTTCTTCATCGAGGAGCCTAAAGCTGCCCACGTCACAGAGAGTAAGACCCTGAGCATGGAGAGAAAACTTTCAAACATTTGCAGTTCCTGTCCTCACTGTCTGCCTGGCCGTCCACAGAGGGAACCGCCACCTTCATCGCCAAGGTGGGCGGGGACCCCATCCCCAGTGTGAAGTGGATGAAGGGAAAATGGCGCCAGCTCACACACGGCGGCCGCATCTCCATTGAGCAGAAGGGTCAGGAGGCCAAGCTGGAGATCAAAGAGGTGACCAAGTCGGACTCGGGTCAGTACCGCTGTGTGGCCTCCAATAAGCACGGAGAGATCGAGTGCAGCGCAGACATGCATGTGGGCGATAAGAAAGTAGCACCGCAGCTCGAAGGAGACCTCCGAGCTAAACTGAAGAAGTGAGTTTATCTGATAAAAGACTCATTTTCTTCCTCAGTCGGAGTCTCCATCTTTCTAACCTCCTGATGTCTCGTTTTCCTCAGGACACCATCAAAGCAGAAGAGTCCACAAGAGGAAAAGGACATTGACATTGTTGAGCTGCTGAGAAACGTAGACCCCAAAGAGTACGAGAAATATGCCCGAATGTACGGCATCACCGACTACAGAGGTCTGCTGCAGGCCATCGAGCAGCTTAAGAAAGAAAAGGCTGAAGAAAGTGGAAGACCGGTGAGGCCCCACCCCTTCAGGCCTCCATGTTTGTGTTTGTAGAGCTGAGTAACATTTCTGCTGCCGTTGACAGGAAATGGAACGTGGAGACAGAGAGTCTGATGAGGACATGGCTCGACTGGTGGCCGACCTGCAGAAGAGGATGGAGAGGACAGAGGTCAGGAAGAGGTCACGGTTAAACCCAACCAATCAGTTAGTCAGATGAGAACAGGCAGGAGTCTCCACAGACAAACAACATCTGTAGTGAGAGTAGGGAGCAGGTGGAAGAGAGCCTGGAGAGGTGGAGGTCGACTCTGGAGACAGAATGAATGAAACACAGAATCCATGTGTGTGAATGAGACGGAGACAGGTGGAACAGTAAAGATGGACTGAAGTGGAGACGAGTGTCAGGACAGCTGCAGGACACGTTAGAGAGGGTGAGATGGTTTGGACGTGTCTAGAGGAGGGACAGTGGACTTATTGGACAAAGGATGGTGAATATGGAGCTACAGGGAGGAGGAACAGAGGAAGAGCAGAGAGAAGGTTGATGGATGTGGTGAAGGAGGATCTGCAGAAGGTTGGAGTGACACAGGAGCATGCTGGGATAGATGGAGATGGAGGCAGATGATTGGTGGTGAAGCAGCTGGAAGAAGGTCTTCAGTCAGTCAGACTCTGTGGTTTCAGTCCTCATTCATGTGGACCTGTTAAAGTCATTGAGTACCAAGGTCTCTGAGGGTCACAGTAAAAAACTGTGGTGCTTCCTTCATCTTTTGTTTGGGGTTCATTCATTAAAAGTTAGAATAAAAGCTGTTCAACAGGAATAAAGAGCCTTGCTTCTGTCAGTAACCTGGACCTCTCTTCCTGTCACAGCCCGTCACTGTAGTGACAGACATCTCCAACCAGTCTGTCTTTACCCACGAGGACGCGGAGTTCAAGTGCGAGCTCAAGATCAACTACCCAGAGATCACGCTGTCCTGGTACAAGGGCACGCAGAAACTGGACACCGGAGACAAATACCACATCAGCATCAGCGACGACCTCCACCTGCTCAAAATCAAGAGGTGTCAGCCGTCAGACCAGGGCAACTACCGGGTGGTGTGTGGGCCGCACATCTCCAGCGCCAAGCTCACTGTCACGGGTCAGTACCGTCAGTACCGACACCAAATCACGCTGTGGCCACTGAAGACCTGCTGAGAAATCTGAAAACTCTGAAACAAAAAGTGTTTTCTGTAAACAGAAAAAAAAAGATAAACTTATAAGTTTAAAGTAGCTAAAATGTCTATTCATTTTATTGAAACCAATAACGGTAAATACTTTAAAAAGTACAGGTGTTCCAAGTCCCTGAAGTCCTCGTACCCATCTCCTCCATGAGCTGAACAAACAGAAGAAACTAAAAACAGAAAATAAGGATGTGACCTTTACTCTGAAAGTCAGAAAGTGAATGTCCCTCTCTTCCTGTTTGTGTTTCAGAGGTGGAGGTGGAGAAGCACCTGCAGGACACTTCGGGTAAGGAGGGCCAGCCGTGCACGCTGTCATGTCAGTTGTCCGTTCCTAACGTTCAGGCTCAGTGGTTTAAAAACGACCTGCAGTTAGAGATGAAGGGCAGGTACTCATCTGAGGTGAAACACAAGGTTCAGAAGCTTCTGATCCGAGACCTGAAGCCCGAAGACCAGGGCAGATACTCCTGCAGGTACCGACACCTGGAGTCCTCGGCGGAGCTCAGGGTGGAAGGTTCGTACCTGGAAACCTTCCTGTAGACGTGCTGGATTACTAACCTCTTTAAAACTCATCAGATTTCATCTCTTTTTTCACTTTCTTCTTGGATGTGTTCTCGTTTTCTTAATATTCTTCACCGTCATCTTGAAAAAAAGTCCTCCATCGTCTCAGTTTTTGTCTTCTTACGTCGACTCCATCATCCCCCAGCAACCAGTCATCCTAACGACCCATGAACTTTCATCTGATGGTCATTTCTAACCGTGTGGATGTTGTGTTAGAGAGAAAATCTGACAGGTATTGTCCCGTTTACCCATTCACATCTGTATCTGTTTTAGCTGAACAAATTCATTTCACCAAACGCATTCACAACATCGAAGTCCACGAACTGCAGTCGGCCACCTTTGAGTGCGAGGTGTCCTTCGACAACGCGATCGTTTCATGGTACAAAGACACCTGGGAACTGAAAGAAAGCATTAAGTACAACTTCAGAAGTGAGGGCCGAAGACATTTCATGGTCATCCGAAATGTGACCATCGAAGACGAAGGTGTGTAGAGCTGCGTTGAGCCCCAGAGGCCGCCTCACAGCCCTGCAGATTTTCTCCTCTTGCTGTTCTCTGTGACCTGAGTGTTCATTACTAATCCCATGTAGGCGTGTACTCAGTCATTGTGAGGTTGGAGCCCAGAGGAGAGGCTAAGAGCACAGCTGAGCTTTATTTATCTGCCAAAGGTACAGTTTTTAGTCAGGCTGCACCTTCTGTGCTTCTGTTCAGCTTCCTGCTGGTTCAGAGTTTAACACAAACTTTATTCTTTTTACAGAGATCGAATTGGCAATGGTGCCAACAGGTGAGTCACTTCTTTTTATAAAACAAAGGTTGGAATATCTTCTTGAACAAATAATCAAAGTTTAAACAATAATCATACGTCCCCAAATTAAAGCCCACCTCTGATCCACAGGTACGAAACGGTTAACAACATGTTAAAAGACTATTTTTACCTCTGACCTAAAAAATGAGTCAAAAATCCACAGAAAAAATGAAAATTTGAGTCTGGCAAAGTGCAGGGTTTCAAAACGAAAACTTTGTAGAACCCCCCCGAGGACCCCAGAAGACTAATTATTACAGCTTTCAGTGCAGATCATTTCTGATCATTTTAGTTCTTCTGTTCAAGTAGAATAAAGTTCTGAACCGTGTTGGATGTTCTGTAGATTTTCCGGACTCCTCGGTTCTGAGGCCTGAGGTGCCCTCATCAGTGGAGATCCAAGGTAAGATCGGGTTTTTACTGACATGACAGACATTCCAACCAAAGCCTCAGAGCTAACAGGTGTTTGTCTTTTAAAGAATCGACTGAATTCTATCAGTTTGAAGAAAAGATGGAACACAGAGGTATTTCCTATTTTTATCCTTTAACCCAATAAAACATATCGACTAATACAAGTTCACCCAAAAACATTTATAGTCAAAAACACAACAAAGAACAAGTGTTCTATTCTGCTGTCCTGTTAATTTAATTAAAAACAAGAGCTAAATGTTTCTGTTTTTCTCCACAAGAATCCGCTGAATATTCATATCAGTACGAAGAGGAGGTGCAGCAGAAAGGTACAATTCCTCTTCATCTTCATCCAAACATCTGAGCACATCTGGATAAACAGCTGCTTTCAAACCTCAACTCAAAAACTAAACAGGATTAAAAACACCTGATCATTTATTCCTAAATCCTGAATCTTAATTCTTCACATCTGAGGGCTTCATCTTTATTTTTACTAACAGATCTCGTTGGTTGATTTCAGCTCGGCTGATTGAAGCATGTGACTGATTCCTTCGTCTTCTTGTCAGGATTTCTTCTTTTAGTCTTTAACCTCCATCTTCTTCTCACTCTCTGACCTTCAGACTTCTTGTTTTTTACATCTTTAAAGTTTAAATGTGCAGAAGGTGTTTGTCTGCTTCTGGATGAAATCAGCTGTTATCATTTTAAGATCCTATTAAAAAGCAGGAAGAGTGTTTGTAGTGAACGTGTGTTTCTTTTCTGTGGTGCTTTTACCTTCAGTGGAGGTTCAGAGCTGGACGGAGGAGACGATAACACAGCAGGTTTCAGAGATCCAAGGTATCACCCATTTATTCGGACTCATCTTTATTAACCTCTTTTTACTCTTTCAATCTGTTCTGAGGGCAGATTCGTTTTGGCTTCAAGTTTTAGATCAGGCAGATTTTTTTAACAACAAACGGTTTCTCGGCATCATGATTGTTTTTAGACGGTGCTGATGATCTCTGTCTTGGTCCTTGGTGTGTTTCAGCTGCCAGAGTTGCTGTTGAGGAGAAAGTGGAGACCAAGACAGTAGAGCTGAGGGAGGAACTCCCGACTAAAGGTAAGATGTGTGCAGCTAAACGTCCTAAACTCATCTGTTCGTCTGGATTATAACATTTGACCCTTTAGTTTTTTATCTGTAGATGTGAGGTCAGGCAGGAGTCCTCACTGACTGTGATGTTTCAGACAACAACTGTAGTGAGGGTAGGGAGCAGCTGAAAGAGGTAAAGGTGTGTTCTAACAGAGAGGCAGGTGGAACGGAGTGGAGGTGGATGAGTTTAGGTTCCTAGGCCACCATCCAAAGCACCGAGCAGAACACCAGAGAGGAGAAGAAGAAACAGCAGCAGGGTGGAGTGGGTGGAGACAAGCGTCAGAAGGACAGCTGCAGGAGACAGAAAGGGAGGGTTTTTAAGATGGAAGTGAGACCTGCTACCATGCTGGGTTTGGAGACAGTGGAGATGAAGATGACAAAGTTTTTGAATCAAGGCTAAGAAGGTGTGGACATGCAGAGGAGGGACAGTGGACATATTGGACAAAGGATGTTGAATATGGAGCTGCAGGGAGGAACAGAAGAAGAGCAGAGAGAAGGCTGCTGGGTGTAGAGCGGGAAGATGCTGGAAGATGGAGGTAGATGATCCTCTGAAGGCAGCAGAGAAGATCTTCAGTCAGACAGACTCTGGTCTCAGTCCTGATCCCTGAAGGTCTACATGTAGACCACGGTCTCTGAGGCTCCTCTAATGGCAGCAGAGAAGAAGATCTTCAGTCAGACAGACTCTGGTCTCAGTCCTGATCCCTGAAGGTCTTCATGTAGACCAAGGTCTCTGAGGCTCCTCTGAAGGTAGCAGAGAAGAAGATCTTCAGTCAGGCAGACTCTGGTCTCAGTCCTGATCCCTGAAGGTCTACATGTAGACCAAGGTCTCTGAGGCTCCTCTAATGGCAGCAGAGAAGAAGATCTTCAGTCAGACAGGCTCTGGTCTCAGTCCTGATCCCTGAAGGTCTTCATGTAGACCACGGTCTCTGAGGCTCCTCTGAAGGTAGCAGAGAAGAAGATCTTCAGTCAGGCAGACTCTGGTCTCAGTCCTGATCCCTGAAGGTCTTCATGTAGACCAAGGTCTCTGAGGCTCCTCTGAAGGCAGCAGCCAGGAGAAGAAAAGTGTTTTTGTGTTACTGAGCTGCTGGTAAATGATCTGCTGCAGTGGCCTCTAGCTCTTTATCTCCTGCTTGAATCTGATCGCTCACATCTTTGATGTTTTTTAAATCCCAAAGTTGAGAAGAAGCTTAAAGAGAAGCCGGCAGCAGCTGTAGAAGAACCTACACCTCACAGAGGTACGAACACCTTCAGTGATGGATCCATCTGGTGGTTTCTGGGTTCCTTCAGCTGTGGTCAATAATGAAGTCATTTATTTTTCTTTTTAAAGAACTGGAGGTCAGGGAGCCAGTGGAGGAAAAGGTTCCAGTAGTTTCAGTCCCGGAGAAGAAGGAAGCTCCAGCTCCCAAAGGTATCATCTTCCTGCTGAGCATTTTCTTTATTTCATATCCATGTCCTTACCTTCACGGTATCTGTGGGCTTGTCCGGTTGTGCTTCAGTTCTTTGAGTTGATTTTGTTTTAACGTGTCCAGAACCAGAGACGGTGAAGAAGCCGTTTTTTGCTCCCCCGCCGCCTGCTGAGAAAACCCAGCTGCCAACAAAAGGTTTGTCTTTCTTCTCTGTGTTCTGGGGTCTGTAGTTCAAACCTTCCTTTGGTTCTGTTTGGTTCTGTTTAGACTTTGTCTGTTTTTATGTCAGACTGCTGATAATCTTATTCTTCTTCAGTCTTTATCTTCATATCCATTCAAGAACTTCTTGATGCTCTTTAGATGCTAACATCAGCTCATGTTTGTGTTGAAGATGAGCCCAAACCTCAGGTTCCAGCAGAACCCAAAAAGGTGGTGCCCCAAGCTGAGCCGAAGGTAGAACCAGAACCAAAGCCTAAACCTGCAGCACCGCCCAAGGCAGAACCAGAACCAAAGCCTAAACCTGCAGCACCGCCAAAGGCAGAACCAGAACCAAAGCCTAAACCTGCTCCACCTCCCAAGGCAGAACCAGAACCCAAGCCCAAACCTGCTCCAGCTCCCAAGGCAGAACCAGAACCCAAGCCCAAACCTACTGCGGCTCCAAAGGCAGAACCAGAAGTGACACCGGTGGCTCCTCCATCCAAAGGTAATTCTGTTCTGTTTGTGTTCTGTTTCAGGTCCGATTCTTTCTCTTCCTGAAGCATAAACTGTGTTTTTTAGCTTCATGTATTGAAGCGAATCTTTAGCGGTCCTGACCGCTTGTGTTTGATCCAAAACTATCTGAATGTCACTTTAAGCCCCCAAAGAGGCTCCAAAGACCAAACCAGAACCGGCAGTAACCAAGCCACAACCAGAAGCCCCCAAACCAAAGGTAGAACCAGAGAAAACAAAACCAGAAGTTCGTAAACCTGAGCCTCCCATCACAAAGCCTGAACCTTCAGTTCAAAAACCAGAACCAGCACCAGTACTAAAGGAACCTGAGAGAAAAGGTACAAAACATCTGTGGCTGGGGTTTTTCTTCACCGTCCTATTCTAACTCCTCTGTCCATGAGTGCTGGGTGATCTTCATGTGTCTGTTCAGTTCTAATGGTTCTTCTAACAAACTTCTGGATCCTGTAACCCAGAAACTGATCTGTGATCGGTTCTGTTTGTGTCTTATAAACCTTTTAAAGTCTTAATCTGAGTCTTAAAGAGCAGCAGCAGGATCTGCTGACTGTCTCTGTGGGTAGAACTCACATCTTAAAACCGGTGCCGTGTTCTTTTAAAGTTCCAGAAGAACCAAAGAAGAAGGTGGTGGCTCCTCCTCCACCTCCTCCACCTCCTCCCCCTCCTCCTGTCCCACAGAAGGTTCAGAAAGAAGCAGAAGAACCAAAGAAGAAACCAGTTAAAGGTATCTGAAGTTAATCAAAGATTAACCTCTTCGACTCTTCTGAGTTGGTCTAACATCTGTTCAGCATCAGTCCAGAGTCTAATGTCTGTCCAACATCTAGATTAGGTCTAACCAACATCTGTCCAACATCTATTTAAAGTTCATTTAATGTTTGTTCAACATCTGTCCAGTGTCTATCCAGTCTCTAATGTTTAACGTCTGTCCAACATCTAACACTTGTCTATCTGTCCAGCATCTGTCCAATATCTAATATCCCTCTAACATCTGTCTGATGTCTGGCATCTAGTATTTGACTAACATTTGTCTTTCTGCCTGATGTCCATCTAACATTCATCTGTCGTCTAACATTTGTCTTACATTTGTCTAACGCCTAGCCATCATTTATCTACTGTCTATGTGTTGTCTGTCCAATGTCTTACATCCATCTAACATCTGTCTAGTATGTCTCTGTCCAGCTTCTGTTCAGCATCTGATGTTTGTCCAACATTGAACTTTTATCTAGCATCTGTCAAATGTCTGTCCAACATCTTCTCAGTGTTTGTCTGACTGTCCAGCGTCAAACATCTGTCTGTTTGTCTCATTGATATTCATGTTCTTCTAACATTTTTCTGTTTGTCTAGCATTTATCTCACGTCTGTCTCTAGTCTGTCTCTCATCCATCTCATGTTTGTTTTATGCCCTATCTTTTGTTTTTTTCTGTCTTGATGTTAGTTGAGCGTTGTGTTGTTGGACGTTGTGTTGTTAAATGTTGTGTTGGTTGGACGTTGTGTTGTTGGACGTTGTCTTGTTTACTCTTTCCTCTCTGACTCTCGAAAGCCTCTAATGTTTCTGAATGAAACTCTTTAAAGTTCCTGTGGAGGAAAAAGTCCCGGAGCCTCCAAAAGCCAAGAAAGCCGAACGTGGAGAGGTTCCTCCCAAAGAAGAACCAGCTCCCAAAGACAAAGGTACTCTTTCTTAGTAACAGATGTGTGTAGAAGTGATCAGATTTCTATAAGACTCAATAAAGGTGTCAGAAAGGTTCCTCTGGTCCAGATTTGGTTTGATAAAAATCCCAGTGAATCATCTTAATGTCTGTTCAGCTCAGAACACTAACCTCTTCTATCGCTGAGACGTTTTGCCTCCTGTCTTTAACGTGTGCGTCAGCACATTCCTCTCTTCTTTTTAGTCACGTCTTCTGCATGTTTCTGTGTCAAACCCTCTTAAAGCTTTGAAGCCCAAACAGAAACCTGAAGAGATGCCCCAAAAAGTACCTCTGAAGGTCTCTGAGGAGGTGGTTGTGCTGGAGACCAAACCTGAACCAGAACCTGCCAGAAAACCTGCAGGGAAACCTGAGGTGAAGGAAAAACCTCCTGAGAGGATCCCAGATAAGGTAGTGACACCTGAGAAGAAACAGGAGGTGACTGTGAAGATCCCAGAGAA
This sequence comes from Kryptolebias marmoratus, assembly GCF_001649575.2. Lineage (NCBI taxonomy): Eukaryota > Metazoa > Chordata > Actinopteri > Cyprinodontiformes > Rivulidae > Kryptolebias > Kryptolebias marmoratus. Next base: position 692,168 of record NC_051435.1, read on the forward strand.
GCTTCAAGACAAAGTGGAGGAGAAGGTTCCTCCTCAGAGGAAACCTGATAAAATTCCTCAGAAGGAGGCTGAGGAGAAGAAGAAGCCAGCTGAAAAAGTCCCAGTGAAGCCTGAAGAGGTAAAACTTGAAAAGAAACAACCAGAGAAGATCTCTGTGGCAGAAAAGGTTTCTGTTAAAACACCTGAGAAGGTTGAAGCTAAACGGGCGTCAGAAGAACCTGCTTCTAAAGGTACCTCTGACACAAACCTAAACTCTTCTTCAGCAACAGTTCTCCTGCAGCACTCTTCATCACTATGAAGTCTGTCAGAAAAACCAAAGGTTCTGCTTCAGCTGGTGTCACAGCAACATCTAACAGGTTCTCCTCTTCAGGGACAAATAATGACAGAAACTGATTGATTCATCCAACAAGTTCTTCTAAAAGGTTCTGAGACCATCAGAACAAGTGTGGCACCAGCGATGAGCAGAACCTTTTCATGGTTCTTCAGTAGATCTGAAAAGTGCTGAACTGTTGCCTTCTGTTCCTCTCTGAGGTTCTGCTTCTGTGTAACTGTCTAATGTTGTTCTTCTATAATAATCTTCTTCTTGCTCGCCATCTTGGATTAAAAACTGATCAAATCTTTCAAAGAAACTGAAGTTCAGAAGATCGAGAAGATCCGTCCCAAAGATCAGGAGACCATAGTCTCAGCTCCTGAAGAAGGTACTGAACAGAAAAAGATGTTTTCTTCTTTTAACCAGATCTTCATCTTTAACTCCTGATGATAATCTGGATTATCATCTGATTTAATCTGTGCATTAATCCCTCTAACGTTTGTCTCTGTGTTTCGTTCTCACCTCTTGGCGTCGCCACATGACGCCTCTTCTTCATCAACTCTTAAAATCAGAAACACGTCTTGTCCTGATGGAGCAAAGGCGAGAAGCTCGGAGGAAACAGGAAGTTTATTCTGTTCAACAGGAAGTTTCTCACACTGAGGAAGAGGATGTGATGGATGAAGATCAAGATGTCTTAAGTGTAACAGAAATTCAGCAACAACGGTCTGAACTGAGAGGACAGATATCTGTTACTGACTCTTCCCTCAGGAAACAGAGAATCATCCCAAAAACGAAAGAAAAATTAGTTTTAGTCCCAGAAACTGAACCTGAACCTGCACCACCTATGGTGCAAGAAAAACCTGCAGCCGACAAATCTGAAGAGGTTTTTGTGTTAAAGATCGAATCAGAGGTGAAGTTAGTCACAGACGTCCCACCAGAGACAGAGACAGAGACGAGTAAATTCCAACCAACCTTTATCAGCACAGAAACAAAGAAACAGGTTGAGCTCATCAGTCAGCAGCCTGATGAGAGCTTAGCAGTTATTCCAGAGAAAAAACACAGCAAAGAAACAGAAAGAAAACCAAAGCAGATCCAAACCAAAAAAACTCTAATATCGGACTCTTTAAAGGACGAGCCGAAGACATCCGTTAGAGAGAAACCAGAGAGAAAAGTTTCTGCTGAAACGTTTGAGGTCAAACAGCAGGAAGAGTCGGTAACAGATGTCGAGCTCAGGAGACCAACGGAGATCCAACAGAAGGCTGGTTCTGAACACCAGAGGTCCAGAGATGTTTCTGAAGATCTAAAACCTTCAGACTTGTTGGAACCAAAGGAGAAGAAAAGGATTTCTGCAGCCAGAGGTATCCAGAGAGAAGCCGCAGCATGGTTTTTATGTTGAACTCTTTCTGCAGCCCCCACCGGGGGGCGCTGTTTCACTTCCACATTTTGTTTGTTGTGTCATCATCGTCACAGACACCTGATTTAGGTCATCTTTTTTAAAATGAAAACTCTTTTTTTATGTCTTTGTTGTTTATCCTCTTTTTTCCATAAATATCGAATATTTCAAGAAACTGAAGAGAAATCTGAGGCTGTCAGAACTCCTGCAGCTGAAACAGGAGACAAACTGAAGAAAGGTACACAAACTGAACTCCTCCTTTGATTTTCTCTCCAGTTATCATGTCTTTTTTAACTCCACATGTTTGTTTTTCTAATCTCTTGGCACCGCCTCATGGTGCTTTCTCTTCAAACCTTTCAAATCTTTCACCGCTCCTTTACCGGACAAACAAAAAGGATCCTGGGCAGAAAAAGACATGGAGAGAGAAGAAACGGAACCAAAACCTTTCATGTTTTACCAAATTAAAAAAGATAGAATCGCCTCACAACAAGAGGCTTCCATCCAAAGACCAGATGAAGGTTCTGACAATAACAAGAAAACACCTGTTACTTATGGTTTAAAGACATCTGGCTCCAAAATTCAATTTATCCCTAAAATTAAAGAAAAGGTCACCATGATAGGAGAGAAAAATCAGAATATAATTCCTGCTGCAGTTCAGGAGGATAAATCTAAATCTGATATGTTTCCCAAACAAAAACCTGAAACAAGAGAAGGTCAGAGTCCTAAAACAAGAGCTGAACCATCAGTCAGACCAGTTTTTGGTTATACCTCAGAGGGAGGTTTTATAAAACAGGAAGGAAACTTATCAGTTAAAGGAACAGATTCATCCTTTATGGCAGACAGAAAACCTTTAGAAAAGAAACTATTAGAAACATCTAAAACGGTTCAAACAGCTGACGATGTTTTCTCTGAACCTGTTAAAGTTCAAGAAAAACTGAAGTCTGATGAGATGGTCACAGATGATGAAGACGAGGCTGAGCTTCAGGACAAAAACATTCGAGTTGATTCAAAAAGAAAGACAGAAGTTTCTGCATCACAATCACCTTTACAAGATAAAAACTGTGACAAACGCAGCCAAATCAAAGAAAGTGGTTTTCCTGCAGTGCCTGAAGATTCAGATGTTTTAGGGAAAGTTTTTCTCAAGGAATCACCTAAAACTAAAGAGGCTGCAGACACAGAAAGCATCATAGTTCAGGATAAAACTCACAGTGAAGCTGACAAACGTGACAGTTCTAATGATTTTATCTCAGAGCGTCCAAAAGTCCATAAAGAAACATCTGATGCCTCTACACAGACACCTGAGCAGGAACAAAGAGAAACCAGTTTAGATCAAGATCAAAACGTTTCTCCTCTAAAGGAGAAGAAAGTTTCTGTTACAAACATAAAGAAAGAAACTCTTAAAGAAACAGGATTAACTCCTGAAAAACCATCAGAAATCAGAGGCAGAGAAGTTTCAACCAGTGAAGTGCAAAAAGCTTCGGCAAAGGACAGGAAGGACAAATTAATAAAAACTAAAGATGCTGTGGACAAACAAAGAGCTTTAGTTCAGGATAAATCTGAAATAATGAGTTTCATTAAAGACGAACAGAAGGAACTGATCCTAAAACATCCAACAGCTGATCAGGAAACATTCAAAACTGAGACAATAAATCAGATAAACATCAGTATAGTCAAAGATAAAACCTTTAAAGTTTCTGCTCCAAAAGACATCAAGCCTAATCGAGAACAAGTCCAAAGAAAAGTTTCAGTTAAACCCACGAAGGAGGAAACAGAGTCTGCAGCAGATGCTTTAACATCTAAAGAAGCTGCAGAGCAACAAATCAGAATAAAAACCCATGAAGGCAAAGAGAAAACTCAAACTAAAGATGAGAAGCTGAAAGAACGTGATGAAGATTCAGTTCAACTCACGAAGGACGAATGTTTTCCAGAAAACCTATCAGAAATCAGAGGAACTAAAGCTGCAATCAAAGAGTCTTTGAAGGAAAAACAGAAGTTAGCCAAAACTAAACCAGACAAGAAAACTGAAACAAAGTTAGTCACAGTTCCAGATCAGACTCAGAAAGACAGAACACCACGAGAACCAGGAGAACCAGGAGAACCAGGCCTTACCAAAGTCTCAGATGTTCCTTTTTTTACCATTAATGTTAAAGAACCATTGGTAGAGAAAGAAACTCAAGAAAAGCTTCACAGAAACGAAGAAGTGGTTCAGCCTGAAGGCAGAACTTCAACAAAACAAACACTCATGAAGTTACCAGAGACTGGAGAACCAACAGAAGAACTTTCAGACAGAAAACATCTTCTGACTGAGGTGACAGAAACTAAACAGGAATCAGAGAGCAAACTGGATGTTGATGCTTCAAAGAAAGGACCACTGATGAAGATGAGGTTGCAGAAGTTACCAAAGACTGAAGAACTAAAGGAACAGGTTCAGTCCCCTGAAGTCGTAGTATCAGACAGAGAACATCTAATTAAAGAGGTAGAAACTAAACAGGAACCAAAGAACAAACTGGATGTTGATGCTTTAAAGAAAGGACCACTGATGAAGATGAAGAGGTTCCAGAAGGTACCAAAGACTGAAGAACTAAAGGAACACGTTCAGTCCCCTGAAGTCCTGGTATCAGACAGAGAACATCTAATTAAAGAGGCAGAAACTGAACAGGAACCAGAGAAAACACTGGATGTGGATGCTTTAAAGGAAAGAACACCAATGAAGACTAAGAGGTTCCAGAAGTTACCAAAAACTGAAGAACCAATAAAACATGTTCAGTCCCCTGAAGTTTTAGTATCAGATAAAGAGCATCTAATTAAAGAGGTAGAAACTGATCAGGAACCAGAGAGCAAACTGGATGTTGATGCTTTAAAGAAAGGACCACTGATGAAGATGAAGAAGTTCCAGAAGTTACCAAAGACCGAAGAACCAATGGAACATGTTCCATCACTTAAAGTCCAGGTTTTAGATAAAAAACATCTAACTAAATGTGCAAAAACTGAACATGAATTAAAGAAAATACTGGATGTTGATGCTTTAAAGAAAGGACCACTGATGAAGATGAAAAGGTTCCAGAAGGTACCAAAGACTGAAGAACCAACAGAACAGATTCAGTCCCCTAAGGTTTTAGTATCAGACAGAGAACATCTAATTAAAGAGGTAGAAACTAAACAGGAACCAGAGAACAAACTGGATGTGGATGCTTTAAAGAAAGGACCATTAATGAAAATGAAAAGGTTCCAGAAGGTACCAAAGACTGAAGAACTAAAGGAACAGATTCAGTCCCCTGAAGTTTTAGTATCAGACAGAGAACATCTAATTAAAGAGGCAGAAACTGAACAGGAAGCAAAGAAAATACTGGATGTTGATGCTTTAAATGAAAGAACACCAATAAAGATAAGGAGGTTTCAGAAGTTACCAAAGACTGAAGAACCAATGAAACATGTTCAGTCTTTTAAAATCCAGGTTTCAGATAAAGAACATCTAACTATTAAAGAGGCAGAAACTGAACAGGAAGCAAAGAAAATACTGGATGTTGATGCTTTAAAGGAAAGAACACCAATGAAGACAAAGAGGTTCCAGATGTTACCAAAAACTGAAGAACTACAGGAACAGGTTCAGTCCCCTGAAGTCGTAGTATCAGATAAAGAACATCTAACTAAAGAGGTAGAAACTGAACAGGAACCAGAGAGCAAACTGGATGTTGATGCTTTAAAGGAAAGAACACCAATGAAGACAAAGAGGTTCCAGATGTTACCAAAAACTGAAGAACTACAGGAACAGGTTCAGTCCCCTGAAGTCGTAGTATCAGATAAAGAACATCTAACTAAAGAGGTAGAAACTGAACAGGAACCAGAGAGCAAACTGGATGTTGATGCTTTAAAGGAAAGAACACCAATGAAGACAAAGAGGTTCCAGATGTTACCAAAAACTGAAGAACTACAGGAACAGGTTCAGTCCCCTGAAGTCGTAGTATCAGATAAAGAACATCTAACTAAAGAGGTAGAAACTGAACAGGAACCAGAGAGCAAACTGGATGTTGATGCTTTAAAGGAAAGAACACCAATGAAGACAAAGAGGTTCCAGATGTTACCAAAAACTGAAGAACTACAGGAACAGGTTCAGTCCCCTGAAGTCGTAGTATCAGATAAAGAACATCTAACTAAAGAGGTAGAAACTGAACAGGAACCAGAGAGCAAACTGGATGTTGATGCTTTAAAGGAAAGAACACCAATGAAGACAAAGAGGTTCCAGATGTTACCAAAAACTGAAGAACTACAGGAACAGGTTCAGTCCCCTGAAGTCGTAGTATCAGATAAAGAACATCTAACTAAAGAGGTAGAAACTGAACAGGAACCAGAGAGCAAACTGGATGTTGATGCTTTAAAGGAAAGAACACCAATGAAGACAAAGAGGTTCCAGATGTTACCAAAAACTGAAGAACTACAGGAACAAGTTCAGTCCCCTGAAGTCGTAGTATCAGATAAAGAACATCTAACTAAAGAGGTAGAAACTGAACAGGAACCAGAGAACAAACTGGATGTGGATGCTTTAAAGAAAGGACCACTGATGAAGATGAAGAGGTTGCAGAAGTTACCAAAAACTGAAGAACCAACAGAACAGATTCAGTCCCCTGAAGTCCTGGTATCAGACAGAGAACATCTAATTAAAGAGGCAGAAACTGAACAGGAACCAGAGAACAAACTGGATGTTGATGCTTTAAAGGAACCTGGGCCTGATAAAGAACATCATGAAGAAATCCAGACTGCACCGGCCACGGGCAGTTTGACTTCATCTCGTGCAGAACAGATTTCAGTGCTTCCTGTTCAGGAGGAGGAAGCTGAAAAAACAAATTCACTTCAAGACCCTGGAACAGATCCAGAATGGCAGACAGATAATCAGCTTAAGGACCTTAGACAGAACTGGGTTAAAAAGAAACCGAAAACTCTAAAAGTCCTGGAGCAAACCGGAAGCAGAGCTCCAGAAGAAGGTGATTTAATTTGTGGAAAGTCTTCATCAGAGGACGACGTTCTGGAAAAATCCCCCCGAGTTGGAATAATTACCAAAGAAACAACAATAACAGACATCAGTCCGAAAGAAGCTATTTTGGTGAAAACCACTGAAGATTTTCTGTCAAAGAAAGACAAAATAGATCAAGATTCTCCTCATGAGGAGAAGAAAGTGAGACAGGAAAAAGTTAGACCTGAGAGCAACTTAGAAGACAAGAAGCCAGATAAACGTTCACACCATGAACCCCAAAAATCGGACACAAGTAACAAGGTCAAAGAAATAAAAGCTGAAACTGAGAAATCTTCATCATCTATGGGACCAACAAGGCCAGAAAAAGAACAAATATCAGCTGAAGAGATTCAAACCAAGGAGGTAAAAGATGGAAATGTCAAACTACCTGAAAGATCATTTTCAAAAACTCCTGTGATACTAAACACCAATCAAATCTCTGATAAACAAACCAAGACTGAAGACAAACCAGAAAAATATGAAGTTAGAGCAAGGATTTCAGGAGCAGAGGAGGAAAACCAAAAAGATCCAAACAATGTGATGGACAGAACCAGGACAACTCTTCCAACTGAGGACAGAAAAATTCAACAAGAACCAGAAATGGACTTTATAGAAACAAATATGGCAAAGGAGAGAGAGGAATTCAAAATAATTTCTAAAAAGAAAGAAGCAGCCGGACAGACGAAGTTTAATAAAACATCAGAGGTTGTTCCAGTAAAAACATCAAAAGCTCACAGAGAAGAAGACCAAAGGTTGGAGGAAAGTACAAAACTCACAGCTGAGCAGTCCAGGTCAGTGGTTTTAAAACATGAATATGGAAATGTTTTTCCATCTGATGGAGCTGAAACACAACAGGAACAAAAGTTTTCTGTGGCGCCGGTGATGGAGGTCGCTTCAGAAAGATCTCAGGTAGTCGTAGATGAAGAATCACAGACACTTCAGCGTTACGACAGACCTGAAGAGTCATTAAAAACTATTACACCTCACCACATTTCTGTGGACTATAAGGAACCTTTAAAGGACCTGATACCTGAACGTGTCAGGACAAAACATCAAACAGAAAAAACACCTGAACAACTAAAAGAGGATGGACAACAATCCCAGTCAGAACCAGAAGCTCCCAGAGCTCCAGAGACAAAAATCAGAGACCAACAGTCTGAGAAATCCAAAATGTTAGAAGGTCAGAAGGTGGACAAAGATTCAAAAACGCTCCAGCAGGAAGTTCAGTCAAAAACAGAGACCGTTAAAGATGAATATGGTCAGATTTCTTCATTTTCCCCTGAAACAGAACAGGAACAATATGAGAGAGGTTCTGTTGGTGCTGTGATGGAGGTCGCTTCAGAAAAATATCTCCTGGCTGAAGACAGACACTTTAAATCAAACACTCTCCAAAGATTTATGGCTTCAGACAAACTGATGGCTGACGCTGAAACAACAGGAACTAAAACGTATAAATCAGTAAAACATGAGTCAGCAGACAGAGGGGTGGGGCTTACAGAGGAGGGGGTCAAAGGTCAGTTAACAACTGAAAAAATATCATTTATTGGAGATGAAATACAAACAGGAAGTCAACCAAAAAAAATACTGACAAAAGATTATGTTACACCACCATGTGAGAAAGTTAAAGTCAGGGAACAGGAATCAGATGAAGGACAGGCTGAAAGCTTTCAGGTAATACCACACACAGTTTCTCCAGATGTAGTCTCTACGCAGCAGGAAACAGATAAAACGGCTTCAAAAACATCTAGAACAGCTATAAAATATGAAGAACTACCAACTACAAACAGGAAGCATCTGTCAGATACTACCCAGAGACGTATTCCACCTGATGGTCTGATCGAACAGGTCACAACAATAAAAAAGGCCATTTGTAAACCTGTTGATATTTCTGTAAAATGGGATAAATCCACAGGAGATAAAATAGAAACACTACATCAGATTCAAGAGACTAAAGTCAATAAGAGCGAGACAAAGGTTGAATCACTGCCAGGCGATACAGTCACAGTAAAAACTGATCCAGCTGCTGTTCATCTAACTGAAGGAGCAGAAACCAAACACAGATTGTGCAGAGGTACAGTACCATCTGTACCTGAAGTTATCTGTAAAGAATCAGATAAAACACAAGAACATTATACCATCAAAGAAAGTTTCACAGTCCCATTAAAGCAGGACATTACAACAAAGTCTGCTAAAGTCATAGACAAAGAACAGTTGTTAATCACACCAACAAGAAGAGAGAAGACACTGCATTTATCCCAGGATGTCTTTAAGCCTTCAGTGACAGATCAAACCGAAGTCAAGACTTCTGGCTACACAACACACACATCAACATCCACCAGCCGGAAACAAGAACCAGACCATATCCAACCCATACTACAAGACTCAGACCATATCCGACCCATACTACAAGACTCAGACCATATCCGACCCATACTTCAAGACTCAGACCATATCCGACCCATACTTCAAGACTCAGACCATATCCGACCCATACTTCAAGAGTCAGACCATATCCGACCCACAATTCAAGACTCAGACCATATTCAACCCATACTTCAAGAATCAGACCATATCCGGCCCATACTTCTTCAAGAATCAGACCATATTCGATCCTTACTTCCTCAAGAACAGAAAGCTATAAAACCAGAGGACCAGAGGATTGAGGCAGCAAGCGAAGGTCTCTTCTTTCAGGAAGCTTCCAGAGGTACAGAGGGGGAGTCTGTCACTGAGCACATGTTTCTGATTTGAGCACCAAACATCACCGTTCTGTGGGATCCATAGCTCCGTCATCATTGTTTCAGAGGTTCTTCCATGTCAAGTCACCCATCCTGTTTGGGCACAAACTGTTTTCACTGTGACGAACCGTCATTCTGTCAGTTCATTGATTATCTAAACCGGCACAGTTTATGTTGGGTTTTTCCTCACCGTCTTTCTAATTCTGTGGTTGTTGTGTCAGACATGTTTTACAGGTAACAGCAAGGTGAGGTTGTTTGGTCTTCCAGATGGTTTTTCTTTGTCATCTTTCTGTGTGTGAGTGGTTCAGTGTTCAGTCTTTATGTGGGTCTGACTGTCATGTTGTTTTATCTCCAAGTTCCTAAAAAGGACAAGGAGACTCCACCACAAGTCAAAGAAACTAAGCCAGCTGCTCCTAAAGAAGGTACGCGGCTTTTTATTTCTGTTTGTTACTGAAGGCATTCATAAAAGAATGCACTCTTAAATAAATCTAAATCTTTGAAACTATCTTAGAAGACCATTAAAGTAAACTAAAAATAATTTAAAGAAAATGGTCTTAAACAGAATAACAGCACAAGATCTGGTTTTTGGGCTTCAGGCTCTCAGATAAACAGGTTGTTAAGGTCTTTGTGTTGATTCCCCCTCTTTATTTTTTAAAGAGGCCAAACCAAAAGCTGCTGTAAAAGTTCCTGAAGCTGCAAAACGACCTGAAGTCCCTGAAAAACAAACTGCTCCACAAGAAGTAACAATGCCAGGTATCCAGACAGCAATATGAGAGAAAGAACGTGTGTTTTAGTAAATGTTTCCTGAACTTTAGGTTCATCTTTTGTTCTAATTTAAGTGACGAAGCCACAGCCTGCCGTTAAGGCTGAAGAACCACCCAAAGTGGCTCCAGAAGAGAAGAAACCAGCTGTGGTGGAAAAAATATCTCCAGTTACAGGTAGAGGTCCTTAAAGGCCTCTTCATCTTCTTTATATCTTCTTTCATCACTGCAGATGTCTTTACTAATGTGGGTCAGTTTGACCTGTGACTTGTACCGTCCCTCTCTGCTGTGCTGGTGTTCTCATGTTGAACATCTGTAGTCCAAAGCATGCTTCAGCTAAACTTCCTTACAGCTTCTCATGGTTTTAATAAGCTTTCTTTATGTTACCCAGCTAAATCAGCTGGTTCTTAACCACTCTGCTCTTCATCTTTATTCTTTGTCAGAGGTGTCATCCTCTTTCTGCTTCAGAATTTAAATGTCTTCCTGAAAATAAAAAAATGAAAATCTTATCTCTTCATGTTGTTGATAACGAGTAACTAATTACCTACTTTTTGAACTGTACTTCTGTATTAGATGAAACCAAGGGACCGGTCCAGGCACCAGGAGGCGTTCAGAAAGGTAAGGCAACAAATTATCTCCAACTTTGTCTCAGAACACACAATCAGCAGCATCCGAACACTGTTGGGTTGGGGTGTAACGGTACGAGCGTTCATACCAAACCGTCACAGAACAAACATCAGGAAACCAGATGAAGAATAAGTTGTTTGACCCATGGCTTGTTGGACATTGTTCACAGTTCAAATTGAATAGATTAGACACCATACTACAACTTTTTTTTTTTATTTTATATTTAAGGTATCAGCCAACAGATCCTGCCATGGTGTACAGGTGCTGGTCATAAAATTAGAATATCATGAAAAAGTAGATTGATTTCAGTAATTCCATTTAAAAAGTGAAACTTGTATATTATATTCATACATTACATACAAACTGATATATTTCAAATGTTTATTTCGTTTAATTTTGATGATTACAAATGACAAATCTCAAATTCATCATATCAGAAAATTAGAATATTACTGAAGACCAATAAAAACAAAGGATTTATAGAAATGTTGGCCAACTGAAAAGTATGAACATGAAAAGTATGAGCATGTACAGCACTCAGTATTTAGTTGGGCCTATAGTGGCTTTTAGCTCTTCTGAATTGTTGGGTCTGGG
>NC_051435.1:704869-831596 GCF_001649575.2 Kryptolebias marmoratus
TACAGGCCAAAGGAGGCACAACTAAATACTGAGTGCTGTACATGCTCATACTTTTCATGTTCATACTTTTCAGTTGGCCAACATTTCTATAAATCCTCTGTTTTTATTGGTCTTCAGTAATATTCTAATTTTCTGATATGATGAATTTGAGATTTTCATTTGTTGTCAGTTGTAATCATCAAAATTAAACAAAATAAACATTTGAAATATATGAGTTTGTATGTAATGTATGAATATAATATACAAGTTTCACTTTTTAAATGGAATTACTGAAATCAATCTACTTTTTCATGATATTCTAATTTTACGACCAGCACCTGTATATGCTCTCAACACTAACAAGAACGGTTTGTTTTTCAGTCTCTGCTTCTGAAAGGGATATTGTGTCTTAAAGAAATAAAATAATTGAAAAGCATAGCACTTTTAATTTGTATGCTTTAACTGTTGTTCCAAACTGTGAGCCTAAAATCGAGGTAGGCACCAACATACCAAACCATGACTTTGGCGTACCGGTACACCCCTAAAACGTGTGTATATATACTTTATATGCATCACTAACTTCTCTTGTTTGCCTCAATACAGTTTCTTTCAAAGAAAATTAAAAATGTTACCATTTTATTTTCACAATAACTAAATTAAAAATAAATATAATTAATTACATATTTGATATTTAGGACAACAAAACTTTTATTTTAAGAAGAAAAGTGACTTTCCTGCTTTTATATTTGTTCTAACATCACTGTAACTTTGTGATAAGATCCAGGATTTCTTCCTTTGTATTTTTGCATTAAGTCATTAAGTTGTGTATTTTCTAGTTTTGCACATGTTTTCTGAGTGTTTGTGTAATTGTGATGTCAGTCAAGTGTCATTAAGTAATGTCAGACCTTTGCTGCCTCAGAACTGGTTCTGCACAAAAAGGGTAAAATTCGTGTGGAAGAGGATGGGACATTTGAGATTCCCACCTTAAAGAAAGCAACTCGAGTCATGAGAGAAGTGGAAGAAGAGCATGAGGTCATCACACTGAAGAAGATCCCATCAGTCCCATCTAAAGAAGCTGAAGTTGAGGAAAAAACTCAGAAAGTCATTCAAACCACCGTTTTTCATGCCGAGGAAATGGTGCGTGAAGAAGAGGCCGTTGAGATATCTATGGTCACCAGGAGGACTGTTGAGGAGAGGAAGCCTCAAGACAAAGCTGATGTAGTGAAAAAGCCAGAAGTCGTTAAACCTAAACTGGAAGAAGAAAAGGAAGCTCCTAAAGAGGCATGGACCCGTCAGAAACCCACACCTAAAGATGAAAAACCAGAAGACAAGATTTCTCTAAAGAAAACTCCAAAAGCACCAAAGGAGGAGGAACCTGCTCCACCTGATGCAGCCCTGAAAAATGTGAAGAAGTTGCCTTTAGCTGAAGCTGAACCAGAAGTGGTCAAACTGAAACCTTTTGAGAAGCCTCGTAAACCATCAGAGGAACCCGAGAAAGATAAGAAAGAAAAGCCCGACAGAGACACTATTCCTTTCCAGAAGGGAGAGAGAATCCCCAGAGAGGGAGAAGCTAAGGAACCTGCAAAGAAACCTGAGGAGCCACTTCCCGAGATAAAGGAGGCCCCTCCCAAGGTGCCTAAGCCAGTAGATAAGAAGAAAACTCCAGAAAAGGAGCCTGAGGAGGTCAAAGTACCCACCAAAGGGAAGAAAATCCCAACAGTTGAACAGGAGAAGGAGGCTGTCAAGCTGAAACCCATCTCCAAACCTTCAAAAGAAGCTGTAGAGCCTGAAAAGAAACCTACAGAAGAGAAAGAGAAGAAGCCTTTCGACGACCTTCAGCGTCGTCGCACAAGTCCTGTTGAAAAACTAAAAGCAAAAGAGCCAGAAGCTAGGCCGAAGAAACCCGCGGTGCCTGAGGTGCCTGATAAAAAGCCAGACGAACCAAAGGAGGTAGAAGAAGTTCCAGTAGAAAAGACTTCTCCTGTTCCAGTCCCTGCTAAGAAACCTGACAAGATTGCTGAGGAGCCCAAACCCCTGGAGCTGAAGAAAGGAGTCATACCCAAGAAAAAGGAGGAGAAGGAAGAAGTGGTTCTGAAGCCAGTGGAACAACTCAAGAAGGTAGAGCTCAAAAAAACACCATCTCCTAAAATTGAAAAGCTCAAAGAACCGGAGGAGGTCTCCGCTGAGAGGAGGCCAAGTGTGGAGAAACTCAAAAAGGTTCCAAAAACTGTTTCACCGAAAGACTCAACTGAAGCTGTGACTCTTAAAAAGGTTCCAAAGAAGCCATCGCCAAAAGAGCCAAAGGTTGCAGAACCAACAGAGCCTGATAAAGGCAAAGTTCCCCTGGCGAAGGAGGTTTCTCCTGGAGCCATACAGATGAAAAAGGTTTCCACCCAGCCAGAGGAGGAGGTATTTGAAGAGGAGTATGAAGCAGAGGAAGAAGCTGAGCTGGAGAAGGATGAGGCGTGGGGCTGGGAGCTGGTTCCTCGGGACAGTTATGGCTCAGAGGACTGGGAAGGTGAAGAAGAAGAAGGTGCTCTGGAGGTTCCAGGGGTGACCAGGAGAGGTGAGATGGTGGATTATCCAACCTATGGCTGGTGACCAAGAAACACCCTCCCTTCATGGCTTCAATCATTTCCACCCTTTTCCACCATAATGCTTCCATCTCCACCGCACCATGTTTTCACTGTGATGTGATTTACTCCATTGTTGTTCTTTCATGATCAATCTTTATGTCATCATCTTCATTTCTTTCTGACACCTTTGTTAAATCATCTGTCTGCCATTTCAGTATCATCCCATTCTAATTCACCCAACATGTGTTCATCCTTTAATGTAATCTTTACATTTGTTTGTTTCCTAATGAAAGCTGTGAAGTTGTATTTATTCATTATTCGTCATTCTGCTTCTGTCTGTCTTCATTTTACTGTCATTACTTCATAAGAATCAACTCACATCTTCAAATCCATGCAGACATCAATGACATGTCATCTATCAGTGTTTATGAACGCATTTTGAGAATGAAAGATTTAACTGATTGTTTCTGAACAGAGGGACAACCAGCAGAGGAAGCAGGAAGAGGTCGAGGCAGAGGCCTGAAACGTAAGGGCCTTAATACCCTCTTCATCAAGAAAAATGCTTTTCAAATCCTAAAGGTCAGCGTCTCGACTGATTGTCTTTAAATTGTCTTCCAGCCAAGCAGACCCCGTCCCCCGGAGAGGGCAGGGGTCGTGGACTAAGGCCTGGTGGCAGGGGTCCAACACCTCCTGAGGAACCATTTGCAGGCTTCAAACTTAAAGCTGTCCCCCTGAAGTTCATCAAGAAGCTTCAGGACATTGTGCTGCAGGAGGCCGAGTCCATCGGATCCTCTGCTGTGTTCGAGTGCGAGGTCTCGCCCTCCACTGCCATCACTTCCTGGATGAAAGACGGCGGTAACCTGCGTGAAAGTCCCAAACATAAGTTCACCTCTGATGGCAAAGACCGTAAGCTGCACATCATTGATGTCCAGCTGTCTGACACCGGTGAATACACCTGCGTGGCGAAGAACGCTGGCAAGGAGATTACGTGCACCGCCAAGCTCATAGTTGAAGGTCTCTTTTGAAAATGTTATTAACTTTACGTAACTTTCACTTCTGTAAAAATGACTCATTTCTTTGTGTCTTCTCACAGAGCTTCCTGTAAAATGGATCAAAGAACTTGAAGAGGAGACATCAGCAATAAAGGGCCAGCCAATATACATGACCTGTGAGCTGAACAAAGAGAGAGATGTGGTCTGGAAAAAGAACGGAGAAGTCCTGAAGAAGAAGGAGGGCAAGATTCAGATCAACATCATCGGCATGCAGCACGCTGTGACCATCCAGAACTCCACAGAAGAGGACGCTGGATGTTACTCTTGTGAAGTTTCTGGACAGGAAGATGTCAAGACCTCCACAAATGTCAAAGTGATGGGTAAGATATAAACCACTTTTGTCTCCAACTTAACGGCAGTCTTTAGTTTCTACTTGGTTCTTACCCATCCTTTCCACAGAGGTAAGGTATTAAAAGTGGTTCCTTGATTTTGAACACTGGCGCTCAATTCGATCACTATTGGTTTAAATATCTCCCTACTTACCCGTCCATTCATTCAGTTTTAGATGTTTCTCTGCTTCAACACATCTGATTTGAAAGAACTGGGGATAAACAGTCTTCAGCAGAACTTGATCACATCCTGAAGAATCCCTGAAAATATTAAAAAACAAAACTGAACTTCTGTTCTGTAGCTGAAGCTGTTTTACTTCCCATACAGGGAGCTTTCTAAATTCAGAATTGAAGAGTGTGGAGTTCCAAGCTTAAAACTGCATGGGACATCCTGAAGAGGTAATTCAGCCACTGAAGCTGCGTGTTGGAGCAGGGAAGCAACTAAAACTTGCATGATATTGGCTCTTCATTCTTCTACTGTCCAAACCCATAGAAAATACTCATACAGAACTCTCTGGCAACAGACTGAAAGCTTAGATATAGCAAACAAAACAAAATATGCACAAGAAGTTACAGCAGTGGGCTCAAGATTCTACAAAGGTTTCATGTTGGACATCACCTCGTCTCTGTTTCATGTTAGATGGAGGACATGGTCTCCCACCCAACACATACAGGGCCTCTATTTTTTTAAGAAACATTTCATTACTGTTAATCCTAATGGCTCTCCAGTTGAAGCCAAGCACAAACAGGAAATACAATGACGCATTCGGGTCAAATCTTGGAAAAACTAACATTGACATGCAGGACACTGCCCCCTTGTGACCAAAACTCTCAACTACAAAGAACATTGTGTCGGACTATAGTGAACATGCAAAACAGTAAATAAATTACAAATAATGTTATACGCAAACATGTTTTCTTACAAATACACTAAGCCAAACTATATTATAATGCCCTTTTAGCCTCTAAATCAATATTTTTAAGAATTAATGTTACAAATTTATTACTGGCTACACAAAACATTTATGTTCACAAATTGGACAAATATATATATCAATGAAGTCACTTCCAGTATTTACCAAACTGTCTGATGGAACCTGAGTCTGTGATGTTTAATTCCAACAGAAATTATCAAAGACTGGATCGTGAAACCACTTAAAGACCAGCATGTGAAACCAAAGGCCACAGCTGTCTTTAAATGTGAGCTCTTCAGAGACACTCCCAACTGGAAGTGGCTCAAAGGAGAGAATGAAGTGATTCCATCAGACAAGGTTGAGATCGAGATGGATGGCAAGGTGCTGACTCTGACCATCAAGAACTGTCAGCCGAACGATGTAGCAGAATATTCCATGGAAGTGGAAGGACGTGTCTACACGGCCAAGCTAACTCTAGGAGGTTATATTCCTTTTCATTGTAGTTCTTCTAATGGTTTACTTTGTAGCAGGTATTTATTTCTGAGTTCTAATCCGTGTGCAGAGCGCGAGGCTCAGATCCTGAAGCCCCTGGCCAGTGTTGAGGTGGTGGAGAAGCAAGATGCCATGTTTGAGACGGAGATATCTGAGGACGATGTTCCAGGAGAATGGAAACTCAAAGGAGAGGTTCTGATAAGATCTCCGGTATGAACAGCATGTTTTCAGCAAGTTTCACATCATGCATTAACATGTATTATTTTTAAAACATGACTGTCATGTAATCATCAGACCTGCGACATCCAAATGGACGGTACGGTGCGTAGGCTCACGCTGAAGAACTGTCAGCTGGATCAGGCCGGAGAAGTTTCTTACCAGGCTCTGAACGCCATCACAACCGCCATGTTGAATGTCAGAGGTAAGAGGTGCTCCAGGTTCCCAGTAAAACCACGGCGTACCCTGATTCTTGGACATTAACCGTAACAATAAAAGCCTAAGGTCTGTTGAGAATCAAATAAAGCTAGGAAGCAAGGTGAAAGTAGACCTTAGGTTCTTATTTACCACGGTTGACAAGTGAAGTTTGTGCAGCCTTGGACAACAAGAAGGAATTTCAATTTGGGATCTTATTTTTCCCACTGATTGTTCTGCTTGTTGATGCGTTTGTCTTCTTTTGGGATGTGTTGGTCTGTTTGGTTTCTGTATGTAAATGTCTTTGTGTCACTAGGGTTAGGGTTGGGCTTACAAGATGTCACATTGCTTTAGGTATCGAACAGATTTAGAAACTGTTCGATTTAATGTTTGAAGAGCAGCAGAAGGATGACTCTCCTCATCACACCAAAGAGGCAAACAAAGAAGCTTAGCCTGAAAAGTGAAGATTTTCCTGTAGATGACTTGATCCCAGCTGGACAGGAAGGTGAAGCCTTTTCCCCTTCAACTCATGGAGATTCCACTGGAGCAGACTGCGTTTCGTTTTTCCTGAAGATCTCTCCAACATGACTTTTTTCCTTTCATTCAGGACGAGTTGGGATGTAAAACCAAGTACACTGACCTCACCGTTAACTGCTCTGTTGTTTTGTTGTTGATGTGCTGTCCATGTGTTGTCCTTTAACCAGAGATCGAAATGGACTTTGTTGTCCCGCTGAAGGACGTGTGTGTGCCTGAAAAGAAACAGGCTAAGTTTGAATGCACCATCACGAAGGATGTCGCTAAGGTCATGTGGTACAAAGGGGCTGACATCATCACCCCTGACCAAAAGTACGACATCATCGATGATGGAAAGAAGCATATGCTGGTCATAAACTGCTGTGAGTTTGATGATGAGGATGAATATACGATTGAAGTTTTGGGCAAAACTTCAACAGCTAGACTCACGGTGGAGGGTAAGTGCTGGACTGCCGTTACCAGATGAAACAGTGGAACATTTCTGAGGGCCTTCACTGAGGTGGTTAATGCGCTTGGACATGTTTTATTAACACAACTGTAGGTATCAGGCTCAAATTTATCTCGCCGTTAAAGGACCAGACGGTAAAGGAGGGCCAAACAGCTCGCTTTGAGCTGGAGTTCTCCCACGACAACATCCCTGTCACCTGGTACAAGAACGATGTTAAAATCCATCCGAGCCGGACGGTCATCACCCACGTGGATGGAAAGAAACATGTGCTAGAAATAAAGGATGTGACTCTAGATGATATCTGCCAAATTAAAGCCGAGGCCAAAGGAATTCCTTCCATGGCCAACCTGACAGTTATAGGTAATCCAAGACCAATCATCTGTCCTGTTCTGTCCTCTTCGTCCATTTGCTCCACAGTTCTTTGTTCAGGATATCCCTGTTTGTCTGTTCAGGTCCACAAAGGACTTCACTGTGTCTTTCATTATTGTCTTTTCTCGTCTGTCCTCACTGCGTGGTCCATTGTCCCTTATATGTGTCCTACATGTGTATTGGAGAGTCACTTCCAGTGTCCCCCTTTCAGAGGGAGATCCTTACTTCACAGTCTTTCCATGTTGTCTTTTCTTTTCTGTCCTCACTTTGTGGTCCATTGTCCCATATTTGTGTCCTACATGTGTATTGGAGAGTCACTTCCAGTTTCCCCCTTTCAGAGGGAGATCCTTACTTCACAGTGAAGCTGCAGGACTATACTGCAGTGGAGAAAGACAATGTGGTTCTAGACTGTGAGCTCAGCAAAGATGTTGAAGTCATGTGGTACCACAACGAGGCTGAGATCAAGGCCACCAAGACGGTGGCCGTCAAAGCAGAGGGCAAACGCAGAACTCTGGTCATCAGGAAGGTTGGGGACAAAGACAAAGGACAGTATGTATGCGACTGTGGGACAGATAAGACAACAGCAAAGCTTCACATTGAAGGTAAAGACACTGAGGTGTTGAAGTCCTGGATGCACGTCTTCACCTGCACCATCTTCTAACTTCACGTCATGTCCTCGCAGATCTTTTTCTGCCCTTTTTTCCATTTAAACTGTCCTTTCATTGCCATCACTTCTTAATTACCATTTCATGTGGTCTCCGTTTCCTTAAGTGATAGCAACACACTACGAGACTCAAGCTTCCAGAGAAAATATCTGGATTATTCAAGAACCAGTCTTGTAGTGATGTTCTTCTGCAGCTTGTGTCTCTGAATGTTGTCTTCTTGTTTCATGTGTTTGTGGACACTCTAACAAACCCTCTTGTTGGTCTTTATTGCCTGTGTAGTAGTTCCATATAGAACCAAATGGGTCGTCCAAAGTTCTTCCCATATTTAGGATCACTGTTGGAGCCATTTGGTTGTTTGTGGTCCTGTGATAAGTTTACTCACCGCCTAGTGAAGGAGGTTTCTGTGAAACTCTAACACCTCTGTCTGTGATCATCTATCATCTTTTTGTTTGTCTGGTGTCTCCACATCTGTTCCACATATTTTTCTTTGCATATTTAAGTCTCTAAATATCGTCAGTAAGAAATTTGTTCCCTGTCTTGAACATCAGCTCGCCACATCAAGGTGGTTCGGCCCATGTATGGAGCTGAGGTGTTAGAAGGAGAGACGGCTCGGTTTGAGGTGGAGCTCAGTGAGGATGATGTTCACGGCCAGTGGAAACTAAACGGAGAAGTCCTCAATTCGTCTGCTGTACGTCCCAATGAAATCCTTCTCTTCATTTGAAGCTGTAACATTAAACTCAGACCATTTGTAAATAGTCAGATCTTCTATGAGCTGACATAGTAAATTACCCGCAGATCACTTTTTTCTGAGTGTTTTTGCTGAATTGCTGAAGTTTGTTGGCCACCTGCAGGAAGTGGAAATTGTGGAGGACGGCGCCAAACACACTCTGGTGTTGTATAACTGCAAAGTGCCTCAGACAGGCGAGCTGGTGTTCACCGCCGCCAACGCCAAGTGTTCTGCGAACCTGAAAGTGAAGGGTGAGCTCCTCCTTCCTCACTCTTCTTCCATCTTTTTCCAGCCCAGTACTGAGCTCACCTGGAACTCCTCACAACTCTTTTTGAGGTTTATCAAGATTTTTTTTATCCTTTTTGCTTTTTATTGCCGCAAATCCAAATAAAGCAAAGATAACAAGGATTAATAAAATGTAATAGTGATTTACAGTCTTGGAATCGGGGGGTAAACACTATTACATACGAACACCTTATCCTAATCTTTTTAGAACTTCAGGATTCTGGTTTTTGTACCGATTCAAGCTCAACCCGAAAACTGGAGCTGGACGTTAACTCTGTATGTCTGAACCAACAGAGCTTCCTGTCTCGTTCATTACGCCGCTGGCTGACGTGCACGTGTACGAAAAGGACGAGGCAAGGTTTGAGCTGGAAATTTCTCGAGAACCCAAAAGTTTCCGTTGGCTGAAAGGAACTCAGGAGTTATTGAACGACGACAAATTTGAGATCCAAGTTGATGGCAATCGCCACACCCTTATTGTAAAATCTGCCCGATATGAAGACGAAGCCAAATACATGTTTGAGGCTGAAGATAAGAGGACGTCTGGAAAACTGGTTATTAAAGGTAAATTGAGTTGGAGCGTCTTTATTTGATTTTTACTTTTTACACAGGAATAGATCTTCAAGTACTCTGTCTGCTTAGCTCTGTGCACTTTAAAAGTCTCTTTGCTTCAAGAAGGAAATATTACATCAAACCTTTAAATAGTAGATCCATCCAACCAAGACAAATATTACAGTTTTGGTTTGTGGCTGGACCTGCAGCCGATCTGACATCAGGTCCAAACACTTAAACCTGAAGAGGAAAGGCTGAGAAACCAGCTCTTTACAGCCAGTAGAGCTGAAGCTTTTTATATCAGAAATGTAAATATGATCCCATAATTTGAGTATTTTAATGACTTTATCAACTGAAACTGCTCATATTTTCATTGAATATTCTGCTTTCCTAATAATAAAGTTCCTCTAGTAAATATGAATGACCTTTCTTGGCCACTTCAAGTCATGATATATCATCATTAGGGACGTTATTTCCTGTCCAGATGACCTGCAGGATTTTATGATATGCGCAGACAGAAGACTTCACTTTCTGTCGTTTCAGAATTTACGTCTAATGTAACTGATGGTGACGTTTGGGCTTTAGTGGCATCATCACCATGACGACTTTCCCAGCTCCAACAACTCTGTATTTACTTCCTCGTAAATGTAATCTGTTTTTTGTCAGGTGTCCGTCTTGAGTTTATCAAGCCGATTAAAGACGTGACTGTAAAGGAACGTGAAACTGCAGAGTTCAGCGTTGAACTCTCTCATGAAAAAATCCCGGTAGTGTGGTTCAGCAACGATGTCCGGCTGCACCCCAGTAAGGTGGTGCACATGTCAGAGGAAGGAAAAGTCCACATGCTTGCCTTCAAGGAGGTCACGATCGATGACACCTCCATGATTAAAGTGGAGGCCATGGGAAAGACGTCAGAGGCCATGCTCACTGTTCTTGGTTAGTACCGTCTTCTCGTAGGATGCTGCAGTTTTATGTTAAATATTTTCAGTAAATACAAACTTACCTCTGTACTCTGTTCTTTATGGAGGTAATATTCTTTCAAAGATTGATTTCTCTGGTTTGAGCTTCAGTTTTTACGGGTGTCTGCTTGCAGAGGGCGACCTCTACTTCACAGTGAAACTCCAGAACTACACCGCCGTCGAAAAGGACGAGGTGGTCTTGTCCTGTGAACTGAGCAAGGCCGGCGCTGAGGTCAAATGGTTCAAAGATGGGAACGAGATCTTTCCATCCAGGAACGTTCTCTTCCAGTCCGACGGCAGGAAGCACATGTTGGTCATCAAGAGAGCAGCAAAGAAAGACATGGGAGTGTACGCCTGCAACTGTGGCACCGACAAAACTACCGCAGACCTGAACATTGAAGGTAACCGTTCCTCCAGACCCTGTCAGGACTGCAGAATCAGGCCCCGCCCACCACTGAAACCCCGCCTCCGTCTGGACTGCTCTTCATCTCTTCTCCATCCACCATCTTTATGTCCTGTACTGTTTTACTGTTGATGTCAGGTTATTGTTGAGCATTACAAACTGTAAGTCGTTCGAAATAAGAACGACAGCCACTTGTCCAACCTGTCACTTGTCTTCATGTCCACTTCCTGTCTTCAATGTATCTGTTGTCCCATCCACTCCAACATCAAACTGTCCTCTCTGATGTTTTATGAGAGTCAGTCAGATTCAGCCTCTCCCTTTGGTTTTCTCTAACGCCCCTTTGCGCCTCCACAGAACGCGACATTAAGGTGACGCGCCCCCTGTACAGTGTGGAGGTCACAGAGACAGAGACAGCCACGTTTGAGACAGAGATTTCTGAGGACGACCTCCACGCCATCTGGAAACTGAAGGGAGAGACACTCCACCCGTCCGCTGTAAGGCAACATGGAAAACATCAGTAAACACAAAAATGTCCAAAAGCAGTGTGGCTGAAATAAATCCACGTCTCCTTCAAGAAAAATTTGGATTAGAATCAGATGGAGAGGAGCAGCATCACAAAGCCGCCTTCTTTCAAAGGCCCCGCCCCCTTTTGGGTCAAAATAAATGCTGGTGAATTACTGGTATTGTGCCTCAAAGGTTCAGAGTTGCATTTTGAATTAAAGACAGATTCTAGATTTTGTTTGCTTCTTCCTCAGCTGCAAAAGAAAAATAAATTATAAACTGTGGCAGCTGTTTTTTAATGTATAAAGGCAAAAACTATATCCAAAAGTTATTTAGTTATGTGGAAGTCTGAATTTACTTAAACCTTTACTAAAGTAGGATTTTATTTATTTGGGAGAAATTTAAAATCACACTGTTCATCCAGTTAGATGAACTTTACTCCATATTTATGAAAGTTTCTTTGCGACACACTGAAGACACAGATTGACTGACAGACCATAATATTTGGTCCCTTAAAAGCTTTAAAGTAACACTGTCTTTTTTTAACTCTGTCTTATTATCAAAAACCTCAGGAGTTCTGTTTAGTCAAAGTAGAGGGTTTGATTTTTCCCCAAAAAAGGTGGAGCTTTTTGCTAAGGCCAAAAAGGGGTGGGGCTTTGTTCTTAGGCTAAGTATCCAGATGCTTTGCTCTAATCTTCAGAGTTTCTTTGATCGTGTTTTCTTAGAGCCTAGTGTGGGCTCCCCATCTGATGTGTGGATGAACTAAACTGTGGATGTTTGTCTTCAGGATGTGGAGATTAAGGGCGAAGGAGCCCGACACACACTGACTCTCTACAACTGCAAGATGGACATGGCCGGAAGCGTTGACTTCTCGGCAGCGAACGCCAAATCTACAGCTCAGCTCAGGGTCAAAGGTGAAACAAACAATCATAGTTTGGATTCAGTAAACCAGGTTCTAAACTCAGGTTCATCCAGGAAACCACATGGAAGCCTGGATCTTCTGAACCCGCATTGTTTGGCTGAGAAAAATAGAACTTATTTGATTTTACTTCTCGCTATCTGTGGTTGGACCAACAGTTTCCTGTTTTTATGTAAACCTAAATGGCAGCGTTTGCTGGATGAATATCAGAGTAGCATCAGTCTGATTATAAAGCTCAGACTGAAAGGGAAATTCTATCATGTTGAACTTGCTTCAGTCAGAAGTCATTTTCTAATCGAAAATTTGCATTTAATTATTTATTCTTTTATTGCTGTTTTATGTTATTAATTATTGGTAAATAGAATTTTTTTTATATCAGATATTAAATTAATTTTACTCTTCAGAGTCGGAGTATAAAAACATCAGAGTCACTGACCTAAAGTTCTTGTATTTTCTGTTAGACTGAAGGAAGGCAAGGTATTTGTGCTGTCTCATCACCTTCATGTGGTTTAATCTCCATCCAACATGTTCTAAAAGCTGCAGGGAGGTAAACACAAACAGCTGTTTGTCTGAAATCAGTCTGAGTCTCTGAGGACCAAAGGTGTGCAGACGAACTTTGGGAAACCTTTGTCAGATTGGACAGTTCACAGATATCACTGATGGTAACCCGGTCCAGAGACATGATCTCTGGTCCCTCAGACGGTACCGCATCAAGAACCCGCATTCATTCTGGTCCAGAGTCAGTTCTGACTTCTCCGGGCTCCATCTGGGTCGGTCCATCACACAGAGGAAACCTGGATCAGACGGGTCAGGATTTCAGATCTTTGTTGGAGAAATGGACCAAAGAGGAAAAGAAGCATGCAGACTGTTGTCAGTAACAAGTCCAGAAGCCCGGTTCTGTCAGGGTTCTGATCACATAAAACCATTTTCTGCTCACAATCCAAAGGCTGAGGAAGAAGAGAGAATGGGTTTTGGACCGGACCGCCAGCAGTTCTGACCCGTCCCTTACAGAGAAACCAAAGATGACCCGGTACTGTTGGACACCTGAAACTCTTCATCATCATCATCATCATCATCATCAGAATGTCTTTGAGTGTTGAAGGAACAGAAATATTTCAAAATGTGAAAAACTGGACCGGGATTCTGAAGTCTGAGCTGCAGGAATGAGTGGAAATTAACAAATGAAGCTGAAGTGATGAAACGGAAACGACAGAAATAATGATTAAAGGTTTAAGAGCCTGTGAGTGTAGAAGGTCCAAAGTTTCCTGATGTGAAGTGGTACTAAAACCACACAGGAAGCTGCTCTGCCTCAGATTGTGTTTGTTCAAATGTTAAACAGTTTTACCTGAATGATACCTTTAAAGAACATCTATTATACATTTTAAACCAGCTGCATAAAAAGACAGAACTGTTTTTTTTTTCTGACATTAAATCAGACTAAACTTTTCCTGTTTTAGATCTGTTACAATTCTAAAAATATTTATATTTTTAAATGCCCAAATAATGAGAGAACTTTATTACTTTCTCTACAAGTTTACATACATTAAGATCACTCTGCCTTTAAACAAGCTGGGAGAGCCCAGGTAATGATGTCATGGCTTTGGAAGCTTCTGATTGGTTAACTGGAGGCTCACCTGTGGATCATTTTAAGGCACACCTGCATGTTTGTGTTGCATCAGCCAAGACATCAGGAAGAGAATCGTCAACCTTTGGTTCCTCCTTCAGATGTCCAGATGTCTGAAGGTTCTTCAGTTGAAACATCTGTACTCGGGTTGAAACACCGTGGGAACGTTCTGCATCGGACCGCTCAGGAAGGAGACCATTCTGGGATCAGCTGCTGCTGAAGCTGCTCAGAGAGACGAGTCCTGGACCAGCACGAGCTGACAGGTCCCTCAGACAGGACAGAGACATGTCTCCCAGAGAAACATGAGGACAGATTACAGATTGGAAACACACACAGGGACAAAGAGCTTTATGTTTGGAGACATGTCCTGCGGTCTGATGAAGCTGAAACTGAACTGTTTGGACATAATAACCATCGATACATTAGCCTGAGAACACCATCCCAGCTGTGAAGCACGAGGGCGGCAGTGTCATGTTGTGGGGGTGTTTTGCTGCAGGAGGGACTGGTGCACTTCACTTGATAGATGCCATCATGAGGAAATGTTGAAGCAACATCTGAAGACATCAGGAAGTTCAAGTTTGGACACTAATGGGTCTTCAAATGGACAATGTCCCTCAGCAGAGGGACAGACTAGTTATGAAGTGTCTTCAGGACAACAAACTCAGTGTTTTGGAGTGACCATCACAAAGCCCTGATCTCAAACTAAAAAGGTGTGTGAGCAAGATGGCCGATAAATCCGACTCTGTTCCTCCAGTTCTGTCAGGAGGAACAGGACAAAATTCACCAGACATGTTGTGAGAAGCTGAGGAGGGAAACCCAAATCATTATTTATTAATCTGAACTGACCTGAAACAGGAAAGGTTTAGTCTGATTTAATATGGAACAGTTCTGCCGTTGTATCCAGTGGATAAAAACATCTGTTTCCAGCTGCAGCAAAACCTCCAACTCAGCCAGTTCTTTACCCTCCAACCTTCAAAGAGCTGAATTATCTCAGCAGAGAGGCTTGTTGGGCAGAAGTTATTATTAAAGTAAACTGGTAATAAGTAATCATGAATAAAAGTGTTTAACTGGTGTTTAAGCCTTCTCTGTCAGAGGGTGAAACCATGGTTTCCAGCTCAGATAAAGACCATCAACCTGTCAGATTAACGGCCCGCTGTCACCGACGCTGTCAGATGCTTTTCACTGGCTGTTAGGCTTTAATTCAGGCATGTGAAGAAGCCTGTAGTAAATACTTCAAACTGCTCGTTAATCCAAACGGACGTGCTGCGGCTCTGTTGGCTCGGAGTTACCAGAACCTCTCGGACCTGATGGGAGGTCAGCCTTACACAAACCAAGCTGTGGACATTTTCTGCAGCGAAATGTTGGGCAACTCTTGCCAGGAGCTCTACTTTCTCCTTTTCCAGGGAAATTACAGGCAGGTGATTGACAGGAGCAGACTGGCTTCCTCTCATGGTTTTGGAAGATGTGGGCCGTTAGCCAATCAGGCCCCTCAGTTATTTTAGAACCTGCATGCCTTATCCAGAGCAGGTCCTCAGTGGTTGGCAGGGGGGAGGTCATGACCCCGTGTCTTACTGGTTTCTGCTGGCTGTGTCGGCTGCCGGCGGCTCGTATGCTAATGAATGTGGCCTCAGTGCCAAGTTGCAGGGTGGCGGACTTCAGTTGTCCTCAGGGCTTCCTGCAGCCTGCCGTCACCTCAGCCACACCATGAGGGCTGGCCACTGAGGATCTGCTGCTTCTCTGTGGGGATCTTTTGGATCTGTCGGCCCGTTTTAAGGGGGGGAACTAATCATGTCTTCTCCCCAATCCGAAGCCCGAGTCATCGGCCTGATGAGGCCTCTGAAGGATGTGACCGTGACTGCCGGGGAGACCGCCACCTTCGAGTGCGAGCTGTCATACGAAGGCATCGCTGTTGAGTGGTTCCTGGGGGGTACAAAGCTGGAACCAAGTGACAGAGTAAGTCCCAAAACACCTGACACACACTTCCTGAAACACAAGACCCACTGACAGTCAGCCATGAGTCCAGGGCCGGTGCCGGTGCTGATTCTGGTCCAGACGCAGGCCCAGTGTTTGGCTGCCCCTGTCTGTTCTTATAAGGTCCTGCAGGTGGAGGTTCAGGATTCCAGCAGAGCATTCGATCCTGGTTTTGAGATAACGCAAGCAGGGAGGTTTTTCTGCCCCGCAAGCGTTTCGGTGGGTTTATTTTTAACAGCAGCTGGGAGGCCGAGGAGCAGGGCAGGTGGTAACGGGTTTGGTTTGAGAGTACTGGGCCTGCCTCTGGGTCTGTGTGATTGTTGCTTTTACAATGAAATGATGTCCTGTTGATTATCTGAGGCGTGACCTGAAACCTGATCTGTGTGGGGGTGAACTACTGCATGAAACATGGTCAACATGTCCACACATTTCACCTAATCTCAGGGAAATATGACCCTGCTGCTTGCCTGTCTGGTATCTACAGGGTAAGGTTTGGAATTATTGACTAAAAAACATTTCTACACTGGAAAAACACAGTTATAAGGCTTTTATTTGATTTCCACCAAAACCAGAGATAATAGTCCAAGTGCCCAACGAAGCAGTTTGAGTTTTGACAAGAAGATAAAGATAAGAGGCCATTAGAACAACTTCCTTTATTTTGTATCTGCCACTGTGGGTCAGCTCAGTTATATTAAACATCCCATTTCATATTTTAAAACAAAACATTGTCCCAATGTCCCACCTGTTTAATGTCGTTTAGTAAGGGATATGCTCTGCTTGTGTAAGCAGGGTATGTGTGGAAAAGTCAGCCGTGACAGGTTAGAGGTCTTGCAGTTTAAATTTGGGAAGGAAAGCAGCTGTCTGTATTCGTTTCAGCTGTCAGAGCTCAGCTGACAGACTCAGAGATCTGCAGGCTCTCTGCAGGTTCAGATTAAACACTGAATCTCAGAGGAAATCAGGCCTGACATCATGTAGACCAAGCAGGCAAAAACCAGGAGCCAGTGGCCCAGATGGAGCCTGTCAAACCGTACTCAGGGCACGGTCCCCCTGGTCTAACAGTGGTCTACAGTACACAACTGGAACCCCTTCAAACTGATAAACCTGTCTGTCAGCTCAGTATTACAGAAGTAGACACAGTTCAGGGGACAGAAATGTCCTCAGCAGAACCTGTCAGGTGAATAAAGACAACCAGACTTCTTTATTTCTTTTCTCTTATGATGTGAGGATTTTCTCAGTTCAACCTGAAAGCTTTTAAAGCTGCAGTGCTCCTAATGACCCTAATGATCCTGGGCAGGGAGGGAGAGTGATTTGCATGTGAGTTCAGCTTGCAAAAAGCAGAGCAGTTCACAGCTGTTTAAAAGCTTGGAACTCCAGAACTTTTCAGTTTAAACAGAAAACCTCTTGGTTGAGAAGAGAAATATCTTCTGAAAGGAAGAAGTCCCGTTTCCTTCAAACCTGCTGGGATTATACCAACCTTAACCTGCATTTAACCTGCTGGGATTATACCAACCTTAACCTGCATTTAACCTGCTGGGATTATACCAACCTTAACCTGCATTTAACCTACCATTACCTCTGACAGGTAGGGTTTGTGAAAACATGAATCCCAGACAGAGCTGATTGTGTTTACAACAGGAAATACCAACGATTTCTCTCCCTGTTTCACCTGAGAGGCAGCACTCAGGGAATTCTTCACCCTTTAAATCTGTAAATAAGTTTTAAAACACAAACTAAAAACCTGCACACAGCAGCTACACTTGAACTCAGCCCTCAGATCTTCAGTAGACAAAAACCTGAAACCGTAACCTGCCAGACGGTATTCAGGGATGGTAAACCCTTTGGTGACTGGTTCTGTTGAACCTTCAGGTGGTGCTGAAGGCAGATGGGAAAGTCCACAGCGTGACGGTGAGAGACGTCCAGCTGAATGAAGCTGGACAAGTCAAACTCACCGCCAAGGACTTCCAGACTGAAGCCAGCCTCTTCGTTAAAGGTAAAATAAACCCAACATGTTCTGATTCTATCAGATTCTTCTCACATCAGCTCCATTCAAACGAGCTTACTGAAGAGCTGTGACTCTACAAGCTGAACATCGATCAGATCTCAGGAAACACCTGACTTTAAATGTTGAAGTCTACCTGCATCCTTCATGTTTGTGTTCAGAGCCACCAGTAGAGTTCACCAAACCTCTGGAGGACCAAACGGTGGAGGAGGAGTCCACCGCCACGCTCGAGTGTGAAGTTTCCAGAGAGAACGCAGAGGTACAATGGTTCAGGGACGGGCAGGACATCCGCAAGACCAAGAAGTATGAAATGATCGTCGATGGCCGCAAGAGGGCGCTGCTCATCCACGAGTGCACCCTGGACGACTCAAGGACTTACACGTGTGATGCCAAAGACTTCAAAACCTCCTGCTTCCTCAACGTAGAGCGTGAGTACAGACTATCAGAGACGGTCCCAGAAACAGGAAGTGGAGTTTAGAGGCTCATTTAACCACTGAAGAAAGATTTAAAAAGGTCCAATAAACTCAAAGAACTTTCTGTTAGAAGATAAAGCCTTGAACAGAGTGACTCTTTTATAATGGTTCCTTTAGCTGGAGTGTTATTTTGTTCTTGATTTCAGGCAGAATAAGATTGTAGAAAGTCCTCAGAGTCCTCGGAGCTCCTATCGGCCATTTTGGATCATCTGAAAGTGTTGAGGGAACTTTTATTACACAGATCTGTCTGCTTTAACATCCACAAAACTTTAATTCCTCCTTAAGTGATAAGTAAGTCTTTGTGATGTTGTTCTTAAAATAAACCCAGTTTAAAACCCTTAAAAGACTTAACCCCCCCCCCTCTCTGAAGGACTCCAGGAAAGTCATTGTCTTGTTGGGAAAACCTTCATAAAAACTGAAGGTCCAAAAATTAGAAGTCTCCTCTCAGATTCTGAAGGAGCACAGAAACCCACCAGGGAGACCAGGGAGGACGGTTGAGGATTTCCTGACAGCGTGACAGGATATTAACGTGTTGAACCTCTCTCTTCATGCCTGCAGCTCCTCATGTCGAGTTCTCGAAGCCGCTCCATGATGTCGAGGTCAGAGAGAAGGAATCTGCCCGGTTTGAATGTGAAGTCTCCAGAGAGGACGTCAAGGTGAGCTCCCCTTCTGTTTCTGTGTTTTCTGACAGACAGCAGAACTCTGGGTGACCCCCCCTCCGTTCTTGTCTCGCAGGTCCGCTGGTTTAAAGATGGAAGTGAAATAAGAAAAGGAAAGAAATATGAAATTATTGCTCAGGGCCGCCAACACATCCTCATCATTCACAAGTCTGTGTTTGATGATGAAGCCGAGTACGAATGTGACGCCAAGACCTCCAAATCCTCCGGCATGCTCACTGTCGTTGGTAAGAACCGAACGCTGACGCTTTAGAAACAGAGACAACCAGACGTAAAGACGTCCGAATCAGCTGCAGTGGAGCCCATAATGACCATCTGCTCCACAGCGACACCCAGTGGCTGTCTAAGGTTTTAAGTTCCTTCAGAAAAACTAAATAACTTTAACATTACTGCATCCATTTCTAAGTCATGTTGGTGAAAATACAAAAATAAAATAGTGTCAGAAAAGTTTTTAGATGAATCTGACTGAGCAGGATTATAACAACTGTTACAATACGCCATTTTCCAATGGTTTCCATTTTTTGTTTTTTTGTATCATTTATGATCAAAATACCCAATGCATCATTAACTAAAGTATAATTTGTAATGAATGAGTGAAATCAGCAGAGTCAGATTTTGTTGTCCTTTGTTTACTTTTGGACACTTCAGACAGTTTCTGCTGATATTGAGTCGGGAAAAAAAAACCCAGATGTAGACAGAGACAGAGGAGAACGATGGAGACAGGGACACCAAGAGAAAAGCTAAAGTTCTTCTTCTCCTGAAAACAAAAGGCTAAAAGCTGTGAGGAGGAGAGACAACAGAAGTGAGATATTCTGAGCTCTAACTGATCAGCTGAAACTGGGCTCTTAAAGCTAAAAGAGGCAGAAGTTTGTTGAAGCAGATATTAAAGACAAGGAACTGAAAAGAGCTTTGTGTTTTCTGGGTAAAATATCTGTACATAAAAGTGACAAAAACCAAAGTTCCAGCAGCTTTCTGCTGAATGAACTGAACAACTAAAACACCACAAAGTCTGCAGGAGTCTGACTGCAAACACCAGGAAAAACATGAAGTTCTCCTGCAGTTATGAGGACAGTTATATGATACAGTATTGTTAGGTGTAAACCTTCTCCATTTTAGAGAATTAAAAATAATTAAAAACCGTGTTCAGACAGAAGTGTCTCAGTTTAGTTATTGCTTTTATCAGCCTCTTGTTCAAAGACCAGTTAAAGAATTAACTAAGCAGGACTAAACATCTCCGGTTCAGACTCTGTGAGATCTGACTCATGTTTCTGTTCCCGTCTCTGCAGAGGAGGAGGCCAGATTCACCAAGAACCTGTCCAACGTGGAGGGGACGGAGACGGACAGCGTGAGGCTGATCTGTGAGGTCTCCAAACCCAGCGCCGATGTTATCTGGTACCGAGGCGACGAGGAGCTGCCTGAGGGAGGACGCTACGACCAGATCGTCGACGGCAAGAGGAGGATCCTCCTCATCCAGGACCTGAAGACGAGCGACGCCGGAGAGTACAACTGCAGGCTGAGTCCCACCGTCAGAACCTCCGGAAACCTCCAGATCAACGGTACGGACTGAGAAACTGGACTCTGGTGCTTTCTCTGCCTCATCTCAGAGTCCTGAAGCACATTCACAAATAAGCCCAGCTCAGTAACTCTAAGACCCTCCATTCATACATTTTTATCTGTCTGCAGAAATGGCTGCTGAGTTCATCTCTAGGCCTCAGAACCAGGAAGTGGTGGAGGGCCAGAAGGCGGAGTTCACCTGCTCCGTCTCCAAGGAAACCTTTGAGGTGAAGTGGATGAAAGACAACAAGGAGCTGGAGGCGGGAGACAAGTACCAGATGGTGAGCGACGGCAAGAAGCGAACTCTGGTCATCAAGGACTGTGAGCTCAAAGACGAGGGCGGGTACGTGGTGGTGATTGGAGCGACGAGAGCCAGCGCTGACCTGACCGTTCACGGTAAGCTCCGCCCACACACTCAGTCATCAAATCTAGAAAGGCTGAGAGTGTTTTTCCTCATCAACATCTGCTGCTTCCTGCAGAGAAACTGAAGATCATCACCCCTCTGAAGGACACCGAGGGTAAAGAAGGTCAGGAGGTGGTCCTGAACTGTGAGGTGAACACTGACGGAGCCAAGGCCAAGTGGCTGAAGAATGAAGAGACACTGTTTGAGAGCGGCAAGTACACCATGGTCCAGAGAGACAATGTCTTCTCCCTGAGGATCAAAGATGCCCAGAAAGGAGACGAAGCCAACTACAGCATCAACCTGACCAATCAGAGAGGAGAACAGGCTAAGAGCTCCTGCAGCCTCACCGTCAAAGGTTGGTGCTTCACATCTGCCAACACACGGAAGGTTAGATATTTAATTATAAATCATACCAACACTGATGGACAGCTGAGGTCAGGCAGGAGTCTCTGTGGACTCTGATGTTTGACAACATCTGTAGTGAGAGTAGGGAGCAGTTGGAAGACAGCCTGATGAGGTGGAGGTATGCTCTGGAGAGAAGAATCCATGGGTGAAGCAGGATTTTTGGACATTAGTTTGCACATGTAGGTTTATTGTTAACAGATTTTTTTGACAGGTATATTTATTGAAGTATCTGTTTCCTGTTGAATGAACCAGTGTTTCACAGAGACAGTACTGTCAGCAGTCAGACAGCCTCAGTTCTCATCATGTCTGCAACTTTCTGTTGTTCAGAGGAGAGTCTGAGGATCGTGATTCCTCTGGAGGACATCGACACCCAGGAGAAGAAGACCATCAGCTTTTCTTGTAAGGTCAACAGGCCCAACGCCACTCTGAAGTGGATGAAGGCCGGCGAGGAGATTGCCCTCAGCAAACGATTCGTCTACAGGGTGGATAAAGAAAAACACACACTGACCATCAAAGACTGTACGCTGGCCGATGAGGGCGAGTACACTGCCGTGGCAGGAGACAACAAGTCCACCGCAGAGCTGATCATCAGCGAGGCGCCGACTGACTTCAGCATGAACCTCAAGGATCAAACCATCACAGAGTTCGACGACGCCGAGTTCACGTGCAAGCTGACCAAAGAGAAAGCTGATGTGAAGTGGTACAGGAATGGACGGGAGATCAGAGAAGGACCCAGGTTGGTTAAAATACATCGTTGTTTGGGTTTCATTAAGTCAAGGTTCAGTTTATCAGACTAAACCTGGCAAAGTTCAGTTTATCAGACTAAACCTGACAGAGTTCAGTTTATCAGACTAAACCTGACAGAGTTCAGTTTATCAGACTAAACCTGGCAGTTTTTGGTAGGACTTCAGTTCATATAAAGTCACCAGAAACATGTCCGAGCTCCAGTCTGAGTTGAACTTGTGGGTTTTTTCACAGATACACTTTTGAGAAGGATGGAAAGTTTTGCACTTTGCGTATCAAGGAGTGCAGACCTGATGACGAGTGTGAATACGCCTGTGGTGTGGACGAGAAGAGGTCCCGAGCCAGGCTCTTTGTTGAAGGTGAGGAGATCGGAGCCTCCTTCCTGTTCTGATCCACTTCCTGTTCTGAGATCCTCACTGCTGTCTTCCTGTCCTGCAGAGACGCCGGTGGAGATCGTCCGACCGCCGCAGGACGTGTTCGAACCTCCTGGCTCTGATGTGTTGTTCGAGGTGGAGCTGAACAAGGACCGGGTGGAGGTGAAGTGGTTAAGGAACAACATGACGATCGTCCAGGGAGACAAGTTCCAGATGGTTAGCGAGGGCAAAGTTCACCGGCTGCAGGTGTGTGAGATCAGACCCAGAGACCAGGGAGAGTACCGGGTCGTCGCCAAGGACAAAGACGCCAAGGCCAAGCTGGAGCTGGCAGGTAAGCATTCACATTCCAAACGATCTAACTAACCAAAGGAAACAAAAAAAACAGACGTCAGAAATACGTCCTGGTTTTATTTACCCAACGTTTGATTATTTGGATAAAATTCACATTTAAGGCAAACTAATCTGGGAGACCTGATCCTGGACTTTGTCTCCTGTTTGTGTTTTTGTCTGACACCGTCTCTTCTCGGCCTCCTCCAGCCGTTCCTCAGATAAAAACCACCGACCAGAGCTACGTCACTGACGCCGGGAAGCCCATCGTCATGGCCGTCCCCTACAGCGCCTACCCTCGGGCCGATGCCGACTGGCTCTACGACAACCAGAGTCTGTCCAAAGACCAGATCCACACCTCCGCAGACCGCACAGAGTACCGGCTCAAGGACCCCAAAAAGTCAGACGAAGGCCGCTACAAGATCACCATCAAGAACAAACACGGAGAAGGAGAAGCGTTCATCCACCTGAGCGTCATCGGTGAGTTTTCTGTTGGCGTGTTGGAGGGAAACTGGTTAACTGTCGTACTGCGGCAGCTAACCTGTAACACAACAAACTACAGCCTTTTATCAGAGAAATCATCTCACCTGAAACCTGACTTAATAAACACCTGAATGGCAAATGATTCCTGATATACCTTAAACTCCAGGGATCTGATTTATTGTTTGACTTGCAGCAAAAACTTGGTTAGGTTGTAACTAATAAAACAAATCAGCAACAACAACAACAACTTTTGGAGATGTTAAAAACACTCTGGAACTTGTTTTAGTCTTTAGAAATGTTGAGTTTTAGATCTAAGTCTAGGATCCACCAGTACCAGATCCTGGATCCACGTAGAGATCCAACATTTAAGACTGAACTTTTAGTCTCTGCTCAGATCCTCTGACTAATGAACTTTATCTTCTCAGATGTTCCTGGACCTGTGAAGAACCTGCAGGTGATTGACACTGCTGACGGTGAGGTCAGTTTGGCGTGGGAGGAACCAGAAAACGATGGAGGCAGTAAAGTTATCGGATATGTTGTGGAGAGACGCGACGTGAAGCGTAAGACATGGACTCTGGCCACCGACCACGCTGAGAGCCCAGAGTACACGGTGACCGGGCTACAGAAGGACTCCTTTTACCTGTTCAGAGTCTGCGCACGGAACCGAGTCGGCAGCGGACCCCTTGTTGAGACCGACAAAGCTGTGCAAGCAAAGAACAAGTTTGGTAGGATTCCCGTTGCAATGATTACTCCTCTGCCTTATCTTTGCTAAATCTGATCTAATCTGATGAATTGTCCTGAACTGTCCTTTAAATATAAACATCTACTGACTGTCTCATGTTCTGCAGATGTTCCTGAAGCTCCTCTGAATGTCATTGTGGGAAATGTCTCCAAGTTCGGCTGCACCGTCTCCTGGGAGCCTCCTGAGTCTGACGGAGGCTCTCCCATCATCTCGTACATCGTGGAGCTGCGTGACAGGACGTCCGTGAAGTGGTCGCCTGTCCAGGTGACCAAAGCCGACGAGCTCAGCGCCATCATCAACGACGTCATTGAGAACAAGGAGTACATCTTCAGGGTCAAAGCTGAGAACAAAGCTGGCGAGGGCAAGCCCAGCGCCGCCTCACAACCCGTCAAGATTATGGATCCCATTGGTACGTACCGGCACAGAGATCCACAAACCCTTGGAGTCAGTTAGAGACGACCTTTAAAATAAACCATAGTACTTTGGTTTTTTTCCCTTTTTCCTGTATTTTGTTTAATGTTTTCAGCTTTAATTTGACTTTATTTCTAAAAGATAAATCAAACAAACTCTGACTGAAATATTAACAACAACGTTACAGTTGAACATGTGGCCTGCAGTGCTTCCTGTGTCCCTCTGTCCTCTCTAATGTTTGTGATTTTGGTTCTGTCTCCTCACAGAGCGTCCCAGTCCACCTCTGAACCTGACCTGGCAGGACCAGAACAAGAGCTCGGTGCAGCTCAGCTGGGAGACTCCCCTGAAGAACGGAGGCAGCATGATCACTGGATACATCATCGAACGCTGCGAGGACGGCACCGACAAGTGGCTTCGCTGCAATGCCCGCCTCTGCCCCGACCTCTTCTACAAGGTCCACATGACTTGTTTCAGGCGACTCCTTTTCAGAAGACTCAGTATTAGACTACTTGTTTCCAGACAGCTCGATCCAGACTAGTTGTTCTAGAAGGCTCGTTTTCAGAGAAGTTGTTTCCAAATGACTCGTTGCCAGACAACTTGTTTTCAGACCCTACGTTTTTCGATGACTTGTTTTCAGACGGTTTGTTATTTTCCTGCAGGTGTCCGGTCTGAAATATGGAACCAAGTACAACTACAGAGTATTTGCTGAAAATGCTGCTGGCATTTCGGACCCGTCCAACACCATCGGGCCTCTGCTGGCCGACGACCCACACGGTGAGTCACCTGCAGGAGCTGGAGATATAGCTCACAGTAACATGAAGGCACAGGCTGAATCTGTCTCATGTCTTATGTCTTCACCTCCTCCAGTTGGTCCGACCTTTGACCTGAGCGCTTTCAAAGATGGCCTTGAGGTGATCGTCCCTCAGCCTCTTGTTATCAGAGTCCCCATCTCTGGATACCCAACCCCCGTCGCCAAGTGGACCTTCGGAGAGAAGGAGTTGAGCACCGCAGACGAGCGGGTCTGCCTGATGACCAAGTCCACATTCACAGAGCTCAGCATCGCTCCGAGCGTCCGACCCGACAAAGGCATTTATACCCTGCAGCTGGAGAACGATGTTACCACCGTCTCTGGAGAGATCGAAGTCAATGTCATCGGTACGCCAGTAAAAAATAACACATCTGAACCGAAGTTCTGCAGTCTCTTTCTTTGATGGTATCCATGTTACTGTTTGCGTCTGCAGCGGCACCTAGTGCTCCGAAGGACTTTAAGGTCCTGGAGGTGACCCGACAGCACGTCCACCTGAGCTGGGAGGCTCCGGAGCACGACGGAGGAAGTCCTCTGACCGGATATCAGGTGGAGAAACGGGACGTGTCCCGCAAGACCTGGGTCAAGGTATGATGCCAACATCTTCAAATTTAGTCCGGATGTGAACAAACTCTCAGCATGTGCTTCTCATGAGTTCTACAAAACTTAAATAGATGATCTAAAGTAAACTTTATTGCATTGTTGAAGAACTTTTCACAGGAGCTGCAGAACAAACAGCATTTAAAGTTTAAAAGCCTGGTTTGAACTGTATCAAATCTGTGGGTTGGTAATGAAGTCAAACTGTCTCAGGTTGTCACGGGGATCCAGGATCAGGAGTTCACCGTCACCGACGTGGTTGAAGGGAAGGAGTATCTGTTCAGAGTCACTGCGCTCAACAAATGTGGCCCAGGAGAGCCAGCGTACATCGATGAGCCTGTTAATGTCTCCTCACCAGCCAGTGAGTCAGAAAAACTGTCAAAACTACTGTACAGTAAGAAGTAAATCCCCTAAAAAAATGGTATGATCCTCTCAGAAGAAAAACTGAGGTCAGGAACATATTCTGTATTCAGAGGTTGTTGCCCTGATAAAACTGGACCTCCCTTCAGTTTGACTTCAGAGGAACTTACTGACCTCCATGTGTTTCCTTCCCTAGCTGTCCCAGACCCTCCAGAGAACCTGAAGTGGAGAGACAAGTCTGCCAGTGGCATCTTCCTGACCTGGGAGCCGCCCAAGTATGATGGCGGCACTGGCATCCGAGGCTACAACGTGGAACGCTGCCAGAGAGGAACAGATAAATGGGAACCCTGCGGAGACATGGTTCCTGAGCTGAAATGCCAGGTGACTGGTCTGATCGAGGGCCAGTGGTACGCATACAGAGTCCGAGCCCTGAACCGACTTGGAGCCAGCCGGCCCTGCAAGGCCACTGATGAGATTCAAGCTGTGGATCCCAAAGGTAGAACCTGTTATATCTTCTCTCACTTACATCGATTAGGACTCAGCTCAAGGAATTCCTAAAATTAAGAATGTTATTTTTAAGATGCCTTATTTTTAGAATGTCTTCTAAAGTACTAGTTTCGGACTGTATTTTTGTTTTCCTTTCCTCCACAGAGGCTCCACAGATCCATCTGGATGCCAAGCTGCTGGCTGGTCTGACTGCCAAAGCTGGCAGCAAGATCGAACTCCCTGCTGAGGTGACCGGTAAACCTGAACCCAAAGTAAAGTGGACCAAAGCCGACCTGGTCCTCAAAACAGACGACAGGGTGTCCATTGACACCAAACCAGGACACTCCACTGTTACTGTTGCCAAGACCAAGAGAGACGACAGCTCCACCTACATCATCGAGGCTACCAACAGCAGCGGCCGTGCCACCGCCACTGTGGACGTCAACATCCTCGGTAAGACAGTTGGTCAGCAGAGAAAACGTAAAGACTTTCTGTAGTCTAACTTATAATAAATTTATTTGCTTATTTGTTTCACTGAAAAACAGATAAGCCTGGTCCTCCTGCTGCCTTTGACATTTCTGATATCACCAATGAAACCTGTTTCCTGGCCTGGAATCCCCCCCGTGATGATGGCGGCTCTAGGGTCACAAACTACATCGTGGAACGCCGGGCCGTCGACAGTGAGATCTGGCACCGGCTGTCCTCCACCATCAAACAGACCACATACAAAGCTGTGGGTCTGGTCAAGTTCAAAGAGTACATCTTCAGAGTGTTTGCTGAGAACCAGTTTGGTGTCGGTCCCCCGGCTGAACACCCATCCATCATTGCCAGATACCCCTTCGGTAGGTCAGATTTTAAACTCTGTGTAATCAAATGATAAATCTTTACTGGGTCTGATCTGCTGCTTCTCGTACTGTCCTCAGACACTCCTGGAGCTCCCTACAAGCTGGAGCCTTCAGACATTGCCAAGGACTCTCTGACTCTGACCTGGTACGAGCCAGAGGAGGATGGAGGAAGTCCGATCACAGGATACTGGGTGGAGAGATACGAACCGGACCACGACAGGTGGCTCCGCTGCAACAAGCTGCCCATCAAAGACACCAACTACAGGTTGAGGCCAATCGTCTGAACGAAATCTACCTCTAAAGGTTTATTTTTGTTTGTTTTTGTGGTGACATTATCATTTTTTTTCTCTGCAGAGTCAAAGGTCTTCCTACCAGAAAGAAGTACAAGTTCAGAGTCCTGGCTGAGAATTTAGCTGGAACTGGAAAACCCAGCAAAGAAACAGATCCAATCCTTGTTAAGGATCCAATTGGTACAAAGTTTTTATGATTTCACCTTATTGAGTTTGAGGATTATTTCCAAATGTTAACAGTGTCACGGTCACGCTTCCTCCAGATCCTCCATGGCCTCCTGGTAAACCCACAGTGAAGGATGTAGCTAAGACTTCCTGCTTCCTGATGTGGACCAAACCTGAGCATGACGGTGGAGCCAAGATCGACAGCTACATCATTGAGATGTTGAAGAGCGGAACCACAGACTGGATTCGAGTGGCAGAGAACATCAATTTCTTGGAGTTTTTCCTGAAGGGCCTGATGGAGAAGCAGGAGTATTCCTTCAGAGTGCGAGCTGTTAACGTGGCTGGAGAGAGCGAACCCAGCGAGCCCAGCGACCCGGTGCTTTGCAAAGAGAGACTGAGTAAGAATTAATAGTTCTTAGGAACAAATGAATAAAAGTCCTTTTTCAGCTTTGTGAAAGCATTATAAAAGAATTGTAAAGTTTTGAGTAAATGACCTGAAGAGATTTCTATCTGAACCTCCTCAGACCCTCCCTCGGCTCCTCGCTGGTTGGAGGTTGTGAGCATCAGCAGGAACAGCGCCGAGCTGAAGTGGACGGCCCCGGAGCGGGACGGAGGATCCAAAGTCACCAACTATGTGGTGGAGAAGCGTGACGTCAGGCGTAAAGGCTGGCAGGCTGTGGATACCACAGTCAAGGAGCTGAAGACCACCGTGACGCCCCTGAACGATGGGTCGCTCTACGTGTTCCGTGTTGCTGCAGAGAACGCTGTTGGCGTTGGACCGTTCTGTGAGCTGGAGGACTCTGTGTTGGCCAAAGATACTTTCAGTAAGTTGGAGAAATGTGCATGAATGAGATGGTATCTGATGGTGTCAATAATAATAATCATATGTTTTATTGCAGCAACTCCTGGGCCACCATATGCACTCACTGTCAACACTGTGACCAAAAAATACGTGGACCTAGAGTGGGAGGCGCCTAAAAACGATGGTGGCAGACCCATACTCAGGTGCTGGTTTTATTACCCTCCCCCACACATTTGATCTATCATTCTGTAAATTTTTAAAATTACAAATACAGAATAATACCTTCCCTGTTATGAAAAGTTATTTCTTTGGCATGTTCATCTTCTGTTGCTGCCGCCTTCCAGGTACTCCATTGAAAAGAAAGAGAAACTTGGAACACGCTGGGTGAAATGTGCCAAGACTTCAGGCCCGGACTGTAAGTACAGAGTAACAGACGTCATCGAGGGAACAGAGGTTCAGTTCCAGGTCCGCGCTGAGAACGAGGCTGGTGTTGGACATCCGTGCGAACCTACTGAGATCCTGACCATCGAAGATCCAACAGGTTAGCCTGGTGATGACTTGTGAATCATTTTGAACACAGAACTGAGTCTAAACACGTCCGTCCTGTCCCCTCCAGGCATCCCGTCTCCACCCATTGAGCTTCATGTGACTGGAGCCAGCCGAGACTTCCTGTCCATCGCCTGGAAGCCTCCACAACAGGATGGCGGCTCTCCCATCCGTGGATACCACATCGAGATGTGTGAGGCTGGAACAGAGAAGTGGATGAGGGTCAACTCCCGTCCAGTGAAGGAGCTGAAGTACCGCGTGGAGGAGGGTGTGGTCCCTGAGAAGGAGTACATCCTGAGAGTGAGGGCCATCAATGCTGTTGGAGAGAGCGAGCCCTCCGATATCTCCGAAAACGTCTTTGCCAAGGACTCAGACTGTAAGAGCACAAAGAGTCTGGTTGCTTCTGCAGAAATAAAAAGTGCACATGTAATTTCTTCTGTTGTGTGGCTCCAGGTAACCCCACGATGGACTTCCAGACTCTGGACTTGGTTGTTGTGGAAACAGAGAAGCTTCACATTCCTGTCCCCTTCAGAGCTGTGCCCTCACCCAGAATCACCTGGCATAAGGATGGCAAGGAGCTGAAGGCCGATGAACGTATTGGCTTCAGGTCAGAGAGATTTACACAATCTATCGACAACCGACCAACGGTGCACAAACTGAATCAATCCAACCATAACCAAACACATGTAGGCAGTAAGGATTACACATCATATGATGTAATTTGCAGACAACATTGTGATCTTTAGTGAGAAAAGGGAGCAGGTGGAAGAGATCCTGGAGAGGTTCAGAAATGATAGGGATAGAGTGGGTTAATCCTCTAAAGGTAAGTTCTAAAAAAAGAAGACAGGTGTTTTTTTTAAATGATGTGTAGTTTAAAGCAAAAAAAAGTGAACATTTAGCTGAGCTGAAAGTTATGACATCAATACCTAATTTTCCAGCTATGTTTTGGCACAAATTTTTAAGAATTTATTTTCAAACAACTCTAGCTAATCTTTCTTACCATTTTCATGACCCTACTTGTTGTTCCCAGAAGAAAAACAGATAAAATAAAGGAATAGAGCCGGTTAAAAACTGGGAAAATTTGATTCCTTTCCAAAATCCTAAAATTAGTTTAAAGACCAATATCATCTATGATCTGAAACTGGCTTGTGTCTTTTTGGGGTCCAGTTGACTTCTCTGGCAGCAGTGTGGGTTTGATGGGATTGTTTCTGCCCAACAGGAAGGAGTACACTTCCTGTCACCTGGAGATTGACAGCAGTGTTCATCCTGATGCTGGAGTTTATAAAGTGACCCTGGAGAACACGCTGGGAAGTGCCAGTGCCACCATCAATGTTAAAGTCATCGGTAACCAACCTTCTGTAATCAGACACTGTCTTTTACACGTGGACTAGTCCTTAACACGCCTTTGTCTTCAGGGCTTCCTGGTCCCTGCAAGGAGATTGTGGCTTCTGAGATCACAAAGAGCTCCTGTAAAGTGTCCTGGGATCCTCCAGACTATGACGGCGGCAGCCCGATCCTTCACTACATCCTGCAGGTCTGAGATTACAGCAGGATTTTACTTTCAGTTTCAGACTCTGACAGTTTTTAACTCTGAGGTTTCTGCGGTTTGTTGGTGTTCAGCGCCGTGAGGCTGGCAGGAGGACATATGTCAACATGATGTCTGGAGAGAACAAAATGTGCTGGACCGTGAAGGACCTCATCCCCAATGGAGAGTACTACTTCAGAGTCCAAGCTGTCAACAAAATTGGAGGAGGAGAGTTCATTGAGCTGCGCAACCCAGTCATTGCTGAGGACCAAAAACGTATGAAAATAATTCTCTTTAGTAATTCATAAAATCAGCCTTTTGATGTTCACAACTGAGTTTTATTTAATCTGTGAACCATGAGAACCCTAACCCATTATGACCTGAACAACTGAGAACTGTACATGTCATAAAACCTGACTTGTTCCAGGCTGAAAACCAAATTCTTGTCCTTTTTTCCCAGATTCTCCCGACCCTCCAGTGGATGTGGAGACCCACAACCCTTCATCCAGCACCATCACCCTGACATGGAAGCCTCCGATGTACGATGGCGGTGCCAAGATCATGGGCTACATTCTGGAGAAGCAGCAGAAGGGCGAAGACAAGTGGGAGAGGTGCAACGATTTCCTGGTTCCTGTCCTGTCCTACACCGTCAGAGGACTGACTGAAGGGAAGAACTACACGTTCCGAGTCAAAGCCGAGAACGCTGCCGGCATCAGTGAGCCGTCACGGAACACGCCTTTTGTTAAAGCCTCAGACACTATTGGTGAGGATAAATATCAACAAGTATTTACATTGATCAGAAACATTGTTCCTCTGTTCTGTTCATTTGACTTCCTCCATCTTTTTCAGATCCTCCAAAGGTATTCCTGAGCGGCAGTCTGCAGTCTGGTCTCAGTGTGAAGCGAGGCTGTGAGATCTGCCTGGACGCCAACATCTCCGGCTCGCCATACCCTCAGATCACCTGGTACTGGAACAACCGGGAGATCCAACCTGAACCACTCCGCAAGAGGCCTGAAAAACCCCTGAAGAAGAAGGCAGAGAAGAAGGAAGAGCAGAAGAAAGAGGAAGAAAAGGAGGAGAAGAAGGCTGAGGGAGAAGCAGAGGAGAAGAAGGAGGGAGAGGTGAAGGAGGGAGAGGAGAAGAAAGAAGGAGAGGAGAAAAAAGAGG
Source organism: Kryptolebias marmoratus (assembly GCF_001649575.2). NCBI lineage: Eukaryota > Metazoa > Chordata > Actinopteri > Cyprinodontiformes > Rivulidae > Kryptolebias > Kryptolebias marmoratus. Next base: position 736,754 of record NC_051435.1, read on the forward strand.
AGGAGAAGAAGCCAGAGGAGGAAGCTGAAGAGGTGGAGGAGCCCGACTATCCAACCATCAATGAACGTCTGACCATCAACAACAGTCGAAGGGGTGTGTCCTCCATCCTCATTGTGGACTCCGTCCGCCGTGATCACGGCGTCTACATGGTGAAGGTGGAGAACGACCACGGTGTTGCCTCTGCAACATGCGAGGTCAACGTACTCGGTAAGTTTACATTCTGATCTGTTCTTTTAGCCAAGTGCACAGACTGAGACGATTCAGAACCTGGAGTCGTAGTTCAGTCGATAAACTGTAAGCTTTCTGTAGAGATGCATACTTTATCAGAAGCTAAAGTTCAGATCAATCCTGTCTGCAGATACTCCTGGTCCTCCTGTCAACTTTAAGTTTGAGGAGGTCAGGAAGAACTCTGTTATCTGTAAGTGGGATCCTCCTCTGGATGACGGTGGCAGTGAGGTCATCAACTACACCCTGGAGAAGAAGGACAACTCAAAGCTGGAGTTCGGCTGGAGCTCGGTTACCTCCACCCTGATAGGGTGCCGCTACCTGGTGCCTAAACTCATCGAGAAGAAGGAGTACATCTTCAAGGTCATGGCAGAGAACAAGTTTGGCCCTGGTCCACCCTGTGTCTCCAAGCCTCTCATTGCCAAGAACTCTTTTGGTGTGTACATACTGATGTATTAAGAAGTGACATTTTCCTGTGGTTAAAAGTGTCTGTGTAAAAAAAAAACAAGTGTTTGATCTTCCTTCTCATTGTCCTCAGAACCTCCCGAGGCTCCCGATAAGCCACAGGTTGATGACGTCACATCCAACAGCATGCTGGTCACTTGGAATGAACCCAATGACAACGGCAGCCCCATCCTGGGATACTGGGTGGAGCGCCGGGAGATCAACAGCTCCCACTGGGCGCGTGCCAACAGGTCAGAAAACACCAGAACGAGAACTCTTTATATCTTTTCATTTGTATGGCAGCCTGTGTACAGTCAGTTGTGTGTGTGGATGGCATTATTGTTTCAATTTGTCCCAACCTTCAGGAACATTGCCCCAAGTACTGAGCTGAATGTTGAAGGGCTGCTGGAGGGACTGTCTTACATCTTCAGGGTGGCAGCTGAAAACCAGGCTGGACCCGGAAAGTTCAGTCTTCCCTCTGAACCCAAAATGGCCCAGGCTCGCATCTGTGTGTAAACCCTACTAAATACTGGATTCATCATGTCACAGCCCATTAATACTTTGTCATTCAAGTGATCTTCTGGAGACACAGTCACCATGTGAATCTGTTTATTTTTGACCTCTCAGTGCCTCCTGGACCTCCCATTGCTCGGGTTGCAACAACCACTGACCACTCGATTGAAGTGGAATGGGACCCACCCGCTGATAATGGTGGAGGGGAGATCCTGGGATACCACGTGGACAAGGTCAGAGCATCAAGTGACTTCTGATAGCTTGTTTGCTTTATATTAATCTGGTTTCAGGTATCTGTTGTAGCTGCAAAGATATGGTTAACTTTAATCTTTAAACTGCATTAAATTCATTGTAGATTGTTGGGTTTTTGGTTCTTCAGGCAATGGCTGGTAGCAAGGACTGGTCCAGATCTACTGAACGCCCCTGGAAGAACCGTGCCTTCACCGTGTATGGAGTCCGTGAGGGAGCCAAGTACGCAGTCAGAGTCATCGCTTGCAATGCTGCAGGAGAAGGAACACCTGGATTCACAGAGGCTGTGTTTGTCCGAAATCCAGCAGGTCAGCTGAGAAACATAACTGCTTTTTACGTTGAGTAAAGGGTCTTTTTGTTTTAGATCATTTAAATAGCATTTTTAAATTTAGTTGTTTGTTGTTTTTCCAATGGTCTCTGGTTTCACTCCACAGAAAAGCCAGTGATAGAGCTGGACCTGTCTGTGAAGAATGGTGTCATCATCAGAGCTGGAGAAACACTCCTTGTACCTGCTACAGTCACAGGTAAACCTTACCCAGCCATCACTTGGACCAAGGATGATGGTAAACCTGACAAAGACCGTGTGGAGATCCTCAGTGAGGGCAACAACAGCATTCTGTCCATCAATAATGTCCAGAGGAATGACTGTGGAAAATATCAGATCTCCGCTTTCAACCCCAGCGGCACCAAGTCTGCCTGGACCAGAGTGGAAGTGATGGGTGCGTGAAAGTCCAGGTAAACTCACAGACCACCTTCTGATGTTTAATACACTAACACTTCTTTATGTTTCAGATGTCCCTGGACCTGTCACGGATCTGAAGCCAGTTGTTGTTACCCGTAAAATGATCTTCCTGAACTGGGACGACCCTGTAGATGACGGGGGCAGTGATCTGACGGGCTTCCTTGTGGAACGCAGAGATATCAAGGGGCACACATGGAGACAGCCTGTTGAAACTATCTCATCTAAGTGTGAGTGTGTGGGTATCATGGAGGGACAGGAGTACATCTTCAGAGTCACCGCCAAGAACAAGTATGGTCTGGGTGTACCTGTGGAACTGCCACCGATCAAGGCTATAGACCCACAGGGTGAGTGCTGAATCTTATTGTCAGGAGACCAAGAACTGAGCATAAAACCACCTGAAACTAATTGTTTGGTGATTTTACAGGTCCACCATCATACCCTGAGAAGTTCCACTATACAGAACGCACCAAGGACTCCATCACACTATCCTGGAAGCCTCCTCGTAACGATGGTGGCAGTCCTGTTATTGGGTACTTTGTTGAGAAGAAGAGACAGGACCAGCAGGCCTTTGAGCCCTGCAACACAGAGATCTGCCCTGACATGACTATGACTGTGAACGGCCTGGAAGAGGCCTGGATGTATGAATTCAGAATCAAATGCGCCAATCTGATTGGAGAGAGTGAGCCATCCATCCCAATGACTGTGGTTATCCAAGATGATGAAGGTGAGGCCAAATACTCTTCAAACGTCCGGTGCATCAAGGCTAATGTTACTTCAGATAATTCAGTCACGTGGACTTTAATATGTGTTCATTGTGTGCTGATTTTTTACTGGTTTTGGCCTTTCTTTTTCCTCAGTGTCTCCTGAGGTCCACATGCTGAAGCACTTTAAGGCAGACTGTATCATAGTGAAGAAGGGTGAGCCTATTGAGATTCCTGCTGACATCATCGGACTCCCCGTCCCAAAGATTGAGTGGTCCAAGGATGATGTGGTGATTGCCAAATCCACTGAGGCCCTTCTAATTGAGACAGAGGTTACCGGCAGGATGAATGCCAAAACCAAGCTGTCTATCCCAGCTACCAATAGGAGGGACCGGGGCAGCTACATGGTGTTAGCTTCCAACAACATGGGCACTGCCAAACACACTATCACTGTCATGGTGCTGGGTGAGTGAACCACCACCAACATGCTACAAGATTTATTTTAATATGGACTGTTTGTATCTTGACTGAACTCTTGTCCTCTTTTAAGACCGACCAACTCCAGCCAGAAATCTGACTGTGTCCAACATCAGGGCAGAGTCTTGCTACCTGAACTGGGACCCGCCCACTGATAATGGTGGCAGTGAAGTGACCAGCTACATTGTTGAGAAAAAGGAAGTGATGAAAGAGCAGCCTGAGCTGGAGGAGGGAGAGAAGGCTCCACCTGAGCCACAGTGGGAAGAAGTCAACAGCAGTGTTATTGACAGGAAATTCGGGGTATGTTCTTGCACCATCAACCAAACCAAGGAGCATCAGGTCTGTATGATTCTAGAAATAACTCTGTCTCTCTTACAGGTGTGGAACCTGGAGACCAATAAGACCTACCTGTTCCGAGTCAAAGCACAGAACCGTTACGGTATATCCGATCCTTGTTCAACAGAAGAGGTTCTCATCATTGACCCCTTCGGCCTTCCTGGCCCACCAGAGAAACCGACTATTGCAGAATACTCCAAGACCTCCATGACACTAACCTGGGAGCCTCCCAGAGAGACCGGAGGATCAAAGATTAACGGCTACTGGCTGGAGAAACGGGAGAAAGGCACAGATTACTGGGCTAAAGTCAATAAGATGCCAGTAACTAAAAGGGGCATGAAAGGCTGGGAGTATCAGGTAAGCTGCTAGAACAGAAACAAAGTACTGCCTTAGCTCTCCTGACACGTCCCTCGAAAGAAAACTTATGGACTTCTTTCATTCTTAAGTACAACAAATCTTTAAAAGATCTATTTCTAACTTTTGAAACTTTTTAAAATAATCCCATTGCAGATCTTAATGCTCGATAAGAAGATAGCAGAAGTGTTCTGTTTTAATCCATGTAGCTTTATTTAAAATGAACAGAACTCCAAACTGACATATTTAATCCCCTTCTTCTCTGTGTTGCTCAGGTGACTCGTCTCTTTGAAGGAACAGAGTACGAGTTCAGGGTTGCAGCTTTTAATTCAGCTGGAACCGGACCTTTCAGTGGACCTTCTGACTCTGCCTTTGCTGTTGATCCCATCAGTGAGTAAATCACCACAGAAGGCATATTTTAGAGATATGATTATTATAAGTTTGCTAAAATGTGAACCGCTGCTTGCTCTTCAGCTCCTCCCAGCATGCCTGCTGCTCCTGTAGTTGCTGATAAGACCAAGTACAACGTCACACTGACCTGGAAACCACCTGAGAGCGACGGAGGAAGCCCCATCAAGGGTTACATTGTTCAGATTCAGGATGAGGGCTCGTCAGAGTGGCACAAACTGAACGATATTGACAGCCTGCACCCCACCACAGAGTTTGTCGTGCCCAGTCTCCGCGAGCTGAAACGCTACCGGTTCAGGATCATCGCTGTCAATGACATTGGAGAGTCTGAGCCCAGCCCCCGCACCAGCGAAGTTCTGATTGAGGATGTTCAACGTATGTTTGACTCTTCAGTGTTGTTAATGGATACTGGTGTCTTTATCTTGATCCTTCACTTATCTCTTGTCTGAACAGTACCACCTTTCATCACGATCGATGTACTGGCTGAAGAACTGGTAAATATTCGCGCTGGAGATCCAATCAGGATACCCGCCACCATCAAAGGCCGCCCTGTTCCCAAGGTTACCTGGGACTTTGAAGGCAAAGCTAAGATGGAGAAGAAGAACAAACTGCATACACTGCCGGTGGACTCTACGGTAAGACTTTAGCTGCAACAACCCCACCCATCATCACATTTTCCATTTAAACACAGAACTATGTTTTCCTCAGAAGTCCTACATGCTCAGGCTTTTTGTGTCCAGGTTGAGTCCACGGACACCACATCTGTGGTGAACATCCCCGTCAGCCTAAGGAGCCATTCTGGACGTTACACTATCACCGCTAAGAACAAGTCGGGGCAGAAACACGTCAATGTCAGAGTCATTGTTCTTGGTCAGTGAAACCGCCAAACACGTCTCAGAGTTTGTTGGTGATTGTATGTTGGTATTATTGATGTATAACCTTTGTTTTTCACTGCAGATGTTCCTGGACCTCCAAAGGACTTGAAGGTCACTGATATTACTCGTTCAACAATGAGGCTGATCTGGAAACTCCCTGATACTGATGGAGGAGAAAGAATCAAGAGCTACTTCATTGAGAAGAAGTCTGTCATTGACAAGGCCTGGACCAAGGTGAACACTATTTAATTATCTGTGTTCAGTTTCACTTTTAGATCTGTTTTTTAAATTGGATTTAGCTGTAATTGTAGTCACCAGTGGACTATAGGGAACATTTGAAATAGCTTGACTCTGCACTTGAAGCTAGAAAATTTCTGGTAATATTAAAACATATTTCTTGTGTTTTTCAGGTGAATGCAGCCTGTGCTAGCCAGGCATTTGTGGTTCCAGGTCTGTTGGAGGGTCAGGACTACCTGTTCAGGGTGCGAGCAGAGAACAGACTAGGATTCGGCCCGTTCACTGAAACAACCGAACCCATTCGATCCAGAGATCCCATCTGTAAGGCCACAACTGCTGCTCCAGCCAAACACACAGAACACATACCTCTCTGGAAGAGTCTTAGGTTTCTTCCTCTATCTCTTCCTCAGACCCACCTGACCCCCCAACCAAGCTGAAGGTCAACCTGGTAACAAAGAACACGGTCACCCTGAGCTGGGAACCGCCAAAAAACAATGGCGGCTCTCCTGTGAAGCATTACATCATTGAGCGTTTGAGCTGGGACACGAGTGGGAAGGAAAAGGAGACCTGGAAGCAGTGCAACAAGAGAGACGTGGAGGAGCTCACCTTCGTGGTGGAGGACCTGAAGGAGGTCGGTTCATCTTTCTCAGTTTACCTCTTCTTACCTTCAGTAGCTGAAACCTGCAGCTTACTTTCAGCTTCTTCAGCAAAGTCATTAGGGACTTAGCATTCACACTGTGTTTTAGCAGAAAATGTCACTTGTTCAGTATGCGATTCTTATTGTCATGTACTTAATATGAATCCATGTGGAACACCAGATGTAACTCAGTGTGTCAACAGTTTTTCTGCTGCAGAGAAACTAGTTAAACCAGTAGACAGGTGGAGCTGACTTTCCAGACGGCTCCATTCATACTTATCGTTCTACATATTGATTGTTTCGTCAATCTGCAGGGAGGAGAATATGAATTCAGAGTAAAAGCTGTGAACGATGCAGGACCCAGCCGACCCTCTGCCACCGTAGGACCCCTGGTCATCAAGGATCAGACATGTGAGTGGATAAACCAGACTCAACTTACAGGGTTTTGTTTTTTTAACCCCTCAGACATCACTGAGTCTGTTTTTTTCCGTAGGTCCTCCAACCATCGGGCTGCGTGAGGCCATGGAGGGAGAGGAGGGATGTGATCTCAGCATCGTGGCAAAGATCAGCGGCTGCCCGTTCCCGACGCTTACCTGGCATAAGGCCAGTCTGGCTAAACCTGAGGAGAAAGCTGCTGTCAAGTATGACCAGCACTTCAACAAACTGGTCACTCAGGACAAGTGTACGCTGTTGATCCAACAGGCCAACAGGCACGACAGCGCCCTCTACAGTCTGACGGCCAGCAACAGTCTCGGCTCTGTCACCAAGGACATCAAATTATTAGTATTGGGTAAGAAACTGTAGTACATAGGTTGTCTCAGCAGTGAAATCACCTTTAGCCTGTGCTTGTCCTTGAATCAAAGACTCAGACTTTCTCTTTTTGACAAATATGATGTTTTTTTTCCCGATGAACAAAACATGTTGAATCAGAATATTTGCTTGGAGAGGTTTGTTCAGTAAACATTCATACTTGTTGTCCTTTCCCCTTCAGGACCTCCGGGCGCGCCTGTTGGACCAATAAAGTTAACTGAAGTTTTTGCGGACAGAATCGGCCTGGCCTGGAACCCTCCCACAGACGATGGTGGATCCAAGATCACAAACTACGTAGTTGAGAAGCGTGAGGACAACAGAAAGTCCTGGGTCCATGTCTCTAATGACCCCAAAGAGTGCGCCTATGTGGTGACACGCCTCACTGAGAACCACGAGTACGAGTTCAGAGTCATGGCTCAGAACAAGTTTGGAGTCGGGCCACCGATAGTCAGCGAGCCTGAGAAGGCCAGAAACCTTTTCAGTAAGTCCAGAGACAGCTTCTTACAGACGGTTCCGTTTGAGTACCAGGTTGTCTAATTACTAATGATTGACCGGTTCTGTTGCAGCCGTCCCGGGTCAGTGTGAGAAACCAACAGTAACTGAGGTCTGTCTGGAGTCCATGACCGTCAACTGGGAAGAGCCCAAGTATGACGGTGGATCCCCCATTACCGGCTACTTTGTAGAAAAGAAGGAGACCACCTCCAAGCGCTGGACCCGTGTCAGCCGCGAGCCAATTCGAGCGCTCCCGTTGGGCAACAACTGGGACGTCACGGGCCTGCTGGAGGGCGCCTTGTACCAGTTCAGAGTCATTGCTGTCAATGCTGCTGGCTGCGGTCTGCCCAGCATGCCCTCAGACCCCATCCTCTGCAGAGACCCCATCAGTAAGAGAACCTTTCTATACTCCTTCAGACCTTTAAATAATTTGTGAATGTCATAAAAACTAAAATATTTCTGTATTTGCAGAGCCTCCAGGCCCACCCTCCCCTAAGGTGACAGACTGGACAAAGTCCACGGTGGAGCTACAGTGGCTCCCTCCTCTGATAGATGGAGGATCGAAGGTGACGGGCTACATTGTTGAGTTTAAAGAGATAAATAAGGAGTTGGAGGAGAAGAAAGCTCAGAGGAGGCTGCTGCTGAGTGACGCTGAGGAGGAGAAGGAGCCTGAGGGCGACGAAGGCTGGCAGAAGGTAGAAAAACAAACAGATCGATGAACCAAAGGCTGATAGGAGTTCACATCCTGATGCTGTGCGTGTCTCTCTGCAGGCGAAGGACACTGAGATCAGAGGAACTAAGTTTGTGGTGCCCGGTCTGAAGGAAGGCGGTCTGTACCAGTTCAGAGTCCGAGCCGTGAATGCTGCTGGGGTGGGAGACCCGGGACTTGTGTTGGAGCTGATCGAGGTCAAAGACAGAACAAGTAAGACTTGGATCACCACCACATCTCACATGGAAGGAAGCATGGAAGTGTTCACTTTACAAACTGTCTTTGTTCCCAGTTGCTCCTGAGATGGACTTGGATGCCTCGGTGAAGGAGAAGATTGTGGTCCACGCTGGCGGCACCATCCGCATCATTGCCTACGTGTCTGGTAAACCTGCCCCGCAGATCACTTGGTGCCGGGACGACGGCGAGGTGCCCAAAGAGGCAGTGGTGGAAACAACAGGAATCTCAAACTCTCTGGTGATCAAGAACTGCAAACGCCAACACCAGGGCATGTATACGCTGAGCGCCAAGAACGAAGGAGGCGAGAGGAAGAAGGCTGTCATTGTTGAGGTGCTCGGTGAGTACTGCTGACGGTGTTTTCAGACCCAAACAAAGAAACAAAAACATCTTCTGATTGTTGGACGTGTTCCTTCAGATGTCCCTGGACCAGTTGGTCTTCCCTTCACCGGTGAGAACCTGACCACAGACTCCTGCAAGCTGACCTGGTACTCTCCTGAGGACGACGGAGGCTCAGCCATCACTAACTACATCATCGAGAAGCGGGAGTCCGATCGCATGGGCTGGACCTCAGTGTCCTACACGGTGACAAGGAACAACGCGGTGGTGCAGGGACTCATTGAGGGCAAGGGCTACTTCTTCAGGATTGCAGCTGAGAACATTATCGGGATGGGACCTTTCATCGAAATCGAAAAGATGGTTCTTATCAAAGACCCGATCTGTGAGTCTGACACATTAAACTGGAAAACCAGTCTGCGGTCTCTAACACAAGCCAGGAAACGGTGCAGAGATGTGGCACCCTCAGCTCAGACACGCACTGTGACCGTGGTGAAAATGTTCTTTAACTAATCTCCTCTATGTCTCGTCCAGCTGTCCCGGAGCGTCCAGAAGACCTGATCATCACCGCTGTTACCAAGGACTCAGTCTCTGTTGCCTGGAGACCACCAAAGTATGATGGCGGCGCCGAGGTGACTGCATATGTCCTGGAGTCCCGAATGATCGGCCGGGACAATTTCACACGGATAGGTGGTGAGGACAAGCTGATGGACAGGAAGTTCACGCTGAAGGAGCTGAAGGAAGGCTCCAGTCACGAGTTCAGGGTCTCTGCTGTCAACCAGGTGGGACAGGGCAAGCACTCCTTCCCCACCAAACCTGTGCAGTGCAAGGACGAGCTCGGTGAGTGTCACATTATCTAAATGTGTCTGAAATTACAAATGAAGAAATGTCCAATACGAACAAAAATAAGACACTGTTATAAATAAGAAGTTTGTAAAAGTTTAGTCAGCTAAAAAGTGTTAATATCTCCAAAATCCTCCATCTGAATCTGAGATTGTTTTAAAACTGTTAAAGATCTATAACCTCAGTTCAGTCATTAAAGTCCAACTTTCTGTTTCAACTCTGAGCTGTAGAGCTCCAACAGGACCGGGTTTAGAACTCCTAACAGGACCGGGTTTAGAGCTCCAACAGGACCGGGTTTAGAACTCCTAACAGGACCGGGTTTAGAACTCCTAACAGGACCGGGTTTAGAGCTCCTAACAGGACCGGGTTTAGAGCTCCTAACAGGACCGAGTTTAGAGCTCCTAACAGGACCGAGTTTAGAGCTCCTAACAGGACCGAGTTTAGAGCTCCAATCAGGACCGGGTTTAGAACTCCTAACAGGACCGAGTTTAGAGCTCCTAACAGGACCGAGTTTAGAGCTCCAATCAGGACCGGGTTTAGAGCTCCAACAGGACCGAGTTTAGAGCTCCAACAGGACCGGGTTTAGAGCTCCAACAGGACCAGGTTTAGAGCTCCAACAGGACCGGGTTTAGAACTCCAACCGGACCGGGTTTAGAACTCCTAACAGGACCGGGTTTAGAGCTCCAACAGGACCAGGTTTAGAGCTCCTAACAGGACCAGGTTTAGAGCTCCAGGACCGGCTTTAGAGCTCCAACAGGACCGGGTTTAGAGCTCCTAACAGGACCGGGGTTAGAGCTCCAACAGGACCTTGTTTAGAGCTTCAACAGGACCAGGTTTAGAACTCCAACCGGACCGGGTTTAGAACTCCTAACAGGACCGGGTTTAGAGCTCCAACAGGACCAGGTTTAGAGCTCCTAACAGGACCGAGTTTAGAGCTCCTAACAGGACCGAGTTTAGAGCTCCAATCAGGACCAGGTTTAGAGCTCCTAACAGGACCGAGTTTAGAGCTCCTAACAGGACCGAGTTTAGAGCTCCAATCAGGACCAGGTTTAGAGCTCCAACAGGACCGAGTTTAGAGCTCCTAACAGGACCGAGTTTAGAGCTCCAATCAGGACCAGGTTTAGAGCTCCAACAGTACCGGAGTCTCAGGACATCTCTGCTGTCTTGTTCTTTCATCTATAGCAGCGTGGCAAATTAGTAGATTGTCTGATATATATATATATATATATATATATATATATATGTGTGTGTGTGTGTGTGTGTGCATCTAGAAAGAATCAACGTAAAGTATCAGAGATACCTGGAACTTCTTAAAAATGTCAAACTGCTGCTGTCTCCCTTTAGAACCACCTACTTTGGACCTGGACTTCAGGGACAAGATGATGGTGAAGGTGGGAGACCCGTGTTTGCTGTCAGGACGCTACGGCGGCAAACCGACCCCAGTCATCGCTTGGAAGAAAAACGATGAAGAGCTGAAAGCGGACGACGAGATCAGCCTTCACAGCACCACCCATCACCTCAACCTGAACATTAGCAAAGCCAAGAGGGATCACAGCGGCCTCTACGCTGTCAGCGTGGAGAACGCCGCCGGTACCCGTACAGGAACCTGCACCATCACTGTGGTCGGTGAGTGAAACACGCAGCTTCACACATGCAAAAACTTCATCCTCTTGTCAATCCCACCGGATTAAAACCAGGGAGAGAGACTGAAGATGGAGGGTAAAATAAGGAAAAATTCAAGATTTTTGTTATAAACTCATTCAGCACTTCAGGGTTCTTCTGACACATGACATCTGTGAAGTCGGACTCAGTCTCATTAGGTCTCACTTGGTTTGACTCGGGTCTGACTCGGTCTGAAGGCTGAAACAGAACATTCTGGAGAAGAGGAACCACTGACCAATCAGATCATTAATTATTAACGTGACCTTTCTGAACTCAGGTAAATGTTTGGAAATATTCAGCTGAAAAACTAACGTTAAAGTTTTAAATAAGCAACTTTTTGTATTTTCTGCTAAAACAGTGTGAACGCTGAGACTTGGAGAAGAAGCTGAAACTTGTTAAAGCTAAAAGGAGGAGGACACTAGCTAAAAGCTAAAAGAAGCAAAACGTTAGCTAAAAAACAAAAGTAGCAAATTAGTAGCTATCAAGTCCAAACACGTTTTCTGAAACTTTTTTGGATTTACCATGAATGAGTAAGCATCTATACCAGCATAAAAGTAGCAAAAGGCTTGTTGAAAGCTAGAAGTCCATTAAAAGAAAAATTATAAAAGTTACAAAAAACAAACATCTCCGAAACAAGCTGAATGTTTTGCTAGTTGAAAGGCTAAACTAGCACAAAGTCTGCAGAAGTAGTTCAATTTAAAAAAGAAAACAGGAAAAAAATCGACTCAGCATTTAGACAGTTGAGACTGGAAATCCAAAAATGATCCTGAAGGCTCACCTGTGTGAATGTTTTCTGTCGTCAGATCGTCCTCAACCACCACAGGGCCCCGTTGTGTTTAACGAGGTCTACAGGAACTACATGGTGATCTCCTGGAACCCTCCTCTGGACGATGGAGGCTGTGCTGTCTCCAACTACATCGTTGAGAAGAGGGACACTAACAGAGACCTGTGGATGCCGGTCATCTCGTCCTGCACCAGGACCACCTGCCGGGTGAGCCGCTGATGGACCCGTTTCAGTCTCAAAACAAGAAAGTTATTAAAAAAATGTGTCCAAATCAGGTGTAAAAGTACGGTTTTCACTCCAAGCTAAAGGAGCAGACTGATGTATATTAAGAACATATCAACAAAAATCCTGCTAAAGTAAAAACAACACAGACAATCAAACACACACAGAAAGTCACATGATCACCCACCCTTCATATGGTGACAGATAATTAAAATATGGTAGAGCCCAAATCTAAAATGATCAGTGTTTTGTGTTTAGGACACATTTAGTTTGAATACTGGGCTGTATTTATCTGTTTGATATAATTATTTTAAATGAATTTTGATCCTTCCAACTCCAATCTTTGCACAAGTATTTGGGAACATGGGGTGACTGAAAAGTGAAGCTTTAAGCACTGATGACCTCCCACCTGTTTGTTACTTCAGGTGCCAAAACTGATTGAAGGCCGCGAGTACATCATCCGAATCATGGCTCAGAACATGTACGGCATCAGCGACCCCCTCCTGTCAGCAGAGACCAAAGCTAGAGACGTCTTCAGTAAGTCCTCTCTGAATCCAGTCTGAAAGGGTTTTCACACCCAAAGTGGTGTCTGACCCATGTCTGTTTCCATCACAGAGGTTCCTGATGCTCCAAAGCAGCCCGTGTTGAAGGAGGTTTACCAAGACTCGGCCCTGATCAGCTGGGAACCACCGGCTGATGGAGGAAAACCGATCACAGGCTACATCGTGGAGAGGAAGGAGACCAAGGCCAACAGGTACACGGCCATCACAAACTACACGACAGCTGATGAAAGGAAACAGCCAGCTGCTTTATAAATAAGATGTTCTTTTCATTCAAGTTGTTTAACATTCACTTACATATGTTGTTTTATTGACTTAAAATGAAAATATTTTGTTGTTTTACTTCTGAGGACAGATTTGTTTTTCTGAACTGAAATTACTTCCCTTTGCCCCTTCACACTGAATGATGACCTTGTTATGCTCTCCACAACTTATATACCCTACTAGAATATGGCTGGATTGGTGCAAATTCAGTAAACCTTCAGTCTGAAGGTAATCATGATGCTTTTACACTCAAAGTACTCACCAAACAGTTTATTCTAACTATATTTTTACGGTCCTAAGAAGCTTCTTTAGAGTCAGGAATGAGGCCAACGTGAGCAGTCCTGCTTCTGACCAGTGTGCACAGACCCCATGTCATGGGTACGCCTCCACCACGCTCCACCTGGGACTCAGATGGGCTTCCATCACAAAAATAAACTACCACGACATTGCTCCAGAAGTTCCGTGCATGCTCAAAACCATCATGGATCACCAAGACCCTGTAAAGAGCATCTGTTCTCTGGCTGAGGTTTTTTAACCCTGTAGAAGAGTCATCATCCAGTGTGAAGGGCACCTGAACCTGATTAAAGTAGAAGAGTTCATTTTGTTCTGTTCACAGGTGGGTTCGCTGCAACACAGAAAGAATCCATCCCAAAATGGAGTACCTGGTGACAGAACTGCTGAAAGGCTGCGAGTACGAGTTCAGAGTCAGTGCTGAGAATGAGGTGGGAGCCGGAGATCCCAGCCCACCATCCAAACCAGTTTTTGCCAAGGATCCCATTGGTAGGTTGACTTTTAAAAAATATGTTTTAATAAAACCTCATGTTATTAGCTGTGCTAAAACTCACCACAAAGAACTCTCCCAACCATCATAGTGAAACCGGGTCCACCGGTCAACCTTCAAGCCATTGACTTCACCAAGGAATCTGTGACTCTGTCCTGGGACCCGCCTACTGACACCGGCAGAGGAAAGATCTTTGGATACCTGCTGGAGTTCCAGAAGGCTGGAGAAGAGGAATGGCACAAGGTACAGAAGCTGCACAAAACTTTGTTTTCTTCTGAATAACTTCATGTTGAATCTTCTTACACTCTGAGTAAAATGGGATGTCGAACTCTTGTCCCTCTGTGGTCATCAGGTGAACCAGACTCCAGACTCCTGCCAGGAGACAAAGTTTAAGGTGATCAACCTGGAGGATGGCGCTCTGTACCGCTTCAAAGTCATGGCTGTGAATGCTGCAGGAGAGTCTGACCCAGCCAATGTCAAGGAGCCAATCAGAGTGCAGGACAGACTTGGTGATTTATAACTTCAGTTGTACTTTAGGAGATTGCTTTTGAATTTCCTCATTAATCTAATTTATGAGTTAATGTGTCTCATTGCAGAGCCACCGGAGCTCATCCTGGATGCATCGATGACCCGTGAAGTGAAGGCCAGGGCCGGCACTCACATCACACTGATGGCTGCCATCAAAGGTGTCCCATTCCCCACTGTCACCTGGAAGAAGAACGAGGGAGAAGTTCCCACTAGAGCCGACATCGAGACCAACCAGGCAGGCACCAAGCTGGAGATGAGATTCTGTCACCGTGGTGACTGTGGAGACTACACCCTTACAGTGGAAAACCCAGCCGGATCCAAGACCGCTACCTGCACTGTTCTGGTTCTTGGTAAGTACTGTGTTATTTAAAGGTAAAAGCAACAATAGAAGTTCTAGTTTGATGGTCTTTGTGTGATCTCTTCAGACAAACCTGGTCCCATTCAGCACCTCCGGGTGTCAGATGTCAGAAGTGACTCTGCCTACCTGTCGTGGAAGGATCCAGAAGACAACGGCGGCACTCGCATCACTAACTTTGTGGTAGAGAAGAAAGACACAGCATCCACTCAGTGGGTCCCTGTATGCTCTACGTCCAAGAAGCGCAGCATGATGTTGAAGCACCTGATGGAAGGAACCTCCTACACATTCAGAGTCGCTGCAGAGAATCAGTACGGCCGAAGTGAATATGTTGAGACGCCAAAAGCCATCAAGGCAATGAACCCTCTCTGTAAGTAACAACAAAAATCATTAAGCATAAATACCTAAATGGACAATGTCCGGCCTCCTGTATGATGTTGACTTTTCTTCCTTCAGTCCCTCCTGGTCCTCCCAAAGATCTGCATCATTCTGACGTGGACAAAACCGAGGTGTGGTTGGCCTGGAACTGGCCTGACCGCAACGGAGGAAGTGAGATCACAGGCTTCCTGGTGGAGTATCAAGAAGAGGGAGCAAGGGAGTGGGAAGAATGGAAGACTGAGAGCATTCCTGAGAGCCATGTCACTGGCCTGGAGGAGGGAAAGACCTATCGTTTTAGAGTGAGAGCTGAAAACGCCATTGGCCTCAGCAGACCTGACACCACCCTGCCCATCCTGTGTCAGGAGAAACTTGGTAGGACCAAACATTCATCACGTTTATCATTATTATTATTATTATTATCAAAGTTATCTAAGTATTGTTGGTGTTGATCCAGTTATGGCAGTTGAAACTAGAGGTGTTCACTACCACTTCCTGCAGCATCACCTATGTACTTCTTTTGTGCACATAATTAAACTAATATGTAACTTATATTGCTACACAAATCAAATAATAATAACTTTATTTATAAAGCGCTTTCAAACAAAGTGATAAACATTTACAAAGAGATATAAACAATACGAATATAAAAGCAATAGAAAAAATAAAAACAAGTACAGATAAAACAAGATAAGAAACCCAATAAAACAAGGAAATGTGATTTAAAATGTTTAGGACAGAGTGAACAAGTGGGTCTTTAACTTCACTTTAAAAACCTCCACAGAACATGGCTGCCTGATGTCTTGAGGGAGATTGTTCCACAAAGATGGGGCATGAAATGAAAAGGCACGCTCTCCTACAGGTTTTCTTTTGGCTTCAGGAGTTTTTAAAAGGCTGGTACCCTGAGATCTGAGAGCCCGAGGTGGGACGTACAGATGTAGAAGGTCAGAAAGATATGAAGGTGCCAGGCCCTGAAGAGCCTTGTAGGTGAGCAGCAAGACCTTAAAGTCTGCTCGAACCTGACAAGGCAACCAGTGAAGGGATGACAGTACAGGCGTAATGTTCTCTTATTTTTCGGTTCTGGTTAAAATGCGAGCAGATGCATTTTGAACCATCTGCAGACCTCTAAAACTTTTCCTCTGTCCCCCAGAGAGAAGAGCAGTGCAATAGTCAATGCGTGAAGAGACACAAATGCATGGATATGCACCACTCTCTAACTTTTCTTTAATGTTCTCACAGTGCCCCCAATCGTCGAGGTGGATGTTAAATACATTGAAGGCATCATTGTGAAGGCCGGCACCACCATCAGGTTGCCAGCTATAATGAGAGGAATCCCTGTGCCAACAGCTAAGTGGTCCATTGATGGAGAGGAGATCACAAGCCAGGGCAAAATTAAGATCGACACTGATAATTTCTCCACTGTCCTCAGTATTAATGAGTGTACCAGGAACCACACAGGCACCTACCTGCTGACTGTGTCCAATCCAGCAGGAACCAAGACTGTGGCCCTGAATGTCACAGTTCTAGATGTTCCAGCTGCTCCTATTGGACCCGTCAACATCCTGGAGGTCACTCCAGACTCCATGATAATTGAATGGCGCCCTCCAAAGGATGATGGTGGAAGCCCCGTTACCAACTACATTGTGGAAAAAAGAGAATCCAACAAGGAGACCTGGGGAGGAGTCAGCTCTGGCCTTCTTACCACTCAGCTCAAGATCACCCGACTGCAGAAGGGAGCGGAGTATGTGGTCCGCATTCGTGCTGAGAACAAAATGGGGGCTGGCGTTCCACTGGAAAGCAAGCCAACCGTTGCTGAGCACACCTTCATGCCACCCAGTCCACCTGGTAAGCCTCAGTGCTCTGATCTTGCAGAAGATGCCGTTACAGTTGGATGGACAATGCCTCTAGCTGATGGTGGCAGTCCAATCACTGGCTACCTCATTGAGCGCAGGCACATGGGAGGGAAGTGGATCCGTGTCAACAAGATACCCTGCAAGGACCTGCGCTACAGAATCCAGGGTCTTTTTGAGGGAAGTGAATATGAATTCAGAGTGTTTGCTGAAAATATTGCTGGCTACAGTGGACCTTCTCCCATCTCTGACCCCTGCAAGCCCTGCAGACCCATCACAGTCCCAAGTCCTCCAATAAACCCCAAAGTTAAAGATTACAGTAAGACTACTGCTGACCTGGTCTGGATAAAACCTAGCAGAGATGGAGGAAGCCCTATCCTTGGCTACACTGTGGAGATGCAGAAAGCTGATTCTGAGGAATGGAAGAAATTAAATCTGGATGATGACTTCATTAAGCTGTGTGCCTTCAGGGTGAAGGGCCTGGAAGAGGGTGTGACCTACAGATTCAGAGTCCGAGCTTCAAACATGATCGGTGATGGAGAGCCCAGAGAAATCCCAGGTTCTATCACTGCTCAGGATATCCTCATCCCTCCAGAGATAGAAATGGAGGCTACTTGCCGTGAGCGAGTCACTGTGCGTGTTGGACACAACATCAACATATTCGGCTACATCAAGGCTCGCCCTGATCCCGAGGTCATTTGGTCAAAGGAGGACACAGTTCTGGAGAACAGCAAGCGTGTTACCCTAGTTCAGAACTTGCCTATGGTCCACCTGAGGATAAAGGAAGCCACAAGGAATGACCATGGCAAATACACACTGAAGGCTTCAAATGTGGGCGGTGAGGCATCCTGCACCATCACAGTTAATGTCCTGGACAGACCTGGTCACTGCCAGAACCTGCACCTCACCTATGTCACCAAAGCCTCCTGTATGATCAACTGGGAAGCACCTGATGACAATGGTGGATCTGAAATCACCAACTACATTGTGGAGTGTCGTGAGCCCAGCATCAGTGGGTGGTCTATGATCTCCTCAAACTGCACTAACCGAAAGATCAAAGCCAAGCTGATGGAAGGCCATGAGTACCTGTTCCGTGTCTGTGCTGTGAACAAGTTAGGACCTGGTCCTGCTGTGGAGCTCAAGTCCCCTCTGCTGGCCATAGATCCCATCGAGAAGCCTGGAGAGCCGGAGAACTTTAGAGCCACTGACATTGGTAAGAACTTTGTCTACCTGAGGTGGAGGAAGCCTGACTATGATGGTGGCAGCCCTAACCTCTCCTACAACCTGGAGTACAAAGCCAAAGATGCTGAACAGTGGGAGAAACTCAACAAAGGCATGCTAACAGACACCTTCTTCTTGGCTGATAAGTGTGTGGAGAACCAGACATATAGCTTCAGGTAAATGAAATCTTTATTAAAATTTAAAATACTGTTTGTTTTACCACATAATTACACTCTGAGGCATTAGTTTTAGGAATGCAGTAGTTGAATTTGAAGATGGACTCAGAGATGACAGCTGATCTGGGATTTTATCTGAACAACAACAGAACAGATCCGGACAGTCTTCCAACAAAAAAAATCCAATTGATGCAAAGACAGAATAGTTTACACCTTCTTGTCTGATGACAATAAAATTCAGCTTACCCAGCAGGTTTCACACACGTGAATAGGAACTTTGTTGGCATATTACTCTCAATTCTGTCTGGAGCACCAGACAATTTATAAATTGGTTCCTTCTTAGGTCACAGTGACACATGAACTTTTAAAGTCAAGCTCTGAAAACTTGGTTTTGGCAAAAACTGTTTTTTTTATGGGAAACAGTCCTAGTCTGTTACAGAAACAGCCATTTATCTTCCTAATAACATTCTGGTAATGGTTGCCATTATGCCTACTTTTTCAGTGCACCCCAATATAAAGGAAGGCCCTTTGAAAAGGCATTTTTAATGTTTTGTTTTACAGGGTCCAGACTGTGAATGAGGGAGGAGAAAGTGCCTGGGTGAAACTTCCTGATATCTTGGTAAAGGAGGAGCTCCAGAAGCCAGTCATTGACCTGAAGGTGGCTGGAACTGTGACGGTGATGGCTGGAGAGTCCGTCAGGATGGAGGCTGCCCTGAGAGGAAAGCCTCAGCCAGAGGTCATATGGGTCAAAGACAAGGCTGTGGGAAACAACCCGAGACTGAGCTATGAAACCGGTCCAGACTATTCCAAGTTCCTTTTGACTAAGTCCAAGCGCACAGACACTGGAAAGTATATCATCACTGCCACCAACACAGCCGGCACCTTCACAGCATATGCCAATGTGAATGTCCTGGATGTCCCTGGACCGGTGAGGAACCTGAGGATCACCGGCATCGGAGCTGACAAGTGCAGAGTGGTGTGGGACGGCCCAGAGGACGATGGAGGTTGTGAAGTAGACAGCTACATTGTGGAGAAATGCGAGACCAGGAGGATGGTGTGGTCCACGTACTCGGCTGCTGTGGTCACACCGTACTGTAATGTCACTCGCCTGGTGGAGGGTAACGAGTACATCTTCAGGGTGAGGGCAGAGAATAAGATGGGAACTGGCCCTGCCATGGAGAGCAAACCTGTAACTGTGAAGACCCAGTTTAACAGACCTGGACCTCCTGAGGCCCCTGAAGTTACCAAGGTTAGTAAAGTGTCTTTCTCAAACATTATCAGCTTATCGTCCTTTGAACCAGTATCAGCTGTAAAAACATGTTTATCTGTCACTCACACTTCATGTTTTTATGATACAGGTGAGCAAAGATGAGATGACTGTGGTCTGGGCTCCACCGGAGAACGATGGAGGAAAGTCCATCACCGGCTACATACTGGAGAGGAAAGAGAAGCGGGCGGTGCGGTGGGTGCCGTGCACAAAGAGCCCCATTTCTGAGAGACGTATGAAAGTCACTAACCTGATCCCAAACCACGAGTACCAGTTCAGAGTGAAAGCTGAAAATGAAGTTGGCCTGGGAGAGCCAAGCAAGCCCTGCAGACCTGTGGCAGCCAAAGATCCTATCGGTGAGCTTTACAGCTGCAGTGAAAGCTCAGTTTACGGCTTCACTTCTTAAAATCATATTTGTTCTAGAGGTTACAGGCTAAGGATGCACCAATCAAACAGCTGGTGACTGGTGGAAATAATTAAGTTTTGACTTGGCCAATGACCAGCCAATCTACAACTCAAAACTGATTTGTTTAGATCCGTGAACACATTGCAGCACACACTGTAAATTTTGATCAGAACCGGTAGAGAAGATATCCAGGGGTCATCAGAGCATAGCTAGTTGGGGGTGGAGACTATTTCCTGAAGTATGTCAGCGATGTTGTGAACTCTGAGGCTGAGGGCCTGGAGTGGTTTTGGCAGTGTTGGACCAATGTTCTCCAGTTTTTTCTGGTGGTTCAGGATTTTTCCTTAACTTGTGTTTTTTGTTTTATCTCTTTCTTCAGAACCACCTGGTCCACCTGCAAGCCTGAAGGTGGGTGACAGCACCAAGACCTCAATAACCCTGACCTGGTCCAAACCTGTGTATGATGGTGGTGCTCCCATCATCGGCTACAGCCTGGACCTGAGGCTGAAGAGCGAGGCGGACCCTGAGAAACCCTCAGAGGGCTGGAAGAGGATCGATACTCGTGGTCCACTGGTGATCACGGAGTTCACTATTGGTCAGCTGGATGAGAAGCAGGAGTACGAGTTTAAGGTTTCTGCCCAGAACCAGGTGGGCTGGGGCCGCCACGCCTACCTGAAGGAAGCCGTGTCTCCCAGGGAGATTCTGGGTAAATTAACTAACGCAACTATAAATCTGTATTGTTGTAATAGTGTGGATTCTGATCTAGCATTCGCACAATTGTTTTCCTGTGTTTTATTTTCCTATCCGTTTTTTTTTTTTTTTGCAATCGACTCCTTTTCAACTCTTTGGGCTATTTTAGGAGAAGAGTACTATGACTTCTTTTTTTTTGTAACAATGACACATTTCAAAATATTAATTTTCATTTCAAAATTATTTATTTTTTTTAGAAATACATCATTTTATTTTTATAAATTAAGATCTGTTCAACTCCTTTAAATACATCCTCTCTCTGAATTCTGCTTCAGCAAACTGCCTCTGGTTTTGGCTTTCTGTGCTACTTTTAGCTTTTGGCTATTCTTCCACTACTTTCAGCAATCATTTTCCTACTTTAAGAAAGTTGTTAATCTTGCACTGCTTTTAGCTCGTATTTTGCAATATTTACTTTTTAACTCACTTTACAACTATTAGCTAGGTTTTTTACTGCTTTTAGCTAGGGTTTTCCTATTTTTTGCTTTTAGCTACTGTTTCGCTTCTTCTAGCTGTAAGCTAGGTTTTTGCTTTACCCCTTTTTAGCTTCTTTAGCAAAGCATTCAGCGCTTAGCGTTCATGCAGCATTTTCTGCAAAACCTGCATTTTCTTTAGTTCTTTACAAAACTCAGTTTATTATCTGTGTTTCCATGGCAACAGAGGCTCCAGAAATTGACCTGGATGCTAGTCTGAGGAAAGGCCTGGCTGTCAGGGCAGGCTGTCCAATCAGGCTGTTTGCTGTGATCAGAGGAAGGCCCGCCCCCAAGGTCACCTGGAAGCGCATGGGCGTAGACAATGTGGTTCGCCGAGGACATGTGGACCAGGTGGACACCATGTCCTTCCTGGTCATCCCTGAGAGCACCAGAGAGGATTCTGGGAGATATTCACTGACTCTGTCCAACTCAGCTGGAGAAAAAGCTGTGTTTGTTCGTGTCAAAGTCCTCGGTAAGAAAGAAAAATATGAAAGCTCTTATATAAATGTCAGAACGTTTTATCATCTAAATGTTTCTTTAACTCTTCGCAGACACTCCTGGTCCCGTTGGAGACTTGGATGCAACTAACGTCACTAAGACCACCGCTCAGCTCTCCTGGTTGCCACCAGAAAATGATGGAGGCAGCCCCATTCTTTATTACATCGTGGAGAAACGGGAGGTGGACAGAAAGACTTGGAGCAAATGCATAGAGGACCTGAAGAAAACCAGCTTCAAGGTGACCAATCTGGCACCTGGCATTGAGTACTACTTCAGAGTCATGGCCTGCAACAAATATGGCATTGGAGTTCCTCAGGATTCTCCCAGATCCTACTTAGCTGTGGACCCTCTTAGTAAGTATAATAACAGACATGCCATTTCTGTCTTAGGCTGAATACATTTTCCCAATGCTACCCCTAACTCTTGGCACTTAATTTTATGTCACAAAGGGTAGTGGTTACAATATTCCACTACAAAATAAGAACCTAATGTACCGTTGGTTTTTCCAGATTCCTTTTACATAAACAGATTCAACATCAATGTAACTAAGAAAACAACTGGTAGTTTGTTAGTTTTTGTTTGCTAGTACAACTCCTACCTTTTAGTTTGAAGTTTGCCCCAGAAAAAGCTCCGTTTTAAGGGCCAGATAGACATGCCATTTCACTGTCCCCCTACTTTACAAAAAGAGTGGGACAATGACTGCCCCATGAGGATGCATAAAAATGTTGGGGTTGGGCTAATTGCTAAAAGAAAGAGGTAAAATGGGATTTCTTCTCAGTTTTGTATTTTAATTTTCCTAATCACAACTATGTTTTCTACTCAGGTGAGCCAGACCCTCCAAAGAAGATGGATGTGTTGGAGATCACCAAGAACAGTGCCACCCTGGGCTGGCTGAAGCCCCTTAGAGATGGAGGAGCCAAGATCAATGGCTATGTGGTGGATTATCAGGAGGAAGGTGCACCTGAGAACAAGTGGACTCCTTACTCCGTGGTCAAAGATCTGACCATCGTGGTGGTAGGTCTGAAGGAAGGAAAGAAGTACCGGTTCAGAGTGGCAGCCAGGAACTCGGTGGGAGTCAGCTTGGCTCGAGAGGCTGAGGGAATGTTTGAGGTCAAGGAGCAGCTGAGTAAGTATAGACCAAACTAATCCCAATTCTCTAAAATGACACAGATTGTACAACAATGTTGAAGGCACAGCTAAAAGCTGAAATGATCTTTAACACTAACTTAATGTTTGATTTTCTTTTTCTCAGTGGCTCCAAAGATCATATTGCCTGACATTGTGACGGCCAGAGCTGGATCCAAGATGGTGATTGAGGCCATTGTGGCGGGTAAACCTGCTCCTGTCTGCAAGTGGAAGCAGGGCAATGAGGACGTGCTGACCTCTGACCGTCTGTCACTTGCAAAGACACTGACAACCTGCTTACTCATCATCAAGAATGTGAACAGGAAGGACAGCGGCTACTACAGTCTGTCAGCTGAGAACACCTCCGGCAAGGTCAACCAGATCCTCAGGGTTATCATCATGGGTCAGTCACAGCTCCTTCTGAGAACACAGCATTAATACATATGTTAACAATGAAGAAACTGTTGTCGCAATTCGATCAATGATGATATGCCTTTTATGTCTCAGACAAGCCTGGGCCTCCAGAAGCTCCATTAGAAATCACCGAGTTGGACATTGATGCCTGCACACTGCTCTGGAACACTCCACAGGAAGATGGTGGCAGCAACATCACCAACTACATTGTGGAGAAATGTGATGTCAGCCAAGGGGACTGGATCACTGTATCAGCTTCCTGCACTAAGACCAGTTTCAGAATGACCAAACTCACTACTGGAAGAGAGTATGGGTTCAGGGTCCGTGCTGAGAACAGGTTCGGCATCTCAGAACCCATCTACTCTGAGAAGATGGTTGCCAAGTATCCATTTGGTGAGTTTTTATATATACATTACTGATCACTATCTTTACAGCTAAGACATGTGGTAATGATCTTTTTTTAACCTCTCAAAGATCCTCCGAGTGAGCCCAGAAACCTGGAGATTAACAAGGTCAACAAGGACTTTGTTATCCTGTCCTGGGAGCGTCCCAGCAGCGATGGTGGCAGTCCCATCACTGGTTACTGTATCGAGAAGAAGGAGAGGAACAGCCTTCTGTGGGTGAAGGCTAACGAGGCTGTGGTCAAAGCAACCCAGTATACCTGCATGGGCCTGATCGAGGGTCTGGAGTATACCTTCAGGGTGTCGGCATATAACCAAGCAGGACAGGGCAAACCGTGCAAACACACCGACTTCATCACCGCCAGGACTGCCGTTGGTAAGAAAATGTCCAAAACTGCATTTTTTTTCCCCAATAATACCATTAATTTTAAATCATTCTCTCTACAACCTTTTTTGTTTCTATGCAGACTCACCAGGTAAACCTGAGCCCATGGATGTGACCAAGAACTCTGTTTCATTGGTTTGGAACCGTCCTAAACATGATGGCGGCAGCAAGCTGATTGGTTACTACATGGAATATGCAAAGCTCCCAGAGGAGAAGTGGACCCGCTGCAATGCCAACTGCATGAACATCCAGACAGAAGACTATGTGGTACACGGACTGGAGGAGGGTCAAAAGTACCAGTTCAGGGTTATTGCCAAGACTGCAGTCAGCATCAGCCTTCCGTCTGAGCTGTCTGATCCCATCACTATCATAGCAGAGAACGGTACAACTCTGAACTGAAAAAATATATAATACATGGTTTAAACGACTGAGAAATAATGATAAAACTCCTGTTACTGTCTCCTGTGCAGTTCCTCCTCGTGTAGAACTCGGCGTCAACATGAAAAACCTTATTGTGGTAAAGGCTGGAGAGAACATCTTCCTGGATGCAGAGGTTTTTGGTAAACCACTGCCCAAGGTGGGCTGGAAGAAAGACGGTGCACCCCTGGTCCTCACCGAGGGAATGAAGGTAACTCAGAAGAAACATGTTCATCTGCTGGAGCTCTACTCCGTCACCAGGAAGGAGTCTGGAGACTACACCATCACAGCTGAAAATGTCAATGGCTCCAAATATGCTACCATAAAGGTCAAGGTGCTTGGTAAGTTAGATTTAATATTTTTTTAAGTGATCAAGCAAGTCTGTTGTCTCTAGACTTGGAAGTCAACCTTCCACTTTTTCCTTTGTAGACAAACCTGGACCTCCAGCCTCTGTGAAAATCTTTAAGGTGTTTGCTGACCATGTCAAGATGCGATGGGAGCCCCCTCTTGCAGATGGAGGATCTGAAATTACGAACTACATTATTGAGAAGCGTGAAACCAGCAGGGCCAACTGGGCGCTGGTAACCTCCAATATCCATGGCCACAACACTGACTGCTCAGTGGAGAAACTCATCGAGGGTCATGAATACCAGTTCAGAGTCAGTGCTGAGAACCAGTATGGTGTGGGAGATCCCATCATGACTGATGCCATCTTGGTCAAGAACCCATATGGTAAGAAAACTGACTAATATGTGTATGAAGAGTCCTTGAAAACATTGTTAAAAATGCACAAAGTGCGATTTGGCAAGAGATCGTTTTTTGTCACTTTGCTGAGTCAATGAGATGACGGGAGACTGATTTTTCCTCTTCCACCAGATGTTCCTGGGCCATGCGAGCCTCCTGTCATCACCAACGTTACCAAGGACTCCATGACGGTCAGCTGGAAAGCTCCAGCCAATGACGGCAAAGCTCCCATTCTGGGCTACATGGTGGAGAAGCGTGAGGCCACCGAGCTGACCTGGGCAAAGGTTAATCGCCGACCAGTCATTGACAGAACCATCAAGGCCATTCAGCTGACTGAGGGCTCTGAGTATGAGTTCAGAATCATAGCCCTGAACAAGGCTGGTCTGGGTAAACCCAGTGATCCATCCAATGCTGTTCTGGCTATTGACCCCGTCTGTGAGTGTCTGTTGAATAAAAACAAAAAGCTTACTTTATTTTAAACTGATAGCTGTTTGATTTATAATTCTTGCCTATAATTCTTCAGATCCTCCTGGCCCACCTGCATTCCCCAAGGTGGTGGACTCTACCAAGAACTCGGTGAGCCTCAGCTGGACCAAACCAGCGTACGACGGTGGCTGTGAGATCATTGGGTATCTGGTGGAGTACAAGCGAGCTGACATTGAAGGCTGGGCTACCTGCAACGTCCCAAAGAAACTCCAGGCCACTAAGTTTGTGGTAACTGGGCTGATGGAAAACACAGAGTACCAGTTTAGAGTCACCGCTGTCAACAGGATCGGCTACAGTGAACCCAGCGAGGTTCCTGGAAACCACATGGCCAAGGACATCCTGAGTATGTTCATTGTGTCTCTGTTAGGATAAATAGTTTCTACTCCTAAAGTTATCTCATTTAAGTGTTATACCTACTTAAAGTATTCATGATCAGTACAAATGACCTTGAACCATGAGGGTCACCTTGTATCACAACTGCAGTGATGATTGTACAGTAGCTGTTTTTTAACTTAACCAAGCAAACTAGTAAATACTGAAATAATGGTAGGTTCTTATTCTTTAATGAATTTTCCCACATATCAGTATATGAGTCACATCACTGATTCAAATTTAAAAGTCACACCTGTCAGTGGAATATAGACATACAGCATTTCTGTAATTTGTGGTTTTATTCAGAAGTTTAAAAATTGTATTAGCTCAGTTTGTTTTAGAGAGAGGCAGAAAACAGTCAACCCAAAAAAGTCAGGATAAAGCCTTTTTAACTAACAGCTGATTATTTCATCAATCTTCAGTCTCCCCTGAAGCTGAGCTGGATGCTGACCTGAGGAAGGCTCTTGTGCTGCGAGCCGGCATCACCATGAGGCTCTATGTCCCTCTGAGAGGACGACCGGCACCTAAGGTGACATGGACAAAGGTGGATGCCAACCTGAAGGAAAGGCAGGGCATTCTGATCAAGACATCAGACTGGGACACCCTACTGATGGTAGAGAACATAAACAGATACGACGCTGGCAAATATGTCCTGTCCCTGGAGAACAGCAGCGGATCCAAGAGCTACACCATCGTTGTGAAGGTTCTAGGTAAGGATCTCCATTTAATCACATGGAATGCACACACACAAGCGAGTTTGGGTTGAAGAAGTGCCTGATCACATCTCAGAGTTGTTTAAGTTGCCAGATCTACGGTTTTATTTCTACAACATCAATGTTAGAAACATCCTGTAATTCTAATCCATTCAAAGCATCAGAAACCAGCCATAAAATGTGAAAATTTATCTTTTTTTGGTGGCAGAAATGCTAAGTTAAAAAAACAAAATGGTTTATGAAGGAAATCTATAGTAAAATGAAATTTAAGTGAAATGAAAACTGTCCTCTGAAACCTAACTTATTCTTTGAGAACTTGGTTCCTTTGACTAAAACTTACTGCTTTTCTACCCTACTCAGATTCACCTGGACCACCTGTCAACCTGATTGTGAAGGAGACCTCCAGAACCCACGCCTGCATCACCTGGGATGCACCTCTGATTGACGGTGGCAGCCCAGTGAAGAGCTACATTGTAGAGAAACGTTTGGCAGAGAGGAAGGCATGGACCTGTGTGTCAGCAGAGTGCCACAAGCCCTCATTCAGGATCACCAACCTGGAGCCGGGACAAGCGTACTGCTTCAGAGTGCTGGCTGAAAACGCCTACGGCATCGGAGAGGGCTGCGAGACTGCGGGCAGCGTTCGGGCATCAGGTACGTTGGTAAAGATTTTCAGACCCCGGGAAATGACAATCCTGAGTGGTTCAGTAAAAGGCAACTTGATTTTCTCGTTTTAAAAAAACAAGAACCAAGAGAAGAAAATCCAGTTGCCTTTTATTGAATCACTTAAGATTTTCCAGGCATCAGGTAACAAAAAAGATTTTTCTATACCTCAAAAAGTCTATTTTAAAGGTTTTTAGGGAATCAGTTTAATATTTTTTTTTAATGAAAAAGCACTGGCAACGACATAATTAGAGTTTATGTAATTAATCCCTCTTGAAACCTTAGCTTTGGGTAGGGCAGGTTGTTACATTTGTAGTGTTCTAGTGGAGTTTAGCTGCTGTTTATGATTGGTTGATGTTTGCTTCACTGTGTGGAGTAAATCCAAGTGCAGGCTTGAATATTCTACTTTACGCCCTTTCTGAGTTGGATTTTGTTTTCATTTAAAATATTGTAGGCCCAAATTAGTGTTGATAAATTATTTGGAATAGGGGAAGTAGATGTGGGTGAACTTAAAGAATATTTGGTATAGTGAGTTAAATCCAAGTCGTTTTTTGTTGACCTGTCATTAGGTAGTTAACATATTTATAAGCTGCCGTGTGCCTAAATATATTGATTTTCACGTTTCTGCATATTGCACTACATTTCGCGCCCAGGGGATCTTAACCGCAGTGATGTCAGCTTCAGATCATTCCTATTCCTTGTCTGAGGAGTCTGCATCAGAACAGCTTTCAGCAGCCCTCGGGAAGTTGGACCAATCTTCTACTCCACCTGAGGGGGCAAGCTTCCACCAGCCTGTCAGTTTAAACTAATCTCTCCTTGTTTCTCAGAACAACCTGGTCCAGTGACAGACTTCAAAGCCCTGAAGACCACCAAGAACTCAATCACTTTGGGATGGAAGAAGCCCATCAGTGACGGTGGAAGCTATGTTACCGCGTACATACTGGAGCAGAGCGAAGGCGAGGAGAAGTGGACACAGATAATGAAGGGCAAGAACATGTCACACACCATCAGTGAGCTGACAGAGGGCAAGGCATATCTATTCAAGGTCAAGGCGCTCAATGAGTCTGGAGAGGGACCACCAACTGAGCTCACTGTTGCCGCCAAGGACCAGTTTGGTAAGAAGTCAGCCTTCAACACATTTGTTGTGAGGTGAATTCACTTGTTTTCCTGAATAATAGTATATATAGTATAGTTTTATTTGTTTTTTCTTTACATTTCAGTGCTGCCTGACTGCAACTTGAGCAATCTGCATGATGGTTGCTACGTGGTAAAAGAGGGCACCACCACACGTATCAACATTCCTGTTATTGGAGTGCCCTACCCCACTGCCACCTGGAAGAAGGGCGAGGTGGGGCTCGGTGATACTGGCCGTGTATGCATTGAGGCTTCACCGGGTGTCACCACCCTGCTGATCAGGGACTGCCATAGAGGAGATGCTGACACTTACACTATCAATGTTAAGAACAGCGCTGGCTCCAAAGACTGTAAGTTCCAGTTGAAGGTAGTCGGAAAGCCTGGCATCTGCACCGCACCCATAAAGTTTGACGAGATTACTGCTGATGGCATTACTCTGGAATGGGAGCCACCCCAAGACGACGGAGGTGCAGAAGTGTCCAATTACATCGTTGAGAAGAGGAGGACAACAGACAACAAGTGGGCCACAGTGGCTTCAGCCATCCAGAAGACCACCATGAGAGTGATCAGACTCCATGATGGAATAGAGTACATCTTTAGAGTTTGTGCTGAGAACAAGTATGGGATTGGAGAGTTTCTGAGGTCTGACCCAGTCATTGCCCAGCATCCATTCAGTGAGTAGTACTCTGCTGTTTCATATACAAGATTTCATAAGTCCTTTGGTGTGGGTTGATTAGGCGTGTATTTAATATGTTGTCACACAAGCCAACCAACCATCCATCTGTGAATGAATAAATATTTCCTTTTTTTCTAACACCACCTTCATTCTGCCTCTCTTTCCTCCAGATGTACCTGAGGCGCCTGCTCCTCCAGAGATTGTAAGCATCCGCCACGAGTCAGCTATTCTGACATGGGCTGATCCAAAAGACACCGGTGGCTCCCCAATTACTGGTAAAATACTATGATGATATCAGTAAGTAGGTAAGCATGAGCAAACAGTGATTTTTAATTGGATTGTTTGTTTTCTTTAGGATATCACATGGAGTTTAAGGAAAGGAACAGCCTGATGTGGAAACGAGCCAGCAAGACTCCTCTGAGAGTGAAGGAGTGCAGAGTCACAGGTCTAATAGAGGGGCTAGAGTACGAGTTCAGGGTGATGGCCATGAATATGGCTGGCCTTGGAAAGGCAAGTAAGGTCACAGAAGCAGTGGCTGCCCTTGATCCTATTGGTGAGTTCTATTATAAGGTGGTAATTTTTTTATTGCAGTACTAAATACCTGGATTTAAAACCAGACATTCTATAATTTAATTAATTGTTATTGCTCAGATCCACCTGGCAAACCTGAAGTGATTAATGTGACCAGGAACACGGTCACTCTGGTTTGGACTGCTCCCAAATACGATGGTGGCTATAAGCTGACTGGCTATGCGGTAGAGAAGCTAGAGGCTGGTGGCAAGACCTGGATGAAGGCGAATCATGTCAACATCCATAGCTGTGCCTTCACCGTCACTGACCTGATGGAAGGATCTCAATTTCAGTTCAGAATCAGGGCCAGAAACGCTGCTGGTGCTCTCAGCATTCCTTCAGAATGTACTGAGTCTCTGACCTGCAAGGATGAGTACGGTAAGCTGAGTACAAGACTGAGTAATTTAACAGTTATTATTACAGTGAATTTATGAATGTTTGTTTGACTTTTGTTCTCTTTATAGAGCCCCCATCTATCACTATTGACCAAGACATGAAGGATGGTGTATCAGTCAGGGCAGGAGACACAATTGTGATCTCAGCCTCTAAGATTGTGGGTAAACCTCCACCAACTGCTGTCTGGTCCAAAGGCGGTCGTGAGTTCAAGAACTCTGACACAGTCACTGTTACCAGTACCCCTACTTCTTCCACCCTGGCTATTAAGTATGCAAGCTGGAAGAACACAGGAGAGTACACCATCACTGCTAGCAACCCTTTTGGTATTAAGGAAGAACATATTAGAGTGAAAGTCCTAGACATCCCTGGGCCTCCAGGTCCGATTGAAGTCAGCAATATTTCAGCTGAGAAGTGTACTCTGACCTGGCTTCCACCAGAGGAGGATGGAGGCTGCTCAATTAAGTCTTACATCCTAGAGAAGAGAGAAACTAGCCGCCTTCAGTGGACCAAACTAGCTGAAAATATTATAGACTGCAGACATGTAGCCCACAAACTGATCAAGGGCAACGAGTACATCTTCAGAGTGTCTGCTGTGAACCAGTATGGCACTGGAGACTCTAGCCAGTCTGGTCCAGTCAGAATGGTTGACAGTTTTGGTAAGTTTACTTAGTTTCTTACTTTTAAAAAAATGGTATGAAAATGCTAAAGAAACAGTATTTCCACTTTTCCAAATTTGTAACAAAATGTGTTTTTTATGCTGTAGCCTGCAAAAATAAAACAACAACAAAACTTTCTTCCAAATTTTGTTTTCTCAGGTCCACCAGGTCCACCTTCAACCCCAGAGATTGATAATGTCAGTAGGAATGCTGTCACCATTTCATGGAAGAGACCAGTAAAGGATGGGGGAAGTGATATAAGGGGTTACAGTGTGGAGAGAAAAGAAAGGAGAGGAATGAGATGGGTGAGAGCCTCTAAGAGGACAGTTCCTGACCTACGCTTTAAGGTGCAAGGCTTGACTGAGGGAGTAGAGTATGAATTTAGAGTCACGGCTGAGAATAAGGCTGGCTTTGGGGAGCCAAGTGAGCCATCACATCCTGTGATGACCAAGGATATTGTCTGTAAGTAAACAAATCTTTTAGACAAATAAATTCTGACAGAATACATCAAGTTACCTTTTAAAACCGTATCCTGTCATGAACTTGTGTTACATCTTGTTATTTGTGTTTTTCAGATCCACCTGGTCCTCCATCCAATCCCAGAATTGCAGACACCACTAAAACCACAGCAACCTTTGCTTGGGGCCGCCCCCACTATGATGGTGGTCTTGAAGTAGAAGGATACATCATTGAGTATAAAAAGGAGGGTCATGATGACTGGGAGACAGAGACACAGTACCCAGTGAAAGTTACTGAATATGTTATTGGTAAACTCCAAAAAGGAGGTAAATACCATTTCAGAGTTAGTGCCATAAACTCTGAGGGAGTGGGTGAGCCTGCAGAGGTTGAGAAAGTTACTGAACTGATGGACCAAGAAACAATGCCGGACTTTGAGCTGGATGCTGAACTCAGGAAAACCTTGGTGGTCAGGTGCCGTGCTTCAATTCGTATCTTTGTTCCCATTAGGGGCCGCCCTATTCCTGAAGTCACTTGGAGCAAAGAAAATACCAACTTAAAAGCACGTGCGCATATAGACACAACAGAGTCCTACACTCTGCTGGTTATTCCTGACTGTACGAGATATGATGCTGGAAAGTATCAGCTCTGTCTAGAGAATGTCGCTGGTAAGAAGACTGGTTTTGTTAATGTGAAAGTTCTAGACACACCAGGACCACCAGTCAACCTCAAACCAAGAGAGATCACTAAGAACAGCATAACCCTTCAGTGGGAAATTCCCATAATTGATGGAGGTTCCAAGATTCATAATTACATTATTGAAAAAAGAAATGCCACCAAGAAGGCCTATACAGTGCTCAGCACCACATGGCAAAAGTGTTCTTTTAAATTCCAAGATCTTCAGGAGGGAGCTTACTACTATTTCCGTGTGTCTGCTGAAAATGATCTGGGTGTAGGTGAGCCTGCTGAAACCCCTGAGCCAATAAGAGTGTCTCAGGCCCCCTCTGCACCAGAGAACTTGTATGTCACTGATGTGACCTCTGACAGTGCTAGCCTTGCATGGACCAAACCCCTCCACGATGGTGGTAGTTTGATCACTGGATATGTCATTGAAGCTCAGAAGAAGGACACAGATCAGTGGGTCCACATAACCACTATCAAGGCTCTAGATTACACTGTTACAGATCTGGTTGAGGGTGCTGAATACACCTTCCGTATAATGGCTGTGAATGCATCAGGCAGGAGTGATCCCCGTGAAAGCAGACCTGCAATAATCAAAGAACACACCTCAGCTCCATCGTTTGATCTGAGAGGGGTCTACCAGAAGACCGTGATTGCCAAGGCAGGGGATCGTGTGAAAGTAGAGATTCCAGTGCTAGGAAAACCCAGGCCTGTGGTTTCATGGAAGAAGGGAGACTTTGCATTCAAGGAGACACAAAGAATGAACATTGAAACCACATCAACTTCAACTATCCTCAACATCAGTGAGATCAAAAGGACTGATGGAGGCCAGTATTCCATGACAGCAAAGAACATGCTTGGTACAATGACAGAGACCATCACTGTCCTGGTCCATGATATACCAGGTCCTCCTAGTGGTCCTATCAAACTGGATGAGGTCTCATGTGATTATGTAATTCTCTCCTGGGAACCTCCAGAGAACGATGGAGGTGTTCCTATTAATAATTATATTGTTGAGATGCGGGAGACTACTGGCACTTCATGGGTGGAGTTGGCAGCAACTGTTATCCGCACCACATTCAAGGCAGCAAAACTCAATACTGGTACTCTGTATCAGTTCCGTGTTAAGGCTCAGAACAGATATGGCATTGGACCTTGCATTCAGTCTGAACCAGTGTTGGCTGCCTATCCATTTGATGTGCCAAGCCAGCCTGGCAGTCCTGTGGTAACATCTTTCAACAAGGATTCTATGACTCTTAGTTGGAATGAGCCTTCTGATGGAGGTAGTCCTATTCTAGGCTATCATGTGGACAGAAAAGAGAAGAATAGCATTCTGTGGCAGAGGATCAGCAAAGCTCTTGTTGTTGGAAACATCTTCAAATCGACAGGCCTTGTTGATGGCATTGTATATGAACATCGTGTTACTGCTGAAAACATGGCTGGTCTCAGCAAACCTAGCAAACCATCTGAGCCTATGTATGCTTTGGACCCAGTCGAACCACCAGGCAGACCTGTGGCACTGAATATTACCAGACATGAGGTGACACTGTCTTGGACCAAACCAGAAGGCGATGGGGGATTCTCCATTACTGGATACACAGTAGAAAGGAGAGAGACACCTAACGGACGCTGGCTCAAAGCAAACTTCAACAACATTCTAGAAACCATGTATACAGTCAGTGGTCTGACTGAAGATACAACCTACGAATTCCGTGTGTTTGCTCGAAACTCAGCTGGTGCTGTTAGTGCTCCATCTCAGCCATCAGAGGCATTCACATGCAGAGATGACATTGAAGAGCCCAGGCTCGATGTGGATGTAGTATATAGCAGCACTGTTGTAGTTATGGCAGGAGAGCCATTCAAGCTAGAAGCCAGTGTGACTGGCAGGCCAATACCTTCTTTGGTATGGACCAAAGAAGGAAAGGAGCTGGAAGATACAGGCAAAATAGAAATAAAGACATCTTCCTTTCACACAACACTAATCAATAAAGATTCACTCAGGAGGGATGGTGGTGCTTTCATCCTGACTGCCAGCAATCCTGGTGGCTTTGCCAAGTTCACATTCAATGTTAAAGTACTCGACAGACCTGGACCACCAGATTCCTTAACTGTTACAGATGTCACTTCAGAGAAATGTGTGCTTAACTGGCTGCATCCAACACATGATGGTGGTGCCAAGATTGAGTACTTCATCATACAGAGGCGTGAGACCAGTAGGTTGGCATGGACAAATGTAGCGACAGACCTTCAAGCAAACAGATTTAAAGTTACAAAACTTCTTAAGGGCAATGAGTACGTTTTCAGGGTCATGGCTGTTAACAAGTATGGTGTGGGTGAACCTTTGGAGTCTGAACCAATAATTTGTGCCAACCCCTATGGTCCTAGTGACCCACCAACACAACCTGAGGTCACCACAATTACCAAAGACTCTATGGTTGTCTGCTGGGAGCGTCCTGAACATGATGGAGGCAGCAGAATCAACACATACATAATAGAGAGAAGGGATAAGACTGGCCTACGCTGGGTGAAGTGTAACAAGAGAACTGTAACTGACTTGCGATTCAAAGTGTCTGGCCTCACACTAGGACATGAATATGAATTCAGAGTTCTTGCTGAAAATAATGCTGGTCTAAGCCAGCCTAGTCCTTCCAGTCCATTCTACAAAGCAATAGACACCATCTTCCAGCCTGGACCTCCAGGGAACCCAAGAGTGCTTGACACCACAAAATCTTCTATTACAGTTGCCTGGAACAAACCTGTTTATGATGGTGGTTCTGAAATCACTGGTTACATTGTGGAGACCTGCCTGCCTGAGGAGGATGAGTGGACAATCCATACTCCTAAAAAGGGATGGACAGCCACTTCCTTCACCATCACTAATCTGAAGCAAAACCAGGAGTATAAAATCAATATCTGTGCCACTAATTGTGAAGGAGTGGGAGAGCCTGCTTCTGTTCCTGGAACCCCTAAGGCTGAAGACAGACTACTTCCTCCAGAAATTGAACTTGGAGCAGAACTACGTAAAGTAGTATGCATCAGAGCCTGCAGTACGCTCAGACTATTTGTCCCCATCAAGGGCAGACCAGCACCTGAAGTAAAATGGTCAAGAGAGCATGGAGAATCTCTAGACAAAGCCAACATTGAAATCACTTCATCATTCACAACTCTTCAGATAGATGTTGTTGACAAATTTGATGCAGGGAAATACTTGGTGACAGTAGAAAATGCATCAGGAAGTAAGACAGCCTTTGTTAATGTTAGAGTACTAGATACTCCTGGAGCACCCCAGAATCTGACTGTTAAAGAGGTCACTAGAAACTCTGTTTCCCTGGTTTGGGATGCACCTCTGATAGATGGGGGCTCCAGAATCCGCAACTACATTGTGGAGAAACGTGAGTCAACCAGGAAAGCTTACTCAACTGTTTGTGCAAGTTGCCATAAGTCTAGTTGGAAAGTTGGAGACCTGGAGGAAGGAAAATTGTACTTCTTTAGAATCCTTGCTGAAAATGAGTTTGGTATCGGTCTTCCAGTAGAGACTCTTGAATCAATTAAAGCATCAGAGAAGCCTCTACCACCAGGCAAAGTGTCCCTTCGTGAAGTGACTAGCAAAAGCGTCACACTAACTTGGGAAAAACCTGACCATGACGGTGGAAGCAGAATTACAGGCTATATTGTTGAGATGCAGAGTAAGGGAAGTGAGAAATGGACTCAGGTCATGGTGGTAAAAACCAATGAGGCTCAGGTTACTGGACTTACACAAGGGGAGGAGTATATGTTCCGCATTTCAGCCACCAATGAAAAGGGTGTTAGTGACCCACGCCCTCTCAGTCTGCCTGTGATAGCTAAAGATTTGATTATCCCACCAACTTTTAAACTGCTTTTCAGCACATTCAGTGCACTGGCAGGTGATGATCTTAAGATTGATGTTCCATATGTTGCCTGCCCCAAGGCTACAGCAACTTGGCTCAAAGATGGTGTTGTACTCAAGGAAACAATAAGAGTTAATGCTGAGGCCACAGACAAAAACCTCCATCTTGTCATTAAGGAAGCTTGCAGAGATGATGTAGGGACATATACTATAAAACTAACCAACACAGCTGGAGAGGCTACAGCAGATATCAGTGTTGTTGTCTTAGATAAACCTGGTCCTCCAGCTGGCCCAATTAAGCTGGATGAAGTCACT
Source organism: Kryptolebias marmoratus (assembly GCF_001649575.2). Classification (NCBI taxonomy): domain Eukaryota; kingdom Metazoa; phylum Chordata; class Actinopteri; order Cyprinodontiformes; family Rivulidae; genus Kryptolebias; species Kryptolebias marmoratus. The sequence goes on from NC_051435.1 coordinate 773,011, forward strand.
GCTGACAGTGTGGTTTTGTCTTGGAATCCACCACTGTATGATGGTGGTTGTGCAATCAATAATTACATTGTAGAGAAGAGAGACACATCGACTACTAACTGGCAGATTGTGTCTGCTACAGTAGCCAGAACAACTATCAAGGCAGTCCGTCTGAAGACTGGATTTGAGTACCAATTTAGAATTGCTGCAGAAAATAGATATGGCAAGTCTTCATTCCTGCTGTCTGATAACATTGTTGCTCAGTATCCTTTCGAAGTGCCCAGTTCACCACGTTCTGTGTTGGTGCAGTCAGTCACCAAAGAGAGCATGGTTGTTGTATGGGAGAAACCTAGCAATGACGGTGGAAGCAAAATTCTGGGCTACCATTTGGAACTTAAAGAGAGAAACAGTATTCTGTGGGTGAAACAGAACAAACAGCTCATTCAAGAAACCAGATTTAAGGTTGTTGGTCTCGAGGAGGGTATTGAATATGAGTTTAGAGTCTATGCTGAGAATATTGTTGGCCTCAGCAAAGCCAGCAAAGTGAGTGAAATGCAAGTGGCCAGAGATCCTTGTGACAGACCAGGAAAACCAGAAGCTGTCATTGTAACAAGAAACAAAGTGACACTGAGATGGACCAAGCCTGAGTATGATGCTGGTATCAAGATCACAGGTTATGTGGTTGAGAAAAAGGAGGGAGGTGGCCGTTGGATGAAGGCTAGTTTTGCCAATGTTATTGAGACTGAATTTGTTGTTACAGGACTTACTGAGGATCAGACTTACGAGTTTCGTGTTATTGCCAAAAATGCAGCAGGTGTCTTCAGCCAACCATCTGATTCTACTGGAACCATCACTGCCAAGGATGAGGTTGATCCACCTAGAATTGACTTGGAGACTAAGTACTCCCAAGCTGTGGTTGTAAATGCTGGAGAGACATTTAGACTTGAGGCAGGAATTTATGGTAAGCCCGTGCCCACTGTTCACTGGCTGAAGGAAGGCAACGAGATTACAGAAGCAGCTCGTTTAGAAATTCACAATACAGATTTTATAGCTTGTATAATTGTTAAGGAAGCCATTCGTGTTGATGGAGGTCAGTACACCTTGCTGGTGAAGAATGTTGGAGGAGAGAAAACAGTTAACATTAATGTCAAAGTCTTGGACAGACCAGGTCCACCTGAGGGCCCTATATCTATCTATGGGGTCACCAGTGAGAAATGCTCAATTTCCTGGAAACCTCCTTTGCAAGATGGAGGTAGTGATGTTTCTCATTACATTGTTGAAAGGAGGGAAACCAGCAGACTTGTATGGACTGTAATTGAACAAAAAGTACAGACTCTGAATCTGAAAATCACCAAACTTCTTCCTGGTAATGAGTACATATTCAGAGTAATCCCTGTCAACAAATATGGTATTGGTGAGCCTTTAGAATCTGAGCCAATGATTGCCAAAAATCCATTTGTCGCTCCAAGCCCACCAACAGAAGTAGAAGTCTCCACAATTACCAAGGACTCTATGGTGGTGACTTGGGAGAGACCCGTTAATGATGGTGGTAGTCCAATCCAAGGTTATGTTGTTGAGAAACGTGACAAGGATGGTGTGAGATGGACTAGATGCAACAAGCGCACTTTGACTGAGCTACGCTTTAGAGTTACAGGTCTCATTGAAAACCATAGCTATGAATTTAGAGTTGCTGCTGAGAATGCTGCAGGACTTGGCACACCGAGCACACCAACAGTGTACTACAAAGCACTGGATCCCATTTTCGAACCAGGCCCACCAAACAACCCCAGAGTGGTAGACACCTCTAGGTCCACTGTCTCTCTTACATGGGGCAAACCCATTTATGATGGCGGCTGTGAGATTCAGGCTTACCTTGTTGAGGCATGTGATGTAGCATCTGAAGAGTGGTTTATGTGCACTCCTCCCACTGGAATAACAGACACTAAATTCACAGTGAAAAAGCTTCTGGAGAAACATGAGTATCAGTTCAGAGTTTGTGCAATCAACAAAGTTGGTATTGGTGAACATGCTGATGTGCCTGGAAAAATTCTTTTAGAGGAACAGCTTGAGCCTCCTGACCTTGACTTAGATGCTGATATGAGAAAAACTGTCAACATCAGAGCAGCAAGCACTCTAAGACTATTTGTACCAGTAAGAGGTCGTCCAGCTCCTGAAGTGAAATGGGGCAAGGCTGATGGAGAGATTAAAGAAACTGCCTTAATTGATAATACAGGAAGCTATGCTTTACTTGTTATCGAGAATGTTGACAGATTTGACAGTGGCAAGTACACCTTAACTGCAGAAAATGCTAGTGGAGTGAAGTCAGCCTTCATCAGTGTCAGAGTCCTGGATTCCCCTAGTCCGCCCACTAACTTAACGGTTAAAGAGATTACAAGGAACTCTGTCACTCTCTCATGGGAGCCTCCACTTTTGGATGGTGGCTCAAAGATTAAGCATTACATTGTTGAGAAGCGTGAGAGCACCAGAAAAGTATACTCTCCCATTACTACCTGCAACAAGATGTCATGGAAAGTTGAGTCTCTTCCAGAGGGTGGAATTTTCTTCTTCAGAGTCTTGGCTGAGAATGAATATGGTGTGGGTCTTCAAGCTAAAACTATTGAGCCAATTAAAATATCTGAGAAACCTCAACCACCTGGTAAGGTCAGTGTTGTTGATGTCACTCACAGCACTGTTACTCTAACCTGGGAAAAATCTCAATATGATGGTGGCAGTAGAATCAGTCACTATGAAGTTGAAATTGCTCCTAAGGACAGTGAGACTTGGTCTCCATGTGCCAGTGTGAAAGGCACAGAGACAGAAGTAAGCAACCTTCTAAAGGGAGAGGAATATCAGTTCAGGGTTATTGCTGTAAATGAAAAGGGTAAAAGTGACCCAAGACAACTGGTTCAGTCGGTTGTAGCAAAAGACCTTGTCATTGAACCTTCTGTTAGACCCAAAGTGAGTTCGTACAGTGTTCAGGTGGGGTATGATCTCAAGATAGAGGTTCCAATTGCTGGTCATCCAAAACCCACCATCACTTGGACCAAGAATGGAGTGGCGCTTAAACAGACCACCAGAGTCAATGTCACTGACTCAGCACATCAGACAACTCTAACCATTAAGGATGCTACCAGAGAGGATAGTGGTATGTACACTATCAATATTGCCAATTCCCTGGGTTCTAAGGATGCCACTATTGAGGTAATCACCCTGGATAAACCAGGCCCACCAACAGGCCCTGTCAAGATTGAGGATATCAGTGCTGAGAGTATGACTCTTAGTTGGGAAGCTCCCACATACACAGGTGGGTGTCCAATCTCCAACTATGTAGTAGAGAAGAGAGACACAACTACAACTAACTGGGTTGTTGTATCTGCCACTGTGGCCAGAACCACATTAAAAGTATCCAATCTGAAGACAGGTGGTGAATACCAATTCAGAATTTTTGCTGAGAATAGATATGGAAAGAGTTATGCAATTGATTCACAGCCTGTTGTGGCACAGTATCCATTCCAGGAACCCGGCCCTCCAGGTACACCATTTGTGTCCTCATACACTAAAGATTATATGGTGGTTGAATGGCATAAACCCCCATCTGATGGAGGCAGTGCCATTTTGGGCTATCATTTAGAGAGGAAAGAGAAGAACAGTATTCTGTGGACCAAGATAAACAAAATGGTCATCCAAGACTGCAAATTTAAGTCCACTCCACTTGAGGAAAGCATTGAGTATGAGTATAGAGTATATGCTGAGAACATAGTTGGCATTGGAAAATGCAGCAAAGTATCTGAGGTTTATGTAGCCCGGGACCCATGTGATCCTCCTGGCCGTCCCGAGGCTGTGATTGTAACCAGGCACTCAGTGAAGCTAAAGTGGTCACCTCCACAATATGATGGTGGAAGCCTTGTAACTGGCTATATAGTAGAGAAGCGGGACCTTCCTGAGGGAAAATGGATGAAGGCTAGCTTCGCAAACATTATTGAACGAGAATTTACAATTACAGGCCTTACAGAGGACAATAAATATGATTTCAGAGTGATTGCAAGAAATGCAGCAGGTGCTGCCAGTAAGCCTTCCGAGACAACAGGATCCATAACAGCCAAGGATGAAGTTGAGCCACCTAAGTGTGAGACTGATCCTATGTACAATCAGACTCTTGTTATTAATGCTGGAGACACATTTAGTCTGGAAGCCAGTGTGGAAGGAAAACCCATCCCAACAGCTCAGTGGTTCAAGGGAAGTGTTGAAATTGAAAACTCTGCAAGAAGTGAAATCAAAAATACAGATTTTAAAGCTTTGCTTGTTGTGAAAGATGCTATCAGAGTGGATGGTGGACAGTACACTTTGGTTCTCACAAACGTTGCTGGAACTAAGACTGTCCCATTCAGTGTGAAAGTTCTTGATAGACCAGGCCCATCAGAGGGACCCCTTACAATTAGCAATGTTACTGAGGAGAAATGCTCACTGTCATGGTTGCCACCTAAGCACGATGGAGGAGCTACCATTTCTCATTATATAATTCAAAAGAGAGAAACCAGTCGCTTGGCATGGACTGTGGTTTCCAGTGATTGTGGAGCTACAATGTTCAAGGTTACCAAACTACTGAAAGGCAATGAGTACATCTTCAGAGTTTTGGCTGTCAACAAATATGGAGTGGGTGAGCCTCTCGAATCAGAACCAGTCATCATGAGAAATCCATTTGTTCCTCCTGGCTCACCTCATGAACTTGAGATCACTAACATTACCAGGGATTCCATGACTGTCTGCTGGAACCGCCCTAAGACCACAGGAGGAAGTGATATTGTTGGTTACATTGTTGAAAAGAGAGACCGAGCTGGAGTGAGGTGGACCAAGTGCAATAAACGGAGAGTGACAGACTTGCGTTTTAGAGTAACAGGACTCACCGAGGACCATGATTATGAGTTCAGGGTCTCTGCTGAGAATGCAGCTGGAGTAGGCCAGCCAAGCCCACCTACACCCTACCTCAAAGCATGTGATCCCACCTTTGAACCAGGCTGTCCCACCAATGCTCATGTGGTTGACACTACAAAAGACTCCATCAGTTTAGCTTGGCATAGGCCTATATATGATGGTGGTTGCGAGATTCAAGGATATGCTGTGGAAATTACCAAGGCTGATGAGGAGGAATGGACTTTATGCACACCACCTACTGGAGTAAACAAAACCAAGTTCACCATCAAACGTTTGACAGAACATCAAGAATACAAAGTGCGCATTTGTGCAGTCAATAAAGAAGGAGTTGGTGAGCCCACAGAAATCCAGGGAGTTGTGATACCCATTGATAAGATTGATCCTCCAGAGGTGATTCTGGACTCAGAGCTCAGGAAGGGAATAGTTGTTCGTGCAGGAGGCTCAATGAGAATCTGCATTCCTTTCAACGGTCGTCCCGTTCCTGAAGTAAGCTGGGCCAAGGAGGATGGCGAGCTGCCCACTAAAGTTCAGGTTGAGATGGGTGAAGATTACACGCAGCTCTCCATTGGTATATGTGACAAATATGATGCAGGAAAATACATCCTCAATTTAGAAAATAGTGCTGGCAGCAAATCAGCTTTTGTCTCTGTTAAAGTTCTGGACACTCCAGGAGCTCCTTTAAATCTAACAGTAAAAGACATAAAGAGGGAGAGTGTCACTTTGACCTGGGAACCTCCTGTTATTGATGGTGGTTCAAGAATAAAGAATTATCTGGTTGAAAAACGTGAGTCCACAAGGAATGTGTACTCTAATGTAGATAACAAATGCACAAAGACAAGCTACCGTATCACTGGTCTAACTGAGGGGACAATCTACTATTTCAGAGTATTGGCTGAAAATGAATTTGGTGTTGGACAGCCAATTGAGACAGAACAATCAGTCAAAACCTCTGAACCACCTCTGCCTGTTGGTAAGGTAAATCTGACTGAAGTCACTAAAACCACTGTTTCACTCTCCTGGGAGAAGCCAGTCCATGATGGAGGTAGCAGGATCATTGGCTACTACATTGAGATGCAGCCTGTGGGATCAGAAGAATGGGTTGTTGCTGCCACAACTAAAACTTGTGAAGGCACTGTCACAGGTCTCAGTACAGGACATGAGTACCTGCTTAGAGTGTCAGCTTTCAATGAGAAAGGCAAGAGTGACCCCAGAGCTCTGGCTGCACCAGTTACTGCTAAAGATGTAACTGTTGAGCCCAGATTTAAGATCAGATTCACTACTTATAGTTTACAGCAAGGTGAAGATCTAAAAATTGAAATTCCAGTAATCGGACGCCCTGTTCCCAAGGTTGAATGGAAAAAGGAGGGGCAAGCTCTGAAGGAGACGACCAGACTAAACGTATCTAGCACACCATCATCCACTAAGCTGGTCATCAAGGATGCAAATAAAGAAGATTCTGGTAAATACACTATCACAGCCACCAGCAGCATTGGAACAACTACAGAGGAGATTACGGTCGTCATTCTTGACAAGCCAGGACCACCCACAGGGCCTGTGAAAATTGAAGAGGTGAGCTGTAACTTTGTTACTCTTTCCTGGGAGCCACCAGAGTACACAGGAGGCTGTCAGATCAACAACTACATTGTAGAGAAGAGAGACACAACCACTACAGCATGGCAGATTGTATCTGCTACAATTGCCAGGACAACCATTAAAGTCACCAATTTGAAGACTGGTGTTGAATATCAGTTCAGAGTGTCAGCTGAGAATAGATATGGAAAGAGTTCAGCTATTGTCTCTCCTGCTGTTGTTGCCAAGTATCCATTTAGTGAGCCTGCTGCCCCAGGATCACCAGTTATAACAGCTGCAACCAAGGATAGTATGGTTGTTGAATGGAAACCTCCCACCAACAGTGGAGGCAGCCCAATTATTGGGTATCACCTGGAGAGAAAGGAGAAAAACAGCCTTTTGTGGACAAAACTCAACAAACTTCTAATCCCTGACACACGATTCAAAACTACAGAGTTGGAAGAAGGTATTGAATATGAATTTAGAGTTTATGCTGAGAACATTGCTGGTATTAGCCCAGCCAGCAAGGTCTCTGAGACCACAGTAGCTAGGGACCCATGTGACCCACCAGGCACTCCTGAGGCCATTGAAATCACCAGAAACCATGTTACACTCCAGTGGACCAGACCTCAGTATGATGGAGGCAGTGCAATCACTGGCTATGTGATTGAAAGGAGGAAGCACCCAGATACTCGCTGGATGAAGGCCAGCTTCACCAACATTATTGATACCCAGTTTACAATCACTGGTCTTACTGAGGACTGTGTTTATGAATTTAGAGTCATTGCCAAAAATTCAGCTGGCATTTCTAGTCGCCCATCAGGGAGCACAGGAGAGATTACAGCCAAAGATGCAATTGAGGCTCCAGATGCAACCATGGATTCTAAATTCAAGGATCTTACAGTTGTTCATGCTGGTGAGTCATTTGTCATTGATGCTGACTACACCGGTAAACCTCTGCCTGAGGTCATGTGGTTGAAAGATGGAAAGGAAATTGACAAAACCACACCAAGAATGGAGATAAAGACCACACTTACCCGTACTATTTTGACAGTTAAGGATTGTATTAGAGTGGATGGTGGTCACTTTGTCCTCAAACTTGTGAATGTGGGTGGAATCAAAATGATCCCAGTTAATGTCAAAGTTCTGGATAGACCTGGTCCTCCAGATGGACCCTTAGAAGTCAAAGGAGTTACAGCTGAAAAATGTTATCTGCACTGGAACCATCCCTCACACGATGGTGGTGCTAGCATCTCACACTATATCATTGAGAAGAGGGAGACAAGTCGTTTGTCTTGGACTGTGGTTGAGCCCAAGATCCAGGCTATCAGTTACAAAATTACAAAACTTCTCCCTGGAAATGAATACATCTTCAGAGTAATTGCTGTGAATAAATATGGTGTTGGTGAACCTTTAGAATCTGAGCCTGTGATTGCTCGTAATCCATTCACCACTCCCAGTGCCCCCTCCACTCCTGAGGCCAGTGCTATTACTAGAGATTCTATGGTACTTACCTGGGAGAGGCCTGAGAATAATGGTGGAGCTGAGATTGAAGGATATGTACTTGAAAAGCGTGATAAGGATGGTGTCAGATGGACCAAGTGTAACAAGAAGAGGCTGACTGATCTGAGATTCAGATGCGCTGGCCTCACAGAAGGCCACTGGTATGAATTCAGGGTCTCAGCTGAAAATGCTGCCGGTGTTGGAAAACCTAGCACACCAACACAGTACGTCAAGGCATGTGACGCCATTTATCCACCAGGACCTCCAAGTAACCCCAAAGTTACAGATCATTCAAGCACCACAGTCTCGCTTTCCTGGTCCAGGCCTATCTATGATGGTGGGGCACAGATTACTGGGTATGTTGTTGAAAGGAAGGAAGCAGGAGATGATGAATGGTTTGTCTGCACACCTCCTACTGGTGTCCAAGAAACTCACTACACTGTAAAGAAACTGAAAGAGAATGTGGAGTACAACTTCCGCATCTGCGCTGTTAATTGTGAAGGCGTAGGCGACCATGTGGACCTACCTGTGTCTGTGATTGCTGCAGAAAAACTGGAGGCTCCTGAAATTGAACTAGATGCTGACTTGAGAAAGATGGTCAATGTTCGTGCCACTGCCACGCTGCGTCTTTTTGTGACGATCAGAGGAAAGCCAGAGCCTGAGGTCAAATGGTCAAAGGCTGATGGTACACTGAATGAACGTGCTCAGATTGAAGTCACTAGCTCTTACACAATGCTGGTGATTGAGAATGTTGACAGATTTGACACCGGCAAATACACACTGACCCTTGAAAACCTTAGTGGCTCTAAATCAGCCTTTATCAATGTTAGAGTTCTGGACTCCCCCAGTGCACCTACTAATCTGCAAGTTAAGGACGTAAAAAGACATTCTGTGTCTCTTTCCTGGGAACCACCTCTTATTGATGGTGGGGCTAAGATATCACACTATATTGTGGAGAAGAGAGAGCAAAAAAGAATGGCGTTCACTAGTGTTAGCACTAACTGTGTCAGGAACTCCTATATTATTTCTGACCTGCAAGAGGGGGGCAGATACTTTTTCCGTGTGCTAGCTGTGAATGACCTTGGAGTAGGTCTGCCTGCTACCACAGATCAAGTCAAAGTATCAGAGGCTCCTTTGCCTCCTGGTAAGGTCGTTGTGGTTGATGTGACTCGTCATACTGTCACTCTTTCATGGGAGAAACCTGATCATGATGGAGGCAGCAAAATCACAAGCTATATTGTGGAGATGCAGCCTAAAGGAGATGACAAATGGACAGTGTGCAGTGAAGCCAAAGCTCTGGAAGCTACTATTGATGGACTCATTGCTGGCGAGGAATACTCCTTCAGGGTAATTGCTGTAAATGATAAGGGAAGGAGTGATGCTAAACCTTTGGCCACCCCTGTTGTAGTAAAGGACATCACAATGGAGCCCATAATTAACCTGCTGTTCAATACGTACAGTATAAATGCAGGAGATGACTTTAAGATTGATGTTCCCTTCAAAGGCCGACCTCAACCTGAGGTGTCCTGGAAGAAGGATGGTCAGATGCTGAAGCAGACAACCAGGGTAAATGTTGTGAATTCCAAGACCTCATCCAAGATTGTCATCAAGGATGCTACCAAAGAAGATGTTGGAAAATATGAGATTACACTGACTAATTCAGTTGGCACCAAGACAGCTGAAATCTCAGTTATAGTCCTGGACAAACCTGGGCCACCAAGCAACATTAAAATGGATGAGGTGAGTGCTGACTTTATCTCCTTGTCCTGGGATCCTCCGACCTATGATGGTGGATGCCAAATTAACAACTATGTTGTGGAGAAACGAGACACTACCTCTACCACGTGGCAAATTGTCTCAGCCACAGTTGCAAGAACATCAATAAAGGTTTCTCGACTCAACCAGGGCACAGAGTACCAGTTCCGCATTGCAGCTGAGAACCGTTATGGCAAGAGTCCTGCTGTTAACTCTGCTCCTGTTATTGCCCAGTATCCATTTGAGCCTCCTAGCTCTCCAACCAATCTTCATGTTGCCCATGCCACAAAGACTAGCATGTTGGTAGTATGGGGTAGACCTGCTAGTGATGGTGGAAGTCCTGTTATTGGTTATCATATTGAATGCAAAGACCAAAGCAGCATCCTGTGGAGCAAAGTCAACAGAGGCCTCTTGGCTGAAAACCAGTTCAAGATGACTGGCATTGAGGAAGGCCTGTTGTATCAGTTTAGAGTCTATGCTGAAAATATTGCTGGCATTGGTCCATGCACTAAACCAAGTGATCCTGTTGCAGCCAGGGATCCTTGTGAATCTCCACATAACCTTAGAGTCACAAACATCACTAGAAACTCTGTTTCCCTCTTCTGGAATGCGCCTGAATATGATGGTGGCGTGAAAATTACTGGATATATTGTAGAGCGTAAAGAACTTCCCAATGGTCGCTGGCTGAAATGCAACTTCACCAACGTGCAGGGCACCTACTTTGATGTTACTGGCCTCACAGAAGATGCCCAGTATGACTTCCATGTTATTGCAAAGAATTCAGCAGAAATGCTGAGTGCTCCTTCAGAAAACACTGGTCCTGTCACTGTTAAGGATGATGTAGATCCTCCAACCATTATCATGGAGGATAAATTCAGACAGCTGGTTGTCATTAAGGCTGGAGAGATCATTAGAATAGATGCTGAAATCACAGGACGTCCACTTCCTGTGCTTTCCTGGTCTAAGGATGGCAAGGAGATTGAGGCCAAGGCCAGGTGTGAAATCACTTCCACCAATTTTACAACCACCCTGATTCTCAGAGATGCTATTAGAAAGGACTCTGGTCAGTATGTCCTGACTCTGCACAATGTTGCCGGAACAAGGTCTGTGGCTGTCAACTGTAAGGTTCTGGACAGGCCTGGACCTTCCTCAGGACCTCTGGCAGTGTCTGGCGTGACAGCAGAGAAATGCATTCTAACATGGGGACCTCCTCAAGAGAATGGTGGTGCTGAAATCATGCATTACATTGTGGAGAAACGTGAGACAAGTCGCCTTGCCTGGACCCTGGTCTATGGGGATATGAAGGCAACTACTTGCAAAGTTACTAAGCTGCTCAAAGGAAATGAATACATCTTCAGAGTCAGGGGAGTAAACAAATATGGAGATGGTGAAGCTCTAGAAAGTGAGCCAACAAAGGCAATAGATCCATTCACTGTGCCTGCAGCCCCCACTAATGTCGAGGTCACTGCAGTTACTAGTGAGGCAATGACAATTTGTTGGGAAAGACCAGTTTCTGATGGTGGCAGCAGTATCTCTGGCTATGTAATTGAGAAGCGGGAGAAGACTGGCCTCCGTTGGTGCCGTGTCAATAAGAAACCTGTTTATGACCTCAGAGTCAAAGCCTCTAACCTCCGTGATGGCTGTGAGTATGAATACAGAGTGTTTGCAGAGAATTCTGCTGGCCTCAGTGCTCCTAGCATACCTTGCCCACTCATTAAGGCTGAAGACCCACAGTTCCTGCCCTCACCTCCTCCTAAACCTAAAATCATTGACTCTTCAAAGACCACAGTTACACTGACTTGGAGTAAGCCACTATTTGATGGTGGAGCACCTGTGACTGGTTACAGAGTAGAATACAGGCAGACATTAGATGATGAATGGATTATTGGAGTCCATAACACCAAAAACACAGAGTTTACTGTGGTGGGACTGACTCCCGGAGTTGAATATGTGTTTGTTGTTAAGTCCATTAACAAAATTGGAATCAGTGACCCTAGTGCCGAGTCAGATAAACAGATTGCTAAAGAAAGAGAAGAAGAACCAGCCTTCGAGATCAGCAATGAGATGAGAAAGACTCTTATTGTGAAAGATGGAAGCTCATTTACTATGACAGTACCCTTCAGAGGAAAACCCATTCCTGCTGTTTCATGGACTAAACCTGACATCGACCTTAGAGTACGTGCTGTCATTGACACCACAGACACGTTCACCTCAATCACCTTAGAAAAAGCAACTCGCAACGACTCTGGAAAATACACAGTCACCTTGTCCAGTGTTGTTGGAACTTCCTCACTTACACTGAATGTTAGAGTCCTTGACTCACCTGGACCTCCTGCTAATGTGGAGGTCAAGGAAGTGACCAAGACCTCTGCCACTGTAACCTGGGACATGCCTGAGAATGAGGGAGGAGGACCAGTCAAGAATTACCTTGTTGATTTCCGTGAGGCCAGCAAAAAAGGTTGGACTAGGTTGACTGATAGATGCCATAGACTGACATACAAAGTGACAAACCTGAAAGAGGGAGAAGTTTACTATTTCAGAGTGACAGGCGAGAATGACTATGGTGTTGGTATTCCTGCTGAGACCAAAGATGGAACCAAGATCACAGGTATTGAAATTTACTAGTGTTGTATAATTTTACAAGTGATAATTCCAGAGGTTTTTCCAATAAAACACTTTTCTTTCTCCAGAAAAACCAAGCCCTCCACCAAAGCTAGGAGTAACTGATGTCAGCAAAGATAGTGTGTCATTGGCCTGGGCTAAACCAGAACAAGATGGAGGAAGCAGAATTACTGGCTACCTAGTTGAAGCTTTGGAGAAAGATCAGGAGAAGTGGGTAAAGTGTGGTGTCACCAAGTTCACCCACTTCACAGTGTCTGGCCTGAGGGAAAAAGCAGAGTATTTCTTCAGAGTCAGAGCTGAGAACCACGCTGGACTCAGTGACTTTAAGGAGATGGTTACTCCTGTTATGGTCAAAGACCAGCTTGGTAAGTTAAAACCAATCAAGGTTCAGATTCACTATTTTAATTAATGAAGGCTAAGTCGAAATATAACCATATACTGAACTAAATTCTGTATAAATAGAACAATCCAGTTAAAATCAAAGCATAAAACTATTTCCTTCTTTGACTTTTCTACACATTTTTTCCCTAGAACCTCCTGAGGTAAACATGAAGGACTTCCCCTACAACACAGTGTATGTCAGAGCTGGCTCCACCCTCAAGTGTGAGATTCCGCTGACAGGCCGGCCCATGCCTAAAGTCTCTCTTTCCAAGGATAATGTGCTGCTCAAGTCAACAATGAGGTTCAACTCTGAAGTTACTCCTGACAGCATCAAAATCACTCTGCGTGAGAGTGTTGCTGGAGACTCAGGACGCTATGACATCACTGCCTCCAACTCCAGTGGAACCACCAAATCCTATATCAAAATTGTGGTTCTAGATAGACCAAGTGCTCCACTTGGACCTGTAGAACTGTTTGATGTCACAGAGGACAGTGTAAGTCTGACATGGCTTCCACCAGCATATGATGGCGGCAGCCCCATCACTAACTACATTGTTCAAAAGAGAGAAACAACTACAGCCAACTGGATGGATGTCTCCTCTGCTGTGGCCCGCTGCACCATGAAGATCATGAAGCTGACCACTGGGCTGGAGTACCAGTTCAGAATCAGGGCTGAAAACAAATATGGAATCAGTGAACACATTGACTCACCAGCTGTTACCGTCAACCTTCCATACAGTAAGGACTGTTTGTTTTGTTCTTATTTTCAAATGTAATATTTTAATATCCAGTTTTTACTATAAACAATCTGCTTGTTTTCCACCAGCGACTCCAGATGCTCCATCAACTCCAGAAATCACTGCTGTAACCAGGGAGACCATCACATTAGCCTGGAAGGAGCCTAAATCAGATGGAGGAAGTCACGTGTTTGGCTACCATCTCCAGATGAAAGACAAGAACAGCATCCTGTGGCAGAGAGTTAACAGAACTGTAATCCGTGCTACGCACTTCAAGGTCACCACCATCAACGCTGGACTCATTTATGAGTTCAAGGTGGCTGCAGAGAATGCTGCTGGACTGAGTGCTTTCAGCAAAGTTTCAGATGCTGTGCTGGCCATAGATGCTTGTGGTGAGTGCAAAATCCAACTTCTGTTAAATCCAGAAAAACAGATTCTTGTTGGGAAAAGTACCTTCATTATTTCTTCATTGTTTTATTCTTTAGAGCCACCTATCAACCTGCGCATCAGTGACATCACCAAAAACTCCATTAGCCTGGCCTGGGAGAAACCCAACTATGATGGTGGATCCCCCATCACTGGTTACATCATCGAGAAGAAAGAAGTTGTTGGTGCCAAGTGGTCCAAAGCCAACCTGACCAATGTCTCTGACACACGCTTCATTGTGACTGGCCTTACCCAGAACGAGACATATGAGTTCAGAGTTATGGCCAAGAATGCAGTTGGCTCAGTCAGCAACCCGTCCATGACAGCTGGACCAGCCACCTGTGTGGACACCTACGGTAGACATTTCCTTCCAGTCTTAAAATAATTTTAAATATAGCTCATGACTTCATTGTTCTGTACATTAATCTTTATACTTTAGTCTTTTTTCCACTTTGTGAGTTGACACCTCTTCTGTTTCTAGATCCTGACATTCATATATCAATAAACCTGTTTGTTTATCTCCCAGGTGCACCAGAGGTTGAAATTCCTCAGGAGTACCTTAATGAGGTCAAATACCATGCTGGCTCTGATGTGGAACTCAAATTTAATATCTCAGCCAAACCTGCCCCAACCATTGAGTGGTTTAAAGATGGCAGAGAACTGAAGCCCACTGCTCAGCTCTCTTTTAAACACACATTTGAGTTCACCAGTATATTTATGAAGGAGACTACTCGCCTGAACTCTGGGACGTATGAGGTCAAAGTGAAGAACTCTCTGGGATCTGCGTGTGGCATTGTCAGGCTGCTCATTCAAGGTATCAGATATTTTCTAAAAGATTAAGACAGTCATTTGGCATTGTCACACATGTATCTCTGATGTGCATAAATGTTTCGCTTCCTTAATTAGACAAGCCAGGACCTCCTGCTGGAGAAATCCAGTTCAAGAAGGTGACAGCTGACAACATCACCATCATGTGGTCTCCACCTGCCGATGAGGGGGGTGCTATGGTAACTCATTACATCGTAGAGAAGAGGGAGACCAGCAGAGTCATGTGGTCCATTGTGTCAGAGAAACTCGCGGACTGCATCATAAACGTACCCAGACTTATCCAGGGTAACGAATACATCTTCAGAGTCCGTGGAGTCAACAAGTATGGCATCGGAGACCCACTAGAGTCGGATCCCATTATTGCCAAGAACCCATTTGGTACCAAAACACACTACAGACATTATTATTTGATGCAATAGAAGAAACAGAATATTTTTTCTAAACTGGTATTTTATTTTATTTTTTTTGTGTAGTTCCTCCCAGTGAGCCATCCAGGCCTAAAGTTACCATGATCACAAAGTCCACAATGACAGTGATTTGGGAAAGACCAGCACTAGATGGAGGCAGCGATATTGATGGTTATTACCTTGAGAAAAGGGAGAAGAAGAGTCTGCAATGGTTTAAGGTTTGTTTAAAGAATATGTATCGTTTAAAGCCAAACTGATGATTATTTTGTGCGTGCGTCAAAATATCTTTTGTTTTGTCCAGGTGGTGAAGGGCTCCATCAGAGACACTAGGCAGAAAGTCAGCAACTTGACAGAGAACAATGAGTACCAATTCAGGGTTTGTGCTGTCAACAAGGCTGGTGCAGGAAACTACTCTGAGGCCTCTGACCTTTACAAGGCCTATGACCCCATTGGTACATCAGACATGTTCACTTAGCATCACTTTTTCAGCCTTTTTACCTGTGAAGGTGTTCATGAGCAGTCACTGAGATTATTTATCCTCTTGTCTCCTCCAGATCTGCCTGGTGAACCCTCCAAACTGCGTGTGGTGGACTCCACAAGGACCTCCATCACTCTGGGCTGGGAGAAGCCGGTATATGATGGTGGCAGTGAAATCACACACTACATACTGGAACAGATGAATGCAGAGGACAAAGAATGGGTGATCATCAACCCACAGGTCAAGATGTGCGAGTATGTGGTGTCTCACCTCAAACCTGGCACTTATTACTACTTCAGGGTCTCTGCTGTGAATTGTAAGGGTAAAGGAGAGGACATCAAGATGTACCAGCCTGTACAAGCCAAAGACATTTTAGGTATGAATTTAATTTAATTTATTTTAATTTGATTTAATTGATTTTTTACTAAGATTCAAAAATAGAAAGCTATTTTAAAATTAAAACACAATTCTTGAGATTTGTAAACTTGAATATTGATGCTGTGCCAAGTAATTTAGTTTTCCTGGTGTTTTATCATTTTAATTTATTTCCCAACTCTTTTAATATTAATATTTTGTGTTTGTGTTTCTTTTTTTGTGCAACAGAGGAGGCTGACTTGGACTTGGATGTATCTATGACAACTCAGTACACAGCTCGGGCTGGCCGTGATATCGAAGTGTTTATCCCTCTAAAGGGACGCCCAGCTCCAAATGTCACCTGGCGCCGTGGCGATCGCAACATGGCTAGTGACAACCGCTACACCATCAGCAGCACTGAGAGATCCACTACACTCCTCATCCCAAAAGTCACCCGCGATGACTGTGGAAAGTATGTGCTGGAGATAGAGAATGGTGTAGGAGAACCCAAGGTAATCACAGTTTCCCTAAAAGTTCTCGACAGTCCATCCTCTTGCCAGAAACTTATAGTTAAGAATGTGACAAGAGGACAGTTGACCCTCAGCTGGGAAGCTCCTCTCATTGAAGGTGGATCTCCTGTCACTAATTACATTGTGGAGAAGAAGGCTTCCACCATGAAAGCTTTCCAGGTAATCACTGTAGAGTGCCTGAACACCTCTTACAAGGTGTCAGGCTTGGAGGAGGATGTAGCTTACTTCTTCCAGGTGTCAGCTGAAAATGAGTTTGGTGTGGGTGACCCCTGTGAGACCACTGAGCCTGTTAGAGCAACAGAAACTCCAGGAGGCGTCAAAGACCTGGCAATGGGGGACTCTACAAAGAACTCTGTTACCCTGCAGTGGACCCGACCCGACCATGATGGAGGCAGCCACATCACTGAGTACATAATTGAAAAGAGAAGCCTGGAAGAAGTCAATTGGAGTTTAGGTGCCACATGCAAGCGCTGCACTTGTGAGGTGACAGGACTCAAGGAGAATACTATCCTGGATTTCAGAGTATTTGCCAAGAATGAGAAAGGCAGAAGTGACTTCTCCCAGATTGGTCCAATCACAGTGATGGACTTCATTATTCCCCCTGAAGCAATCCTCAATGATTACCCCAACGGAGAGCTTGCTGTTCGTATTGGTCAGAACATCCACATCGAGCTGCCATTCAAGGGTAAACCAAGACCTGCAATCAGCTGGCTGAAGGATAACTTTCCTCTCAAAGAAAGTGAAAAGATTCGCTTCAGGACCACTGACAACAAGACTGCAGTCACAGTCAGAGGAGCCAAAAAAGAGAATGCTGGCCAGTACACCTTAGTTTTAGACAACAGAATTGTCAAGAACTACTTTGATATCAATGTGATTACCCTGGGACCTCCATCAGTGCCTGTTGGTCCTATTCGCTTTGATGAGATAAAAGCTCAGAGTATCATCATCTCCTGGGATGAACCAAAGGAGAATGGAGGCGGTGAGATTACCTGCTACAGTGTGGAGAAACGTGAAACCTCCCAGGCCAACTGGAAAATGATCTGTTCCAGTGTTGTCAGGACCAGCTTCAAGATCCCCAACCTGGTCAAGGGAACCCAGTACCAGTTCAGAGTCCGTGCAGAAAACAAGTATGGAGTTAGTGAGCCACTCAACTCATCAGACATAATTGCCCAGCACCAGTATAAAGCTCCAGGCCCACCAGGAAAGCCAGTATCCTACAACATCACCAGCGATGGTATAACCATTAAGTGGGAAGCCCCAGACTTTGATGGAGGTTCCCCCATTTTGGGTTATCATGTTGAGAAGAAGGACAGGAATAGCCTGTTGTGGCAGAAGGTGAACTCCACTCTCATTTCCAACAAAGAGTACAGGATCATTGGTCTCTTGGAGGGTTTGGAGTACTCCTTTAGAGTCTATGCTGAGAACAACGCTGGAATCAGCCCTGTCAGTGAACAGAGCAAACATGCTCGTGCCATTTCCCCTGTTGGTAAGTATTACTTTTATATATATTTTAAAATAACTATGTATTTTTTGTAGCTTGAGTTCTTTAAATCCTGTCCTGCTCTGATAAAAAAAAGCAGTAGGTATGGGTTAGAGTTACATAAAAGCATGTCAAGTAGAGAATGACAGTAATCAAAGGATAATAGTCAATATTTTAGGTATTAGGTCATATTAATTACATCATACCCAAGTCCTATGGATTATGATCTTTCTTTCTCATCTGAATTAGATCCACCTGGCACACCTGTCTGCATTGATGTAACCAGAGACTCAGTTTCCCTACAATGGGACATTCCCAAGAGAGACGGTGGCAGCAAAGTTGTGGCATACAGTGTGGAAAGGCGTCAAGGCAGAGGCAAATGGCTACGATGCAATTTTACTGATATCAGTGAGACCCAGTTCACTGTGACCGGTCTATCCCCTGGAGACAGATTTGAGTTCAGAGTGATTGCCAGGAATGCTGTTGGCACCATCAGTCCACCATCTAACTCCTCTGGATACATCATGACCAAGGATGAAAGCAGTAAGCTTGTTATCTTATAAGAAATGTACAAATTTAACACATTTAAAATAGTTTAATTTAGTTCCTGTGTTTTTTGTTGTTGATCTTTAAGTTTTTGTTTTTTGTGCAATCAGTTGCTCCTGAAATTGAGTGGTCTCCAGACCAGGTGCTCACCCTGAAGGCTGGAGAGAATGTTCGGCTCAGTTGCACCATCACTGGACGCCCACTCCCTCAGATTGTGTGGTACAAGGATGGCAAAGAGATTGATAAGAGGACAATGATTGACATCGAGATCACCACTGGCATTGGCACCAGCAGTTTGTTTATCCGTGATGCTGACAGGAACCACCGTGGAATGTACACGGTGGAAGCCAAGAACAGCTCCGGCACCAGGAAAGCAGACGTTAACGTCAGAGTGCAAGGTGGGTAAACAGAGACTCCTGGGTCTCACTTTCAGTTCCAGACCTCTAAATGTATTCAACTTATAACCTCTGAAACCTCTGCTTGCACAGATACTCCTGGACCTGTTGAAGGTCCAATCCGTTTCACCGGCATCACGGCTGACAAATGCACTGTATGGTGGAACCCACCAGAAAATGATGGCTGTGCTGCCATCACCCACTATGTGGTCGAGAAGAGGGAGACATCCAGGATCTCCTGGGCCCTGGTCACATCCAAGTGCGAAGCTTGTTCATACAATGCCACCAACCTCATCAAGGGCAATGAGTACCAGTTCAGAATCTCTGCTGTCAACAAGTTTGGTGTGGGCAAACCACTAGACTCTGATTCAGTCATTGCACGAATGCAGTACAGTAAGTTAATTAACTCCTAACACTTTCTGTCAGACATCTTCGCCAGACCTTTAGACTTCAGTTCTTTTTAACTATCTTTTTTTATTAAGCAGAACCCAAAAACATCCTTTGTAACTTACATGTTTTTTCTGTTCTGCCCCTCAGCTGTGCCTGATGCACCTGGTACTCCCGATGCCACTCATGTGACAGGTGACAGTATCACCTTGTGCTGGACCAGGCCGCGATCGGATGGAGGCAATGAGATCAAACATTACGTTCTAGAAAGGAGAGAGAAGAAGAGCCTTCGCTGGGTGAGGGTCTCCTCCAAGAGACCCATAACAGAGTTGAGGCACCGTGTGACCAACCTCACTGAGGGCAACGAGTACGAGTTCCGCGTCATGGCTGAAAATGGCGCTGGTGTCGGACCAGCCAGCAGCACCTCCAGACTCTTCAAATGCAGAGAGCCAACCAGTGCTCCCAGTGCCCCCACTGTGATCAAGGTTGGATAACATTTATGCATGTTAAGACATAGCAAAGATGAGAATAATAAAAACACACTTATTGGTTTACGTTACTAACAACGTTTTCTCTCAAACAGGTCATTGACTCCACAAAGTCTTCTGTCACCTTGAAATGGACAAAGCCTGTGTTTGACGGTGGCATGGAAATTATTGGCTACAACATCGATATGTGCAAGGCCAGTTTGGAGGAGTGGCACAGAGTCAACAGTCAAATTTGTATCCACAACACGTACACTGCAAAGGGTCTGGTACCTGGAGAGCTCTATAAGTTCAGGGTCAGTGCTGTAAATGGATCTGGACAGGGTGAAGCTTCAGTTATGCCACACCCAGTTCAGGCTCTGGACAGACTTACATCTCCAGAGATTGACATTGATGCCAACTTCAAGCAAACTCACACTGTGAAGAATGGAGGCACCGTCTCTCTTCATATTGCTTTCTGGGGAAAACCTGCTCCCCTTGCCACCTGGTCTAAAGTAGATGGTGAGCTCCCTGTTATGGCAGATGTGAACACCACAGATACCTTTTCCACTCTAACTATAGAAGGTTGCACCAGGTATGAGGCAGGTAAATACACCCTGTCCCTGGAGAACAACAGTGGACATAAGTCCATCACATTCACTGTTAAAGTTCTGGACACTCCTGGACCTCCAGGAGCAATCTCCTTCAAAGATGTTACTTGTGGGGCCTTGACATTGATGTGGGATGCTCCATCTAATGATGGTGGAGCTCGAATCCACCACTATATTGTTGACAAGCGTGAGGCAAGCCGCCTTGCCTGGCAGGAGGTCAGCAGCAAGAGCTCCCGTCAGACGGTAAGAGTCACAGGACTGGATATTGGTGTGCCATACTTGTTCAGAGTGACTGCTGTTAACCAGTATGGCCAGGGAGAACCTCATGAAACGACAGAGCCCATCACTGCCACAGAAGAACCTGCACCACCCAAAAGATTAGATGTTGTAGACACTACTAGCTCCACAGCCTCCCTGGTGTGGCTGAAACCCGACCATGATGGAGGCAGCCGGATCAGAGGCTACATTGTTGAATTCAGAGCAACAGGTACTGACCGCTGGATCATGTATGGAGAGGCAAAGCTGCAGAAGATGCTGGTTGAAGGTCTGAGTGAGAACACAGAGTATGACTTCAGGGTCAAGGCCAAGAATGATGCTGGAATCAGTGAGCCTCAGGGTACTTTCAGCTCAGTGGTCATTAAGGAGCCTCGTATTGAACCAACTGCTGACCTCAGCAGCATCACCAACCAGCTCATTACCTGTAAGATCTCCAACACCTTCACAATTGACATCCCCATAAGTGGTAGGCCTGCACCCAAGGTTACATGGAAACTGGAGGAGATGAAGCTGAAGGAGACTGACAGGGTCTTGATCAGAACCTCAAAGGAGAGAACCACACTGATTGTGAGAGACAGCAAGAGAAACGACAGTGGCAAGTATTATCTGATCCTGGAGAACGCTGCTGCTGTGAAGACTTTCACGGTGACGGTGGTCATTGTCGGCAGACCTAGCCCACCCACAGGCCCCTTGGAGGTTTCTGGAATCTCATCAGAAACCTGCACTCTGTCCTGGTCTGAGCCAGCAGATGATGGTGGAACTGAAATCACCAACTACATCGTTGAAAAGCGCGAGTCTGGCTCCGCTTCCTGGCAGGTGGTTAACTCCAGTGTGCAACGAACCACAATCAAAGTGACTCACCTCACCAAATACATGGAGTACACCTTCAGAGTGTGTGCTGAGAACAAGTTTGGAGTCAGCAAGTCCATCGAGTCCTCTGCTGTTGTGATTGAGCATCCATTTAGTAAGTTCTGTCCAAAAGTCAAAAGCAGCACAAGTCCTGCCTGGTTTAACATATGCGAACATGATTCATATTCTCACCTCTTCTTAACTTCCACAGTTCCTCCAAGTCCTCCAACTCGTCCAGATGTGGTCTCTGTGTCAGCCAATGCCATCAGCATCAAGTGGGATGTCCCGTATGCTGATGGTGGTAGCAAAGTGACAGGCTACTGGATTGAGAAGAAGGAGAGGAACACAATCTTGTGGGTGAGGGAAAACAAGCTGCCCTGCCTGGAGTGCCATTACAAGGTGTCCAACTTGATCGAAGGCCTGGAGTATCAGTTCAGGGTGTATGCCATGAACATCGCTGGACTCAGCAAGGCCAGTGAAGCCTCTAGACCGGTAGTGGCACTCAATCCTGTTGGTAAGGGAAACATTGATGTCTTAAACACCTAAAAAGTACAATTCCTTCCACAAATCATTTCATTCATTTAACTAGGACCTTAACAATACATAAGTTGAGGTAAAAAGGTGTGGTTAAAGTCATGTTGCAGTGCATAATAAAACCCTTCCTCTTCTGATTTAGATCCTCCTGGTAAACCTGAGATTACGGATATCAGCCGCTCATCCATTTCATTATGCTGGACCGTGCCCTTCAATGATGGCGGCAGTAGGATTGTTGGTTACATTGTGGAGAAAAAAGTCTACAGCACAGATGAGTGGGATGACAACCGCTGGCTGAAGTGCAACTACACTACAATCACAGAGAACTACTTCACAGTCACAAACCTGGGAGAGGGAGAGACCTACGAGTACCGGGTCATTGCCAAGAACGCTGCTGGGGTCCACAGTGTGCCCTCTGAGTCCACTGGACCAGTCACATGCAAGGACGAATACTGTACGTTCAAAAATTACCGTCTGCTTTTATAATTTAGATTTTATTTTATAATAATAGAGACAATATGTTTTAATAACAGTGAATTAACTGTAACAGAACTGTCAGCCTAAAATATATAGGGAATACAGACACTGTACAGTTCTTACACATGAAGGATTGCCTCATGGTTGGCCAAAGAGACCAAGACAGGATAGGTCAGAGGTCAACTGAAGACTCTTCAGCTCAGCCACCACTTTTGAGAAATACAGGAAATATTTGTGCTGTTGTTTATTTCTTAGTTATTATTTCATGATAGTTTTTGACTGTGGCTCGCAGTCAAAGTATTCATGAGTCATCAGGTGATCTGGTCCTTATATTGGGTTTTTTATTTATGTGTACAGATAGCTGGTAAACATTGTGCTGAAGCCATTTAAAAAAACCTAAGAAACATGGCAGCATAATTTTGTTCAATGATGAAGTGTATATCTATTTGAAACAGAGGTTATAAACAGCAGATGCTTAGTGCCAAAGGCCTCCAGTGAAAACAGAGCAGTTGACTTTGAGTTGCTGCAGTCTTAGAGAAAACTTTAAAGGAGCACAGATACTGCCACAACTTTCAAATATGGATTCAGGGACACCAACAGATGACAAAAAAAACACCGTCACCATCATGTAGCTCTGCTACGATGACTCTGGAACATCCTCACCACCAGTTAGGGTCAAAACCTGATGTAAAATAATGATTAAGAAAATAAACAAGCTACTATTTACTGCTTTTCTCAAAACATCTTCAATCTTTCTGGCAGCCGAGCTGGACATATCTCTGATTTAACTCTGATCTTTCTAGTTTCAGTTTTGTTGTCCGATTTTCATAAGAGTTATGTGATTCATGTACTGCATGTACAAAGAAGGTCTTAATTATAAACCATCCAGTATTCAGATTCTGTGAACTTACTCTTTTAAACTTTTCCTATTTGTTGCAGCTCCTCCA
Organism: Kryptolebias marmoratus; assembly: GCF_001649575.2. Lineage (NCBI taxonomy): Eukaryota > Metazoa > Chordata > Actinopteri > Cyprinodontiformes > Rivulidae > Kryptolebias > Kryptolebias marmoratus. Next base: position 796,478 of record NC_051435.1, read on the forward strand.
AGAGCTGAGCTGGACAGCAAGCTGGTAGGTGAGACCGTCACCGTCATGGCTGGCTCCGACTTGGTCCTGGACGGCGCTGTGGGTGGAAAACCAGAACCAACGGTCTACTGGTCAAAGGGCGACAAGATCTTAGATCTTGGTGAGAAATACTCGCTGACGTACACCTCCACCAGAGCCATGGCTGTCATCAAGAACTGTGACAGATACGATACAGGAAGATACATCCTCACAGTGAAGAACGCCAGCGGAATAAAGACTGCAAATGTCAACGTGAAAGTTCTGGGTGAGCCGCCATCAAACAACATTCAGGCTGACATGAAGATTAACGAGAGAAGTTACATCCGTGAAAACTGAAATCTGTTGAAGAGCGAATTGGTCAAGTTAAAACAAACAGAAGAGAAGCTAAAATTAGCAAAGCAGTAACTAAAAGCTAAACTTAACAAAAGCTCAAATTAAATGTTGCAGAACTGTAGATAAAGGCCAAAATTTGCAAAACTGTAGCTAAGAGACAAAATTAACAGAACAATGGCATAAAATGACAGATGCAAAACTGTAATTAAAAGTTAAAACTACTAAAACAGTAGTAATTAGAGCTGGTCCGTTTGACTCTGGGGCTCTGAAGCCAGTCTCATGTCTTGGAGCAGACTGCTCTCTGGGTGTCGGGGCTCGTCTTAAATGTCTGGGATCACATGACTGATGACGTTTGACGCTTGTTAAAATAACACAAAGTATGTGGAAGTAGTTTGATTGTAAAAAAAAAAAACATACAGAAGAAACTATAAACATGATAACAATAGTGGAATTATTTAATATATAAAATATCTGAAGAAAGCAAATGTAACTGTTGTTTGTTGCCTCTCAGACACTCCCGGACCGCCGGCTGATAAGATCGTGATCAGCAGAGTAACGGAGGAGAAGTGCACAGTTGCCTGGAAGATTCCCTACGAGGACGGCGGAGACATCGTCAGCCATTACATCGTGGAGCGCCGTGAGACCAGCCGCCTCAACTGGGTGATCATGGAGACGGAGTGCAAGTCTCTGTCGTGTGTCAGCAGCAGGCTGATCAAAAACAACGAGTACATCTTCAGAGTCAGAGGAGTCAACAAATTCGGACCTGGAGTTCCTTTGGAGTCTGAGCCGATCATCGCCAGGAACGCCTACAGTAAGCTGCTGCAGTATTTCTTGAAGAAATGCATGTCGTCTGCTGCCTTTCATGCCAGAGTTTTAGACTAAGATCATGTGATGATGAGAAGTGACAGTTGTAGTCATTTTGATCATACTTTGAAAAGAAGGTCATGTGTGATCTCATGCAACTTCACAGAATCTCACCCAATCTGTTAGCGCTTGTAGTATGTGTTGGATGACCTTATCTGCAGATTTTTGTAAAATTGGATTGGATTGGCTCTAAAAGTTAACATGCTTTGGGAACAGTTTCTCTAAGTTTTGACTGCCATTCCCATCATTCCCAGCTGTTCCATCCCAGCCGGGCACTCCCGAGGCCACGGCTGTAGCAAAGGAGCACATCATCATTGAATGGCTGAAGCCTGAAAGCGACGGAGGAAATGAGATCAAAACCTACATCGTGGAAAAACGGGAGAAGAGCAGCACCAGGTCAGAACAGGTTCTAAAGGACTTGAACCAGTTGTCACCTGCCCACATTGGAAACGGTTGTAACTTGTGTGTCATTCATTAAACCAGATGGACTCGGGTGAACAAGACTTACACCATCTATGACACCCGTCTGAAGATCACTGGCTTGCTGGAAGGAAGCGAGTACCAGTTTAGAGTGACAGCTGTCAATGCTGCAGGAGACAGCCAGCCGAGTGACGCCACACCTTACATTCTCTGTAGAGACCCCACATGTGAGATCTTTTCTTGTTCCTCTCATTACTAACTCCAAACTTTAAAGTTCCCAGTTAACAAAATATATGTGCTTATCAGATACCCCAGCTGCTCCATCAGTGCCTCGCATCTCTGACACCACCAAGCACAGCATCAGCATGACCTGGACCCGACCCATGTACGACGGTGGCTCTGACGTGTCCGGCTACGTGGTCGAGATCCTCGAGGAGGGCTCTGAACAGTGGTACCGTGCTACCACTAAGCCACTGAAGACCAACGAATACGTAGCCGCCGGCCTGGCAGCCAATAAGAAGTACAGGTTCAGAGTGGCTGCCATCAACAGCAGCGGCACCGGAGAGTTCAGTGAAGCCAGCGCAGAGATCGAGCCACTGGAGAGAGTTGGTGAGTCGGTGCTTCTGTTCATCATAAAAGCCTTAAACCTTGAGCTCAGTTTTTTCAGTTTCAAAATGAACTTGTTTTATTTAGATATAAGTTGTTTCCAACGCATAAATCGCACAATCCTTGTTCACAGTCGCCATCAAGATCGGGTCAGAGGTCCATGTGATGCATTCAGTGTAAAGAAATTTTAAAAAAAGCTGTAAATATTAATGCTTTTGTTCATTGGCTCACAACATAAACACTCTGCGGTGAACAGCAGACCAGTTGGACTTTGACTTTCTGCAGCCAGAAAAACACCACAACATTCAAATATTGATTCAGAGACACCAAAAACTATAAATAAATAAGAAGTCTGCTCCAACAATGCAAAGACCGTCAGCATCATTCACAACATCACTGATAGATTTCAGGAATTAGTCCTCACCCCCACGTAGCTGAGTATCTGTGCTACCAGTAAAAATAGTAACTAAAAATTAAACAGGAGCTAAAATATTTACTGCTGTTCTCAACACATCAGCATTCACGATGGCAGCCGACCTTTGACCCTTCTACTCCCAGTCTTGTTGAAGCACCAGCAATTTGTGTATTTATCAGCTAATCTGAGGCAAAATTTTCTATATTTTAAAAAAGATGAGCTTCGATAGTTTAATTTCCATGAGATAAAAAGCAGCCCAAAAAAAACCCTCTGAAACACCTTCAGAAAGTCTGCAGAACTGTTTGAAAGATTACAGGAAAATCTGGATCATTGGATGCAAAATATTAAGAAATGAAGGATGACTCAAAACATTTGCACAGAAATGTATTTGTAAAAATGTATTAACTGTTAAACAGGTCAATAATGTGAAGTAACTGCTGCCATGAAAAGTTCAGAATGGAAAGCAAATGTTTTTAATGACACTCCACTGGCAGCTCTTTGTTATTGTTAAATTCTGTATGATTAAAGTGGCCTCCTACTGTGCTCCATCTGTTTAGAAATGCCAGACCTGGAGCTGGCTGACGACCTGAAGAAAACCAAGTGTCTGCGGGCCGGGGGTACTCTGCGTCTGCTCGTGTTCGTCTCTGGTCGACCAACACCAGTGGTCGCCTGGAGAAAGACTGGCGTGGAGCTGCAGAGTCGTGGCTACATCGAGACCACTGACAGTTACACCGCACTCACTATGGAGAAGGTTAATCGCTATGACTCTGGCAAATATGTTGTGGAGGCAGAGAATCCAACTGGCAAGAAGACTGCCACCATCTTGGTTAAAGTCTATGGTATGTTCTCTGAAATTTATCAAATAATTTTGATACACAAAACATTCAGTCACTATAAATGGTAAAAAAAGAATTCCTTGGTTTTATTTACAATTGTTAAAATGACTGAAGACACATTTTTTTTGCTTTTATTTCTGTCTTTCAGACACTCCTGGTCCTCCAAGTTCAGTCCGGGTGAAGGACTACACTAAGGAATCTGTTGTGATCACCTGGGATGTTCCCACCATTGACGGGGGCGCACATGTCAGCAACTACATTGTAGAGAAGCGTGAAGCCAACATGAAGTCATACAAGACCGTAACCACTGAGTGCAGAAAAACCTTGTTCAGGATCACAGGCTTAGAGGAAGGTGCGCACTACTTCTTCAGAGTCCTGCCCGAGAACATCTATGGTGTCGGTGAGCCCTGTGAGACAACAGAACCTGTCCTGGTGTGTGAAGTACCATCAGTGCCCATGGACCTTTATGTTGTTGACGTCACCAAGTCCTCTGTGACACTGCACTGGGACAAACCATTGCACGATGGTGGCAGCAGGCTGACAGGTTACATCATTGAAGCCTGCAAGGTTGGTTCTGACAGGTGGAGTGCTGTGGCCACGGTCAAAGCCTCATCGTCCCAGCACACTATCCAGTCCCTGACAGAGAACGACCAGTACCTGTTCAGGATCCGTGCCACCAACAGCAGGGGAACCAGTGAGCCCATGGACATCGTAACACCGGTCACAATTCAGGATATCAAGGGTGAGTCCTCACGGTATTAGGAATTATTTCCTCTCATCAAACTCAGGAAATCACTAAACTATATAAAATATTTCTTTCAGTGATGCCTAAGATTGATATGACCAGCATCCCTCAGAAGATGATCCATGTGCACCGGGGCAAACCTATCGATCTTAACATCCCCATAAAGGCCAAACCACAGCCGGTCTGCTCCTGGTACTTTGGTGGTGCTAAGCTGAAGGACAGCCTTGACCGCATCAAGATCGACAGCAACAGCAAATACACCAACCTTGTTATTCGTGACACCACCATCAATGACACTGGGGACTACACACTAGAGGTGAAAAACACCATTGGCATGGCAACTGAAGTCATCAAGGTCATCATCCTTGGTAAGGAGACTTTCTGCAAACAAAATAAAATGATGGGGATTAGAGAGACAAATTTATTACAAGCAATTGTGAAATCAAATGATTTGTTACAGCTTTCAGATGTTTAAAGTCTTTTTGTGGTTCTTTTCAGATAAACCTGGTATCCCAGTGGGTCCAGTGAAGATTGAGGAGGTTGATGGTGTATCAGTGACTGTTAGCTGGGAACCTCCAGAGAAGGATGGTGGTGCTAATGTCAGCGGCTACGTTGTAGAGCAACGTAATGCCCATCATCCAGGCTGGACCACCGTCTCAGAATCGGTGACCAGACCTTGCTTCAAGTTCACCAGGCTCACCGAGGGAACGGAGTACGTGTTCCGTGTCGCTGCCATGAATCGCTTCGGTGTTGGTGGCTTCCTGCAGTCTGAGGTGGTGGAATGCAAGAGCCCCAAGAGTGAGTCCTTCATCACATTTTATTTCTACATTTGTATATTTCAAGAGACGTAAATAACCATTTAAAGTTTCATTAACAACAAATCAGTTTAGGAATTTCTGCCCTACATTTAAACAAAAATGCGGTGGTAGTTATTCTTGGTCTGTTAAATGCAATAAAAACTATTTAAATTTTGTGTGTAGGTAACAACTATTTACTGTATTAGTATTTTCTTCAGTGTTTTTTCCCCCCAAATCTTTAACTGAAATTTCTTTTTGTTAGCCATCCCTGGACCTCCAAGCCAGCCAGAGGTGATTGATGTCACCCATGAGGGCATGACCGTAACCTGGCATCCACCCGAGGACAATGGTGGCTCCACCATTGCTGGCTACATCATAGAACGTAAAGAGGCCCGTTCTGACAGGTGGCTGAGAATCAATAAGAACCCTGTCACCATGACCCGGTACCGTTCATCTGGACTGATTGAAGGCCTGGAATATGAGTTCCGTATCACTGCCATCAACTCCAGAGGAACTGGAAAACCCAGTGAAAGTTCTGCCATCACTGTTGCCATGGACCCCATTGGTATGTGACACTACACTCAGTTTAGTATCTTCTGTTTAAGAATAATCACAAAAGAAAGTGGGTGAATGTGGTTACTAAGTCTTTCCATGCTGTTAAACAGAACCTCCAGGTTCTCCAGTTCAGCCCAGAGTCACAGACACCACAAGGACTTCCGTCTCCTTGGCCTGGCTGCCACCAGAAGAAGAGGGTGGATCTGTTGTTTCTGGCTACTTGATTGAGATGCAGAAGGTGGACCAAGTCGAATGGACGCTGTGCAACACCACACCCACCAAGATGTGCGAGTACACCCTTACCCATATGCCCCAGGGTGCAGAATACAAGTTCAGGGTCATGGCCTGCAACGCTGGTGGTGCTGGAGAACCCGCAGAGATTCCTGGAGTGGTGAAAGTCCAGGAGATGCTTGGTAGGAGAACAAGTTTACACAATTTACAAAAAAAAACAACAACAAAAAAAACATATTCAGTTAGAATTAATATATTCCACTGTGTTACTAACTTAAAATTCTGTACTTCCTGGAAAGTTAATTTGCCAAACATAAAAATCTAATGTGTCCTTTACAGGTTATCCTGACTATGAGCTTGATCGTAAATACGAGGAAGGCTACGTGGTGCGGCAGGGTGGCGTCATCCATCTGTCTGTACCCATTAAGGGTAAACCTGTCCCAATAGCTAAGTGGACCAAAGATGGTCGCGACATCTCCCATCGCGCCATGATTGCTACCTATGATGACATCACTGAGCTGGTAATCAAAGAGGCACACAGAGATGACACCGGCACCTACGACCTGGTGCTGGAAAACAAATGTGGAAGGAAGGCCGTCTACATCAAGGTGAGCACTTTTGGCAGATTCAGTTAAAACAAGAATACAGAGCAAGAAAATGTCCTGCAGTGTCAGGCTTTAAAAAAATAAATACATTGTGTAATTTTTACTTGACATTCTTTATGTCTGTCATTTCTAGGTCAAAGTGATTGGTCGTCCTGATGCCCCAGAAGGACCCCTGGAATTTGACGACATTCAGGCCAGATCAGTCCGTGTCAGCTGGAGATCACCTTCAGATGATGGTGGATCTGACATCTTGGGTTACATTGTGGAAAGGCGGGAAGTACCGAAGGCTGCCTGGTACACAGTGGACGCCCGGGTAACAGAGACCTCTCTGGTGGTGAAGGGTCTGAAGGAGAATGTAGAATACCACTTCAGGGTTTTCGCTGAGAACCAGTTTGGTGTTAGCAGATCTCTCAAGTCAGAAGAATCTGTTTTGCCAAAGACACCTCTTTGTGAGTAGTATTTATAAAGTTGTCCAGAAATTTTTGCGTAATAAGATACTGAACCATACATCTGTAATCGATGCATAAAATTAGATTAAATGTTGGTTTCACTGACAACACACTTCATGACAGGTCCACCTGAGCCTCCCAGCAACCCACCAGAGATCATGGATGTCACCAAAACCACAGTGTCTCTGTCCTGGTCCCGGCCTCGGGACGATGGTGGCTCTCGTGTAACAGGATACTATGTTGAACGAAGAGAAGTTTCAACAGAGAAGTGGGTTCGTCACAACAAGACCCACATCACCACCACCATGTTCAACGTGACTGGTCTTATACCCAGTGCAGAGTACATGTTCAGAGTGGTGGCTCAAAATGACATTGGGCAGAGTGAAGCTGGTCCTGCTTCAGAACCTGTGGTCTGCAAAGATCCATTTGGTGTGTATGATCTATTGATGTTTATTTTTCACTAAATAAAGAAAACTGAGCGGGAATTTAAAGACAGGAAAACTTTTAGAGTGTATTAAGTTATATAGAGCAACTGAAGAACAAACTCTATATCAGGTAAAAAAATGTTTTTCTGAAAACATTAACTCTTGCTGTTTGTTTTCCTTGTAGACAAACCCAGCCAACCAGGAGATATCGATATTGTCTCCATCACCAAAGACAGCATCACCATCCACTGGCTCAGGCCTGAACATGATGGTGGAAAAGAGATCTTGGGTTACTGGGTTGAGTACAGGGAGGCTGGAGAGAGCGCCTGGAAGAAATGCAACAAGGAGCGCTCCAAGGATCGTCAGTTCACCATGGGCGGCTTGATGGAGGCTACTGAGTATGAGTTCAGAATCTTTGCTGAGAATGAGACTGGACTCAGCCGACCTCGTCGCACACCTATGGGCATCAAGACTAAACTGAGTGGTGAGCTGCTGTTTGAGTGCAGACTATCCAACAAACTGAGCTGGTTCCAGTAGCTCTTACAGTCAAAATGTTCCTCTCGCAATGATTTTAATCAATCTTTGTTCTCCTGCAGTTGGTGAAGCTCCAGCTCTGAAGGAAGAGATTGAAGATGTAACCACCAAGCTTGGCACATCTGGCACTCTTACCTGTGGAATTATAGGCAGACCTCTGCCTGAGATCAAGTGGTATCGCTATGGCAAGGAGCTGATCCAGAGTCGCAAGTACAAGATGAGCTCAGATGGCCGGAACCACTCCCTCACCATCCTGACGGAGGAGCAGGAAGATGAGGGCCTGTACACCTGCAGGGCCATCAATGAGGCTGGTGAGGTAGAGACCAGTGGCAAACTGCGCTTGCAGGCACCACCTCAGTTCCACCCTGGTTTCCCTTTGAAGGAGAAGTACTTTGCTGGGGCTGGTACCAGCCTTCGTCTCCATGTCGTCTACATTGGTCGTCCCATCCCTCAGATCATGTGGTTCTATGGCAAGAAACCTCTGAATGCATCGGAGAATGTGATAATGGAAAACACAGAAAGCTACACCCACCTGGTGGTGAGAAACGTCCAGAGAAAAACTAACGCTGGTCGTTACAAGGTGCAGCTTAGCAATGTTTTTGGAACCATCGACACTGTGCTGAGAGTTGAAATCCAAGGTAAAAGTGTGCTGCAGTGAACAAAAATTTGTCCAATACAAATTCTTGTCATAACAGAAAAATATTTGCTTGTTTTTTCTTATTCACTGAAAGCAACAAAACCCTGATTAGCTGTTATTGACTCTTTTGCTGTTTCCAGACAAACCTTGTATCCCTGAGGGCCCTGTCATTGTCGAAGCCCTGCTGAAGAATGTAGTTGTGATCAGCTGGAAGGTTCCCAAGGATGATGGTGGGTCTGTGATCACCAACTACATTGTGGAGAAACGTGAGGCCAAAGAAGGTGAAAAGTGGCACCTGGTGTCCTCTTCTGTCTCTGGCACCACCTGCCGTGTCCCCAACCTGACAGAAAATGCTGGATACTACTTCAGAGTCTCTGCTCAGAACCAGTATGGAGTCAGTGAGCCTCTTGAGATCCCATCAGTCGTCATCATCAAGAGTCCATATGGTAACGTCCTTATAATCTTATATATCATGTCTTTCAGTTTGGAAATTTGTAAACAGCACAGAGGGGATTAAAGCTCTGTAATGAAATTCTGTTTGTTTCTCAGATAAACCTGGAATACCACAGCAGCCCTTCATCATCAGCTCCTCCAAGGACTCCTGTGTCGTTTGCTGGAAACCTCCAAGCAGCGACGGTGGAGCGAAAATCACCAATTACTACCTGGAGAAACGTGAGAAGAAGCAGAACAAGTGGATGTCTGTAACAACCAAGAAGATTGTGGAGACAAGCTATGAAGTCCAAGGCTTAATTGAGGGCTTTGAGTACGAATTCCGTGTGAAATGTCAAAACATAGGAGGTGAGAGTGACTGGAGTGAGATCTCTGCACCAATCATCCCCAAGTCTGAACAGGCCCCTCGGGCTCCTGTGTTCAGGGAGGAGATCAGAGACATGACTGTCAAATATCACGCCAATGCCACCTTTGTTACCAAGGTACTTCAAACAAATATGCTTTCCTTTTATTAATCACAACAACTTTGTGTTTTTTCTTCCTGTTCAGCAGATAATTTGACTTGTTTGTTTTTTATCTAAGGTTGTGGGACATCCAAAACCTGTGGTCAAATGGTATCGCAGTGGAAAGGAGATCTTGGCAGATGGAACAAAAATAAAAGCCCTCGAGTTCAAGGGTGGCTACTACCAGCTTGTCATCACTGCTGCTGAGGAGGACGATGCCTCTGTATACCAAGTCAGAGCAACCAACTCCTCAGGATCTATCTCTACAACAGCAAACCTAGAAGTGGAAGGTAATAAAGACATTTTATATTTACCGTTGTACATAACTCCTAAAACTGTAAAGTTATTTCTAACAAGTTCTGGTGGAAAAAGTGTGTCAATGTAATGTTTTTCCTTCCTTTAAATTTCAGTCCCAGCAAAGATTCATCTACCTAAAGAGCTCCAGGGAATGGGAGCAGTTCAAGCCGTGCGCGGAGATCAAGTCACCATCAAGATCCCCATCTCTGGAAAGCCTGAGCCAGCAGTCACATGGCAGAAGGGTCAGGAGATCCTGTCTAACTCTCTTTATCACCAAGTCATCACTACTAGATCTTTCACATCTTTGGTGTTCCAGAAGGGAGTACAGCGGAGAGACACTGGCTACTACATTATTACTGCCAAGAACAGATTTGGAACAGACAAACAAACCATTGAGGTAAATGTGGCAGACATTCCTGATGCTCCAAAGGGACTCGTGGTCAACGATATTGCCCGGGATTCCATCACCCTGACCTGGGAGCCCCCTGCCAATGATGGTGGCAGTGATATTATCGGATACATTGTTGAGAAGTGTCCAACCACTGCAGACAGGTGGATCCGTGCTGGTCACACTGATGACTGCAGTATCACCATCATCAATATATTTGGAAAGACCAAATACCAATTCCGTGTTATAGCAGAGAACCAGTTTGGCCTGAGTCCTCCTTCTGTGCCGACTGAGCCCATCACCACCAAGGAAGACAAGTCTGTGATCAGGAACTACGATGAGGAAGTGGATGAAACTAGAGAGATCACCAAGGATGAGGCCCTATTCTATAAGGTGAAGGAGCTGTCCTCCAAGTACATCATTTCAGAGGAGCTTGCTCGCTGCCAGTTTGGAGTAGTCCACCGCTGTGTGGAGATCGCCACAAAGAAGACCTTCATGGCCAAGTTCATCAAAGTCAAAGGAACTGATCGCGAGTTGGTTCTCAGGGAAATAGAAGCCCTTAATGTTGCAAGACACAAGAACATAATCTATCTGCACGAATACTTTGAAAGCATGGAGGAAATTATACTGATCTTTGAATTCATCTCTGGAGTTGACATCTTTGAGCGCCTTGGCACCAGTAACTTTGAGCTCTCAGAGCAGGAGATTGTTCGCTACCTGAGACAAGTCTGCTCTGCTCTCAAGTTCCTGCACAGCCAGAACTTTGGCCACTTTGATATCCACCCAGCTAACATTGTCTACACTACCAGGAGAAGTTCCAGCATTAGAATTATTGAGATGGGCCAGTCTAGGTTGCTGGTACCAGGAGAAAACATCAGAATGCTGTTCTCAGCTCCAGAGTACTATGCACCAGAGGTTCACCGCCATGATCTGGTCACAACAGCCACTGACATGTGGTCTGTTGGTGTTTTAGCTTATGTTCTACTCAGTGGCCTTAATCCATTTGCTGCAGAGTCCACAACCAAGATGATTGAGAACATCTCTAACTGTGAGTACCTCTTTGATAGGGAAGCATTTAAAGACATCAGCCTGGAGGCTATGGACTTCATAGACAGACTTCTGGTCAAGGACAGAAAGCTCCGTATGACTGCTCATGAGGCTCTGGAGCACCCATGGCTCAAGATGAAGATTGAGAATGTCAGCAACAAGGTCATCAGGACACTGAGACACAGAAGGTATTATCAGTCTCTGGTGAAAAAGACTGATACTATAGTCTCAGCAGCTCGTGTGGCCTACGGAGGTGCCTTCAGGAACCAGCGAGGACTGGATGTTGGTAGAGTGAAGATTGGAACTGAGTACCATGGCCTTCGTGCTGGCCCTGTCATGCATGGTTCAGCTGAGGAAGGCGGCCATGTCAGATTCACCTGTATCCTTGTCAGCTATGATAAGAGCACCCAGGTGTCATGGTACTTCGGTAACCGTCAGCTACACCCAAGTCCTAAGTATGAGATTTCCTACAACAATGGTTTTGCCAGCATTTACGTAAAGGACATTGAAGAGAGTGATGATGGTGTCTACAGATGCAAAGTGGTAAGTGATGATGGAGAGGCCAGTGCCTATGGAGAACTCTTTGTAGAAACAGTGAGGAGCATCAGAGAATACTACATGAGCCGCACCATCAAGAAACTGAGGAGGTGGGTTGACAAATCCAAACTCCTGCAGAGACCACCAGAGTTCACTCTGCCTCTCTACAACCGCACTGCTTATATTGGTGAAGATGTGCGCTTTGGTGTTACAATTACCGTCCACCCAGAGCCCCATGTAGCATGGCTCAAAAATGGAGAACAACTCAAGCATGACGACAGCAAGTACACGTTCACCAGCGATAAGGGCCTGTACCAGCTCCTGATTCACAACCTGGACATTAGTGATGATGCTGAATACACGGTCATGGCCCACAACAGGTTTGGGGAAGACAGCTGCAAGGCTCGTCTCAGTGTGATACCTCATCCTGTCACAGAGGAAACTTTGAGGCCCATGTTTAAACGTCTGTTGGCTAACGTTGAATGCGTAGAGGGAGAGAGTGTTTGCTTTGAGCTCAGAGTTTCAGGAGTTCCCAGTCCAACTCTAAAATGGGAAAAGGACGGTCATCCACTACAGTTTGGTCCTAAAGTTGTGGTCATACAGGAGGACATCGATTACCATGTCCTTCACATTAGGGAGACTCTGCTGGAGGACGCTGGTGTATACAAAGTTACTGCAGCTAACTCGGCTGGCTCAGCAAGCTGCCAGGCCACATTAAAGGTGGACCGCATTACTTACACAAGAAGAGAATACAAGAGCGAGGAGGAAAAACACAGACATGTACAGAAACAAATAGAAAAGACCAACAAAATGGCTCAGCACATTGCTGCTACTGAGGAGCTTGTACCTCTTAACCCAACAGCACAGGAAGCTCTCAAATTTGCTGCAGAAGTGTACAAACCTGCAGTGAGCACCAAGAACATTGAGGGTGAGTTCGACATCACAGAGGAGAAGACAGAGACCAAGAAGCTAGAGGAGGAGAGAAGGATTTTCTTGCCCTATGAGATTCCAGTGCCTGTGGTTCATGATCCCAAAGCTCTGGATGAAGACAAAGCCATCAAGCAGTTTGTGCCTCTGTCTGACATGAAGTGGTATCGCAAGCTGAGAGATCAGTATGAGATTCCAGAAAGAACTGAGAGGATTGTGCAGAGGAGGCAGAGACGTATCCGCCTGTCCAGGTGGGAGCAGTTCTACGTCATGCCCCTCCCCAGGATCACAGACCAGTACAGACCAAGGTGGCGTATTCCCAAACTCACCCTGGATGATTTAGAGACTGTCAGGCCTGCACGCCGGTCACCCTCTCCTGAGTCTGAAGCTTCCTTCAGATCCAGAAGGAGATCTCTGGGTGACCTCAGTGATGAAGAGTTGCTGTTGCCTGTGGATGACTACCTCACCATGAGGAAAACAGAGGAGGAGAGACTGATGCTGGAGGATGAACTGGAGCTCGGGTTTTCAGCCTCGCCTGCCGGCAGCCCTGTCCGTGTCCAACGCCATGCCCTGGAACACGAGGAGAGGAGGCTGGAGGTCAGACATGCGGCCGCAGAGGTCACTGAGACAAAGAAGAAACGCACCATTTCTCAGTATATGAGAAGGAGAAGGTCTCTGTCTCCCACATACATTGAGCTGATGCGTCCAGTCTCAGAGCTGATCAGACCGCCACATGCCCGGCCTCCTGTTGAGGCAGAGGGAGAGGTCGTGGAACGGAGATCCCCCACTCCAGAGAGGACCCGCCCCCGTTCTCCCAGTCCAGTCAAGTCAGTAGAGAGGTCATCCCGCTCCTCCTCCAGGTTTGAGCGTTCGGCCCGCTTTGACATCATGTCCCGCTATGAAGCTAGGAAAGCAGCTCTGAAGTCTGAGAGGAAATACCAGGTTGTTAGTCAGACACCTTTCAGTCTGGACCATGCTCCCCGTGTAACCGTTAGGATGCGCTCTCACCGCATCCCACTCGGCCAAGACACCAAATTTACCTTGAACATCCAAGCAAAGCCAGAGGCTGAAGTCTGCTGGCTTCACAATGGAAGTGAAATCTCAGAAAGCAGTGAAAAATACATCTTCACAAATATGAGTGGTGTTTTGTCCATCACTATCCTAGACTGTCAGGAAGAGGACAGCGGCACGTACCGTTGCATGTGCTCCAACTCAAGGGGAGAAGCATCAGACTACGCCACCCTGGAGGTGTATGGTGGTGGCTACACCACATTCTCTTCACGTCGCAGGGATGAGGAAGTTCCTAAAGCTCATGTCCCTGAAGTCTCTCGAATTGACCATTATCACACCACACACTTCAAAACTGGCTATACCTCCCAAACGCACTTTGAAGTTGAAGAGAGCAAGTCAAAGCTAACTGAGACACATGAGGTTGTTTCACGTGAAAGATTTGGTGCTTCTTCTGAGAGGTTCTCCTCTGCTGAGAGGTATGACTCCTCTATCAAGTATGCCTCGGCTGAATACCTCTCATCAAGTTCTTCATACTCATCGGAGAAGTTCTCTTCGACTGAGAAACATGTCACCTCTGAGGCTAAACTGAAATCTTCATCTACTACTGTTGCTGACCAAGTTACTGTCGCTGACCAAGTTACTGTCCGCAAAGAGAAACCTTCTGTTCCAGCCAAAATCCTGACAAAGCCCAAGTCTGTGACTGTAAACGAGGGAGAGACAGCCAGGTTCTCCTGTGACATCGATGGGGAACCTGCACCCACTGTGACGTGGATCCATGAGAGGACAACCATTGTATCATCTCAACAAATCCAGGTCACCACAACCCAGTACAAATCCAGCTTGGAGATCACCTCAGTCAGGGCCTCAGATGAGGGCAGTTACACCGTAGTGGTAGAGAACTCTGCAGGTCGACAGGAAGCTGCCTTCACTCTGACAATCCGCAGACCAGCTCCGAAAGAGGAGGTGAAAGCTGTCAAACACCCTGAGCCGCCTGTGAAGACACCTACACCTGTTGTTACTAAGTCACCCGAGCCTGCTCCCTCTATTATTTCCCCCGCTCCCAGTGTGAAGTCACCAGAACCATCAGTTAAGTCCCCTGAACCAAGTGTAACATCTCCTACCCCAAGTATAAAGTCACCAACTCCAAGCGTGAAGTCTCCTGAACCAGAGGAAGTTAAACCTTCAAAGAGTGTGAAATCTCCAGAGCCACCAGCACCTTCTCCTGCACGCAGTCTAAAATCTCCAACCCCTGGTGTAAAATCACCAGAACCAGAAGGAGTTAAGTCCCCACGTGGTCTAAAATCTCCTGAACCCCGACTCAAGTCACCAACAGGAATCAAGCCTCCTGGAAGTGTAAAGTCATCAGAACCCGAGGAGGTAAAATCCCCTCGAGGTCTTAAATCTCCAGAACCTGCAGGAATCAAAACACTGAGAGGTCTTAAGTCCCCAGAACCAGCAGGAATCAAAACACAAAAAGGCATCAAGTCCCCAGAACCTTCTGGAATCAAATCACCAAGAGCCTTAAAGTCTCCTGAGCCAGAGGGAAGCAAATCACCACCAAGGGTGAAATCTCCTCCTCCTATCATGTCCCCCAAAAGGGTCGTGTCTCCTCCCACTGTGAAGTCGCCGATTCCCAAACCTCCCAAAGTGCTGAGTCAGCTAACCGCCGAGGCCTGCGAGGGTTCGGTCAGGATGTCCTGCGTCTGTGAGAGCAGCGTCGGAGAGGTGACGTGGTACGTAAATGGAAGGAGGCTGTCACAGAGCAGCCGCTTCGAGATGCACTACTCTGAGGGTTCCTGCAGTCTTCTGATCCATGACCTGACAGACAGCGATCAGGGAGAGTACGCCTGTGAGATGACCTCAGAAGGAGGAGTATCTAAATCCTCCTTTTCCTTCAAGGGGCAGGTGTTTCAGTCCATACACAAGAAGATCACAGCCTACCGTGAGCAGCAAGTGGCACTCAAAGGTGAGAATCTTCCTCCAGATGTGTGAGATGTTAGAAAGTCTTTTGAACTATATCAGGGGGGTTTACTTTCTTCCTGTTGCACCTTTCAGCAGGATCGATGGTGAGTCACAAGGAGTCATCCTCATCCATGAGTTCATCCATGATGGCGAAGAAAGAAATCCACACAATGGAGGAGTCTTCGTCGTTTTCTTCTGCTTCAGCCCATCAGACAATGATGTCCTCCATGATGGAGTCCAGCTCCTTCAGCAGCATGGCAGCAGAGATGAAGTTTGAGACCATGTCAATGTCCAGCATGTCCTCCATGGCATCTGAAACGTATGCCATGAGTTCCAGCAGCCTCACAGAGATGACTTCCCAATTAGAAGGATCTTCACTGAGAGCAATCGGTAAGAGGTGTCATGTCTTTTTGTGTGGTTATGACTGCAGAAATGTTTCCTGAAACTCCAACATCCATCAACTTTAATCTAGAAACCCCATCTTGAATTTGGGACTTCCTTTTCTAAAAATCTATGCCAGGGGTCTCCAACCCTGGTCCTCAGGGTCTCCATCCTGCAGGTTTTACCTGTTTCTCTGCTCCAACACACCTGATTCAGAGGTTAAATCACCTCTTCATGTTCTGCAGAAGCCTGTTAATCACCCATTGATTCAGATCAGGTGTGTTGGAGCAGAGGAACAAGGAAAACCTGCAGGATGGAGGCCCTGAGGACCAGGACTGGAGACCCCTGATCTAAGATATGACAAATTAAGAGTCTTAATTTGAAACTCCAGGTTCAGTCCTCTTCCTGTTCCTCCGACCCTCTGACTCAATCCTCAACATCAAAGCTCTGATTAGAGACGACAGGAAGGACCTATGGGGTGGCCATGATGGAAACAGGAGGAAGAGAAGCATGCTGGGTTGTTTTGCTTTGTTTTGAAGTTGCAGGAGTAGCAGCAAAACAAAAATCATGCATTGCATCAGGAGCATTGTCACCATCAGCCATCCGCTCACAGTTAACAGAGTTGCAAATCAAAACAAAGCAAAGGGATGTTTTTTTTTCTTTAAACCAAATTTGAATCTGTTTTTTTGTGATGCTATTTTCTGGCCGTTGAAGGCTCTCAGCTGTGTAACCTGCTGCTCTTAGGTTCTGCTCCAAGAATCGAAGCTCTGCCAGAGGACATCAGCATCGAACCAGGAAAAGTCCTGACAGTCGCCTGTGCCTTCTCCGGTGATGCCAAAAACATCGAGTGGTCCTGCGGCGGTAAAACCATCGTGGTGACTGCTGGCGGACGCTTCCACATCGAGACCACAGATGACCTGACCACCCTCATCATCACTGGAGTGAAGCAGGAAGACGCCGGAGCCTACACCCTTAAACTGTCCAACGAACTCGGATCTGACACAGCGACTGTTCACATCAGCATTCGATCAGTGTAAAAAAAAAAAAAAAAAATCTGATCCTTTAAATGTCCCCTTTTCCCTTCTTCCATGCCTTTTTATTTATTCATTGAACAAAGTGGTTTACTTGATAAAGATCAGGAATATTCTTGTAAATAGGAACTATTTTTGTACCAAACTTGACATTAATTTTTGCCAAACTAGACTAAAGTCTAAAGATGTAAAATGTGCCATATTGGATAACATTGACTTAGGATGTTTGATCCATTTTTCTGTGACATGTACATAATGTATATAGCCGAGTTTACCGGTTATGGGAAATGTATGCATTGTTATTTATGACAATAATTTAAAGAGAAACTTAATGAAACTAAATGTAGTTTAACAGGAGAAAGTTTCGACAGGAACGAATACCCTGTTAAAGAGAGAAACTAAACTCTGTGCCTCAACGATCAGTTGAAGTCTAAGATTGCCTCAACAGGTAGAGAGGCTCCCTGTTGATGTTACGAACCGGAGACAAAACTATAAATGCACCGCTGCAACAAAAAAAAAAAAGAAAGAAAGAGCGGTGCTTTAAGATTGTAACAAGAGCGTGAGATCCTGAGTGCTGTTTGCATCTACCCTCATGTAAGCAGGACGACTGGACCTCGCTCTCCGACTGATTATGTCAGAAGCCGTTTTCATGACGAGCTCAGGGTGTGAGCGGCCTGCACCGCCTGAGCGCAAGTGTTTCTTTTTGTTTTGTGCTCTGCTCCTGGGAAACGACCGCCGGCTCAGGCTCTTCAGTCGTACCATCAACCTGGCCAATCACATAGAGCAGAGTCCTCCCGGTGCTTGTTTCCAGGGGCAGAGCTGCCTCTCGGAGGTGTGCTGTGTGTTTGAGTGTTAGTTTTTAGAGGTTCACTTGTCAGTCAGGCTGGGTGACACCAAGGACCCGAACAGCATCTAAAAGCAGCTCCGGCTGCGTTTTAGAACAAGAACCATCACGGTTCTTGTTCCCGGTGGTCATCCTGCACTTTGTTGGATTGAAGTTAGAGTTGTAGCATTGACTAATTTTGCAGCCTCCTTGAGTTTTTCTCCAATTATTGATTTAATAAAGCATGATGATCAGCACAAGGTGATGTTTGTCTGATTCTTTTTTTAATGTAACTAAGCTTGTTTTCTTCACCTGCCACATGTAATCCTGTGTCCTCTGTTCTAAAACAGAAACAAAACTCAGAAAGGGACTGCCCATAACAGGAAGGACCATCACCTGAACCAGACTTCCATCTGAGGCTAAACTAAACCTCTGAAAACAGCGAGGGGTCCGTCTTCAGCTCAGCGCGGCCTGTAGATGAAAACACACAAACTGGGTATTTAGATATTACCAAAGCAGGTATGTGGCTGGGCAACAATCCACTGAAACAGCCCCTTGTTTTGGGTTAGACTTCAGTGTCACAGGGTGTTTATGTAGACCAAGTTATTAACCGACACAAAGGGAGTACTCTGATTGGTCAGGCTTTAAGACCCCGGTTAGGTTAAAACATCTATTTTTCCTAACTGTCCAACCTCTATACCAATCCAGGTCCTGGAGGGCCTCCATCCTGCATGTTTCCATTGTTTCCCTGCTCCTCAGCAGCTCTTCAGGTTCTGCAGAAGCCTGTTAGTCACTCAGTCATTCAGCTCAGGTGAGTCACAGCAGAGACACACCTGAAACACGCAGGGCCACGATTGGTCACCACTGCTAGTAAGAACATGGAGCGTTCCAGTCTTCACGTTCTTCGTGTTCTCTTGAGTAGTTCTTTGGAACTCCCTCGGACGCTCCCTGATGGCCTCCTGGTGTTCGCGTTCAGCTCGGCGTCTTCCTCTTACTGAACGCCGCGGTCGCAGCTTCGTCAGGGTCTCTTCAGTCGTGTTGGTTCTCAGAATATATTCCTTTCTTTTCTGCTGTAAAGTCGGGATCTAACAAACAGCCGTTTCTTCCTCTGAGATTTGACTTGTTTGAGGCGAACAGAATCTGATCCCAGATGGTGACAACATGAGAATTTATGGACATTTACAATAAAATACATTTAATGTATTTTCAGAGCTAAAATAGAAAAAGCTCAGTTTAAAGTTATTTTCCACTGCATTTGACTCTTCAGGTGTTTCAATATTTCACCTATTTAATCAGTTCAAACTGAGCTAAAACTACTGAAAAAAGTCACATTTAGTGTTTAACATCTTGTCCGTCAGTGTGTGAAGACTAACAAGTTATTTCCTCATGTTGTCATTCATCAAAGTGTTCAGGAGGTGGGTGATAGGACCTGTCATTTCTTTCTGCTGCTGTGGTATCTGTAGGTCTTAAGATCAACAGGACCAGAGAGGTAAAAACACTCAAACTCCCATAAAAACTTTAATTCTGCTCAAACAGGAAACATTAAACCAAATGTGATAAAAGTATCTGAACTAATTATATATATTAATTAAAGCTTCCAACCATAACCCAACTTTAATGACATGACCTGGACAAAAAGTTTCCTGTAAATGATGGTAAGGAAATTAGGAAATACTTAAAAAGGCAACTAAAACAAATTCACCCCATCGCAGATCTAAATCTGATGAAAACAGCAGAACAGCAGTAAATAAAGAAATTCCCCCGATATTTAAACCTTAACCCAATTTTATGTGAAGCATGTTAAACAAAAAACTAATTAAATTCCAGCGTTTCTATTAATTCTTTAGTTTTAAACATTTTCTTTGTGTATTTCTTATCATCTGGACTGTTTTCATTTACAAGAAGAGACCAGATGGGGGTCTGATTTGATTGGTTGTTCACTCTGAGACACTTCCTGTTGGAAATCCGTCTCAGCACACTCAATCTAAATCCTGCGTCTTGTCCTCAGTGGACCTGCAGGTCCAGACCAATCAGAGACGAGAAGGAGGGCAGGCTGTCGACGCCCAGCAGCTGGCGGGTGCACGACTCCCAGCTCAGACCCAGCTCCAGCCGGCTGCAGATGCACGGATACTGCTGGTCGGCCCAGCGCACCCAGTCCACGGCCTTCTTGACCTGGTGCTGGCGCTTCGAGCTGCAGGGACAAACATTCAGAAACAAAGAGCTTATCTCCGTTCTGATTCACCCCCCCCGGTCCTGGTTTGTATTGAACTCGATGGTGGATCATAAAGCAGATAAATGATAGAAACTGGGAGTTTAAATGTCTCCTCTGGGATATAACTCCTCAGAGCTGCTGGGATGAATCTGATCAGATGAAGCGTCCAATCAGTAACTGATACCCAACAAGGATATCATTTAAAATTAAAACCTCGTGCTTTTCATATGTGGTTTGACTGCTGTGTTTTTAAACTTCCTGTCATTCAGCTGAGAGGACGGAGGGACAGAATCAGGACAGACTTGTACATGTTCTGATGGATGTCAGACCTGAGTTCTGAGGACTCCTGCAGGTGGAACAGGCTCCTCAGCAGCTTTCCTTCTTCCAGCTTCTCCACCCTCATCAGCTGCAGAACCAGGAGAGTGGCCATCATCCTCAGGATGTCTGCGTGGACCCTCGTGCCTGGAACACACACCGGAAGAACGATTAAGACCCAAAGCTGATGTTCGAACGTTCCTCAGTGAGTTACAAACAGAGGTTCCTGAAGTTAGCAGGAAAGGAGAACATTTCCAGGGGAATGGTGTTTAAAGACTGGAACTTGTCTGAGTCCTGCCCGGTCTGCCTTCAAAACCAGAAACGTTCTTCTTCTGTGGTAATGTCTTCACTTCAGGTTCCTCAGGTTCTACAGGATCTATGATGTCTGTCATCAGGGACCCAGTAAGAGAAGGAAGGAACCGTAACAGCTCATAGAAACCCACAACTTAGTTTTTCTAAGGGTCGTTTCAGTTGAGCAGTTACTGTTAAACAGAAAATAAATCAGTCTCTGAATGAATACTATCAGTCGGATCAGAACTTCTGGACCCGGTTCTGATGGTTCTACAGGGTTTATGGAGGAGATATGAAGAGTTAAAAAGAGCCTTGACTTCCTGTTTGTAGCTCAGATCCAATGGAAGTCAATGAGGGTTTGGTTGTGTAACCTCTGACCTCTGAGAGGACACCATCTGTCCTCCAGCAGAGACACACTGGGTGGAAGGAGACAGAAAGACAGAGGAGCAGTAAAACCTCACCCAGAGAACAGATGCCTTTGTTTTTCAGGAACACATTTGCAAAGACGTCAACGTTGAGCTTTATTAACTGTCCCAGTTCTGTGGTTAACTCCCAGTATCCGTCCTGCAACACAAACACAACCGTCAAGGTGCTACAGGCAGAGCGGTGCTGAGGCAACGCTGGACAGAAGAGTGGGCCACAACTCCTCCACAACCAGGAACCCACTGAGAGTTGAATAAATAATGACTCATGGATCTGATGTAATAACTACATTTTTATGGAATCTGTTGGTGTTTTCCAAATGACAGAAATTAAACAATTATTAGAGATGAAAACATTTGTTTTAACTTGAAGGTCATTATTTTTCTATGTGTTAGCAAAATATTTCATGAATCAAACTTGGATAATCGGCAACAACTGATCATCTTTGGAGTCAACCCAATTCAAGATGGCCACCACAGCTAATCAACACTAGCAGACACAAAAATGGTTCTAATTTAGCCCGTTTTACAGCTACTGAGCTCAGATTTGATGTGGTGGTAGTAGCTGAGTCATCTCACAGTGTTCCATGACCTTGGACCTCAAGCTGAGCTCAGCCCAACAGTCCGGCGGGCGATATGCATTCCTTCAAGCCACTGTTTCAGCTGTCTCACCGAGTGCTGCAGCTGGAAGATCTTTGTCCATTTGTGCTTCCCTCCTTCAGGATCTGGACGTCTGGATGAGCAGCAGAGCAGAAGGACAGTAAAGACGGGTTTCCTGACCCCCACCCTCATGTTTACAACACACTCACCCAACGGCTCTCAGACCATGTCTAATTCTGTCAGCTCTGCAGGAGGCGGGAGTGGCTTCTGGTTGGATGCGGCGGCGTGATGTAGATTGTTTCAAATTAGCATCCTGAGTCAGAGAATCAAAGTCTCTGGGTCCACGTTCCTGCACTTCAGCTGCAGAACCAGCAGCAGAGCACCATGAAGAACCACGAAGAGGAGAAGGAGCAGAACCACGAAAACGAGGAGGAGGAGGAGCAAGAGCAGAATAAGGAACAAAATGAACAAGACTAAGAGGACCAGCATAATCCAGGGTGATCTGTGGACAGGAAGACACAGTCAGAGGGTCCATCAGAGGACATGATGAACTTTAGCCTAGTTAAGTTTCCGTCTCTACAGGTTGATCTTTAGCTTTCTTCTCTGTGCCGTCAGCAGGCCAGCCTCAGTGTTGGCTCATCTTCTCAACAGCCTTTTGCTTTCTTTGGTAATAAATCAGTTGAAGTTCCTCGTGTCGTGTCTGTCTGGGTCCAAATCCTTCAAAGCTGACAGACATTCGCGGTAAGGCGTATTGTGTCACTTCCTGTTTTACCTGCTGGTAGCTGGAGTCATTTTTTCTACACATTTTGAGCAGACTATTGTAGAACAACAAACAGACACAGTGAAAGACACACAAGTCGATCAACACAAACCCAATCTATGAGAGGAGCCGCATTAAAATAAAGTTTTATAATTGTTAGGGTTAGGGTTATTGATATTAACTGATATTGTTATGAAGAGATCGTTTTTTGAGGAAACCAGATTGTGATTCATAAATAGTTTGAGTTTTACCCTCCTTCATCTGTTTGGAATCTCCCTTCAGTAAAGTGACTGGTCTTAAACGTTAAGGAATCAGAGTTTTTAGCAACACATTCCTGAATAGGAAGAAAAAGTTCATCTTTAATATCTTCCCAGAAGAACTGGTACAAATGTGATGAGAGGCGTTCTATCTTTAAGGCACATTACTTTTTCGTTCAGAAGCGTCTCGGCCAGCAGTTTAATCATTTAAACACCTCCTCAGATCTTAATTTGGGATTCTCTTCTCCGTTCTGTTCACCCTCGGTCTAATAAGAGCCCCTCTGGCTCTCTGGACTCACTTCATCTAGTTTAGACCTAAAGGTGATGAAGGCAGATTTATTCAGGTTTTCTTACAGCACTCATCCAGATTTCTTCCTGAACTGTAATGGAAAAGATTCCCATCTGTTGCAATAACTGCAAACATTTACATCAGATTTAATGTCTGATGTGAAATCCTTTACCATGTCACAGTAATCTTGTTTTTTGTAATAAATCTGCATTAAGTTTATGTTAAAACTCTGTGGTTGTAAATCAAGAAGTGGAGCGCTTTAAATGTTTACATGTCAGACGTATTTATGCTAAGCATGAATCAGTTCTAGTTCTAGCACTTCTGTCAGGTTTAATCCAGGATTATTATCTAAGGTCGGGCTTTTTGTCCCTCCAGATGTCAACCAGTGAGGTTGGTGGTAAGGATCAGTGAACCTAGTCGGGTCAAGATAATCTCCTGGTCTGTGGAGTCCAGATTCCTGTCAGTGATTTGCAGCAATAAAGACGTGTTTTGGGTGTTACTGGAACATAAAGTCCTCTAACATCTGCTTAATGTGATACTACATTACCAGGGTTGACTCCGGCTCAGGTGCTGGTCGTGGTTCTGCAGCGGCTCTCATCCTCTTAGGAAAGTCAGCAGTTCTGCCTGGTTCTCCTCCACATCGTTGTAGTTTATGTTGTTCTGGTCCTTTGGCAACATGCTTCGAAGAAAAAACGTATACGAGTGAAAGCTGAAGTAAAACACTACAGACAGGTGAGTTTTACTTTTCTGTTAATATCTTCAACCAAAATGTTGATGTTTGCTTGATGTACAAAGATTAGGTTTCATTTCCATGTGTTCAGGGACTAAAACAGAAATATTTACCTCGTTTGGTAAACGCCTGGAACGTTGCTGATATTCATCTCTTGTGCTACAAACAGAAACTTCTGACATGTCTAAGATGTCTAATACAGAAGAAGCAGATTTGGATTCAATCTTCTCAATCTGAGGTCCAGATCTGAAGATTGTTGGCCTAAAAGACTCAGCTTGAGGTTTAAAACCGGGGCTCGGAGGTGCAGCTGCATTCGTTGAGATTGTTGTCCCAACAAGCCCAGCTTCAGATTCATAAGCTCCAGATATAAAACCAAGCCTCTGAGGTACAAATGTAGTTGATGCTGAGAGCTCTGTTTCCTCCATGCTGGAAGAACCAGAAGGCATCATCGAGGCCCCACATATCATGTCATCCATCCGTCTGCATAATGTTAAATCCATGAGTATATCTCTCTGAGGTGGAGAAATGAGTGTAGACTTCTTCCTCTTTAGAATCTTCTGCAACTGAGACAAAAGCAAAAACTTCTCACATCCACTGAACAGTCTGTCCTTCCAGCTGGAGAACACTGAAGTGATTATTCCTGAAGGAAGCTCAGTTTCTTTTATTTTGTAAAGTTTTGGTTCACCTGGAAAATGATCAAATGTGTGTAAAACAACAAACCTCGATTTCTTTTTCTTCTTCGATTTCTCCTTCATCTTCTTCTAACATCTGTAAAACAGAACATTAAACTCTGTTATCTTATAACTGAGAAGGATCAGTAACTTCTCACATGAACCTAAACTGAAGTCCAGTTTCAGGTTTAATTCATAAAATAACTCACCTCACAATCATCACATGACCAGGATTCAAACTAAACCAAAGACAAACAAGAAAAACAAAACTTTAGTCTTATAATAACAAAGTTATTACATGTAAAACAATTTGATTCCTCAACATAAACTCATCACAAACTGAAAGTAAAATGGCCGCAGCCCTAAAACACACTTCAGGATTAATGAGGTGTCAGCAGCCACATTCCTCCATTTTATTATCACTAAATAAAACCTTTTCCCCTCAGGCTGACGTTTTCTTTATAGCTGCTGTACTCAGGGTTCTGGTTTGGTTGTATTTTAGGTTTAGAATTTAAACAAACAGGTCTGAGGTTGGAGCCGATGAACAGGAAGGCCAGCCTCCTTCACTTCCAGCTTTCAGGACATAAACACAGGATCCACTCATTATTTATTAAATCCTGTCAGTTCTGGAGCTCCAGGTGTGTTTTAACACAACGCCAAGGTGGAAAGACATCAGCAATGACCTTAAAGAAGCAGCTGTTGCTGCCCATCAGTCTGGGAAGGGTCAAAGGTCATTTCCAAACTACCTCGGGAGACATTAGGTTGAATATCTCCATTGGTGCTTGATCGTCCTGAGGAGAAGTCCAGCTGATGTACGGCAGGAAGTCCACATCCTCCACTGTGATCAGCTTCAGGATGTCGGTGACGCCGTCCTCTGCCTGCTGGTCCTGAAACAGGACAGATGGACCCGGTTGGGTTTGGAATAAATCCAGAGTTTAACGAGAGTGAGGTGAAAACAAACCCACCCTCTCTTCGATGGCCACAAAGCTGGTGAACTGAGACAGGACGGAGAACTCTTTGCTCATCTCGACGATGAAGGACTTCAGCTCTGCTTTCTTCCCCTGAACGAGCAGAAACATGAGTCAGCACAAGAACCTGAGACCGGACCGGGCCCGGCCAGGACCCACAAACGTACCTCGTGTTCAGCCTCGGTCATCTCCAGGCTCCCGTCTTCATAGTCCCTGATCAGGGCCCTCGCTGTGAGCTTGTGGAGAAACTGAACACATCACATCAGTCCTTAGTCTCTTTGCCATTTTCTTCCTGAACAGAGATAGAAGGAACAGGTTCTTACGGTTCCTCGGGTCTTCTGCAGCTCCGTGGTTGACACCATGGTTTCCAGCTCCTGACCACGCAGCTTTCCAAGAAGAGTCGCCTGCAGAGTTCAGCGTTTTAAAATAAAAGGAGCTTCTGTGGATCGTTTGAGTCCAAGCTCACATTTTTATGATCGGTTCGACTCCTGACAGGACGTCAGACATTAGACCGGACCGATTCCTGACAGGACGTCAGACATTAGACCGGACCGACTCCTGACAGGACGTCAGACATTAGACCGGACCGATTCCTGACAGGACGTCAGACATTAGACCGGACATCAGACACTAGACCGGACCGATTCCTGACAGGACGTCAGCCATTAGACCGGACCGACTCCTGACAGGACATCAGACATTAGACCAGACCGATTCCTGACAGGACATCAGACATTAGACCGGACCGACTCCTGACAGGACGTCAGACATTAGACCGGACATCAGACACTAGACCGGACCGATTCCTGACAGGACGTCAGACATTAGACCGGACATCAGACACTAGACCGGACCGATTCCTGACAGGACGTCAGCCATTAGACCGGACATCAGACACTAGACCGGACCGACTCCCCTGTTCTCCACCCCCCTGCACCGTGACCCGAGCAGAACAGGAAGTAGGTGTGTACCTGCGTGCAGTGCGGCACCAAGCCGTAAACCAGGGTGTGGTGGTCACTGAAGAGGGCGTGCAGCTGCCGCGGCGCCTGAACCGGAGGAGGAGCTGTCGGGTTGAACTGCTGCCACTTCACTGAGACGGAGCTGCAGCAGGGAGACGACATGCGCTTCACCTGACGCACCACCTGCAGCACAAACACACAACAGGCCAACAAGAACCAGGGCTGAAACACACAACAGTTGTACGGGGAAAACCCCAGCAGCCGTGTCCCGACTGAGCTGAATGTTTCATGAACGGCAGCACAGAGGCTGGAGGGTAAAGAGCGTAATGCTGAGTCAGCATTCAGGCAGGAAGTGTTGCTTTAAAAACCACTGAGAACCAATTCTATCATTGAAAGTTCCTTAAACCAAACGTTCTCACCTTCTCGGCCCAGTTGTGTTTAGTTTTTGTGTCGAAGAACTCATAGGCCCCGCCCCCTGCCTGAGCGAGGGCTCTCAGCATGTGGCGATTGGCTGTCGGGCTGAAATGACAGAAAAAACAAAAACTACAGTCCTCCAACGATCCAGGCTTCCCTGGAATCAGTTCTCCTTTCTGGGACAGCCAAAATCCTGCAGAACTTCTCATCCAAAACACAAGGAACAAAGCTGGAACTGAGCTGATAAAGCTAAAACACTCAGAACTAAGCTAAAAGCTAATATGACCAGAACATCAGCTGAAAGCTAAAAGTAGCCAAACAGTGGCTTAAAGCTCCAAATGAAGCTGGGAGCACAACGGGGGAAAGTGAATCCAGTTAAATCAGTCAAAAAGAAGAAAAGTTAAAAAACCTGAAGTGGCAGGTGTGACGTCTTGAACGAGCCCACAACCGGACAACTCGGGACTTTATCCCCCACCCTCCTGTGACCTCTGACCCCTATCCCCCACCCTCCTGTGACCTCTGACCCTTGTCCCCCACCCTCCTGTGACCTCTGACCCCTATCCCCCACCCTCCTGTGACCTCTGACCCCTGTCCTACCTGAGGCCACAGGTGAAGAGGCGGCTGTGCTCAGAGTCGTCCCGGAGCAGCTGCAGGGTCAGTGCGGCGTTCTGGATGTGGCCGTCCGACAGCAGCAGCAGGTTCCGGACGCCGCGGGACGGCGGCAGCAGGCCGAGCGCTCGGAGGGGCCGCCACAGCTCGGTGCTGCCCCCTGCTGGAGAGCAGCGCTGCAGGAGGAAAACGGCTCAGGATTATCAGAGTTCTGTCGGACTGGTTGGCTTGGAGAGGCTGTAAATAAGAACAGAACGTGTGGGGTTCTGGTCGGGTTCCACACGTTCTGTTTAAATCAAACAGGTAACAGGTAAAACCCCTGAATGTAAAATGGTTTTTGATCCAGGCATCTGCAGGAAGCTGGGAAATGATCTTATGTCTTATATTTTAATATTTCCTGTTTTCTTTACATTTTGTTTGTTTTGCAGCTGAACCTTGAAACCTTTCATTAAATCTACTAATTGAGGGGAAATCAGCACAGAAACAAAACTTTTACATTTTCTACTTCTTCCAGTGTCTCGGTGCATCAAACCGTCTGAACTGACCTTGATGAAACTCTCGGCTGCCTGACGGACGTCAGCGAGCGGCTGAGCTTTCAGGAAGGCTTCGGCGTGATCTGACGGCAACAAACAACAAACATCAACAACATCAGCAACACCACAAACATCAGCAACACCAGAAACATCAACAACATCAGAAACATCAGCAACATCAGCAACACCACAAACATCAACAACATCAGCAACACCAGAAACATCAGCAACCATCACGTCGATCAATGTTTCTGAAATGACTTCAGCTGATTTTATTCGTTTAAAACCAGCCAAAGCCTGAATCAAACTGCTGCAGACGCCTCAGGCAGAAAACTCACTGAAGAAGCTGAAACTGAGCTGTTAGCTGTAGCTGAAATTAACAGAAGGCTACAGCTAACAGCTCCGTTTCGGCTGTTAGCTGTAGCTGAAATTAACAGAAGTGAAATATTTGAAAAAGTATAAAAGTTCTAAGTCCCAGCAGCCAGCAGCCGAAGGAGCCGAAGGAGCCGAAGGAGCCGAAGGTTTTATCCATGGACTGAAAAAGCCCAAAGTTTGCCGAAGTCTGACTGGAAAAAACAGAAACAGAAGCAGGAGAAGAGATAAAACCGGGTCTGTGTCAGAGTTCTGCTTTGGTTCCAACCTGTTCCAAACAGAACCACGTTGATTCTGGTGCTGGCCGGGAGCTTCCTCAGAACCTGCAGGGCGATCCTCTGGGCCAGACGGAGCGACTCCCCCCCCCTCATGGACTCGGACGTGTCCAACAACAGGACCACCTCATCGGCTCCAGAACCAGAGTCCAGCTCAAAGTCCGGGTAGAAAACCAGCATGCAGGCCTGCAGGGGGTCCGGGTCGGGTCAACATCAGAACATCAGTCAGGAATCAGTAAGAATCTTTATTTGAGAGCTGGACAGTTTTATTACTGAAGGGAAATAAGTTGTTCTCCTTCCAGCAGGATTAAAGACTCGCTCCATGAAGGAGTGAAAAATCACCCCTTCATTCCTTCAACCACACAGAAAGACTGTTTGAACCAACGGGAATCAAACCTTTTCTTTTCCTCCACACATGTATCCCTCCGTTCCTGATGTGTTGAGCTCGGCTCACTCACAGAAGTTACAGCATCCAACTGACTGAATATTTGTTGGTTGGGTCATAACAATTAGGGCTTTTATTTTGAATTCTCACAGGATGTAAACAGGAAGTCATGTATAATGCTGTTTAGATGAATAAATCTTTAGTTTTGTTCAGTATTTCTGCTGTTCTGACATTTTTATATGCAGCTCATGTTTGTGATGGGGATGACTCTCAGCTACTACCACCAAACTAGCTCCATATCCTTAAAACTGACTGACTTACAGCTCATTTGGTTAGCTGTGGCGGCCATCTTGAATCACTCCAAATGTTAATCAGTTCTAGATGTTCATCCAATGATTACTTCATCCACTTCATCCATTCAGTGGTTTATCAAATATTTTACTGTTCAGCAGCAGGCGAGAACTAACAGATTTAACTCAAACTGCAGAGAATAAATCATAAATGTTATTGATTACAGAAACTTTATTGATGTGAGAAAATCGTCCAGCCTGCTGTTGGAGGGACAACCATGTGAAGTTCTTAAAGCAACACTTTGTCATTGTCAAAGATCAATAAGCTTTCAGAGCGACTGACCTGGCTCTCCTTGTCGGGGTGCTTCTCCACCCACATCCTGGGCAGGTGGACCTCGGACAGACTGATGGACAGCTGGAACCCATCTGGACCCATGGCCTGACCCGGCAGAACACTGACCACCGCCTTACAGTCCGTCCTCTGAGTGAGCAGAGACACAAGAACTTTGTACCGATGAGAAATATTTCACAGGTTACAAACGGTTCATGCAGGTAGAAACCACAATATGCCGACGATGTCAACTCACCTTCATCTTGACCTGATGAGTGACGCAGCGCAGCTCAGAGATCTGGTTGGGCATCTCAACCGACATGTCCAAGGTGAACTCTCTGAAGGACAGAAGACAAACACGATGATGTCCCTCTGAGCTGGTCGAGTTAACCGCAGACACACATCAGTTTAAACAACTTCCTGTCTCTGTGAGGGGACACCAACCTTTAAAGACCGAGTCTCTGCAGTGAATCATGGAATCATAATCAAACAACGTGTCTCACCTCGTGTTTGCTGCGTCATCTGTCACACAAACCTTCTGCACAGTCACCTGAGATACACAAACACGGCTTCTGATCAGCAATAATAACAACATTCTGTTTCATTCAACGTATGGAAGCAACAGTTCACGCAACAGGAAGTGCAATGAAAGTAAATCCTGTTCTGCTTCCATAAAGCCCCGCCCCCTCGGCCCAGGCCCCTCCCACCTGCGTGGTCTGTTTGAGCGTGGCGCTCTCCTGCCACGGCGCCACGCTCCCCGGCAGGGAGAACAAGACGCTGCCGTCCCTGACCACCAGCTCCGACACAAAGGTGACTTTGATGAGGACGGAGGCTCCAGGAGGCAGGTTCCCCACGCTGATGGTGAAGACGTCCTGCAGACAGGAGGAGGGAACATCTCAACAGGTTGGAGGAAGAACTTCTGGAATCAGTGGGCCTGTCGGTGAACCTACAGGAGCATCCTGGTCCATCAGGTACGCTCCGTGACCTTTCTCTACAGCCTGCTTGTACTCCCGACGAGCCGTTTCCTTCTCCTTCACCTGCAAAGCCACAGGAAACTATATAAACCACATCCTGCTGAGGAACAGGTTCACCTTCTGTTTAACCTCCAGCAGGTTACCTGTCCCACCACGTGCTTCCCGTTGATGAAGGCTTCAAATCCACACACGGCAGCAGACTCATCCAGAGGGAAGACGTACTTCGCCTCGATGGGCACGGAGCTCAGGTTGGTGTATTTCTGG
This sequence comes from Kryptolebias marmoratus, assembly GCF_001649575.2. Lineage (NCBI taxonomy): Eukaryota > Metazoa > Chordata > Actinopteri > Cyprinodontiformes > Rivulidae > Kryptolebias > Kryptolebias marmoratus. The sequence continues at coordinate 827,226 of NC_051435.1, forward strand.
AAAATAATCACCTGACAGGAAACAAAACCCAACATTTATCCTTACATGGAGTCAGAGTGTTCTAAAGCTAAACCAGGAGCTTCTTTTTCCACCTGAGAGAGCAGGTCCATCAGTTTGCACTTCACATGGACGGCCTGCAGGGGGAGCTGCTGCCCCGAGCTGTCCAACAGTCCAGCTGTCACGTCCTCCAGAGGGTTTTTAATGTTCTCCATGTCATCGTCCACAGAAAGCAGCTCTGCACACAGAAATCTGATCAGTGAGGATGTTCACGCTCCGTCACCTGGACCGGAGTAAAGGAAATGGCGGGACGGACGAAATGAGATGGAGATACAAAATAAAAGGAAAATAATGTTTGACTTTTCTGTTGTCCTGGATTCTTCCCACGATAAGATTCAGACCTTCAAAGACATTAGAACTTCAGATCTTCAGTTTAAAAGCTGATCAGGTCTCCGGTCTCACCTTGGTCCATCTCAGGCTGACACAGCTCAGCCGACATGTCCACTGCAGGATGGAAGTCCTTCAGCTGTTCTCCTTCCACACTGAACCGAACCACGTATTTGATCTTCACCTGATCAGGAGAGTAAACGACGAACTCATCGTCCTGGAACACACGGAGACAGAGACTGTAGTAACCAGTTTACCTGCAGATCCACAAACCCTTAATGTCATAAACCTGCTACCTCAAAGTCAGACTGGGGGTCCTGGGCGCGGGGGACCCCGTGCACGCTGTGGTGGCCCTCAGGAGCCCGGCTCAGAGTCGGGTCCCTCCTCTGGACGTCCTTGCACCGTCCCAGAGCCACGACGCAGACCAGCAGCAGCCGGGATCTGTCCGTCTCACTGCGTCTGGAGTACTTCAGGCTGGCTCTGTGGACAGGAAACACAAGAAAACAGGTCAGATCTTCCGTGTGAACTCGGAGAACCCTGAAGAACAAACTTCTTACCCCACAGAGTCAGTAAAGTAGATCCCACTGCCGAGGTTCCCGACGTCCGTTCTCTCAATCCCATGATGCTCCACTCCGACACGAGGAAGCAGCAGGCCCCTGAGGAGGCAGTTTCAAAATAAAACTCACATTTCTTATTCTGAAATGCAGTGAAACAGAGGACTTCAACCATGTTTAAAGGGAGATAATGCATCAACTTTCAAACCGTCTCAAAATTCTCTTCAAACTGAAACAACCACAGAAAGTTAGTTGGTCCTTCAGCCTTTGGACCAGCACCAGGACACTCATCAGGCAGGGCTTTCTGATCAATTTCACTTTAAAAATGACAAAAGTCCAAGATTTACTGTTTATAATTTCAGATCAACTTTGTTTATTTAAATAAAAACTGACTGAATTCATCTCTGAGGTCTTCATCTGCGGAGAACAGCTGAACACTTGAATTATTTTTGTCTTTTCTGTCTTAAATCTGGTCTTTAGTAACGTCCTCCAAACTCTTTTACAAAACGTTTTAAGTTAAAGAAAATTCCATGTCTGCACAGATCTGTCTCTTTCCAGCAGTTAGACATAATTCATGCATTGACTGAATAACGCTGTGCATCGAGGGAAAAGTACCTTTTTAAACTGGACCGGTTAATTTCATGAGTCAGAACTGGATTCTGTTATCAGTTTTATCTTGTTTGTCTGGAAACGTTGTGTTCGACTTGTCAGGACTTTACCGAGACAGGATTCCTACAAAATTACTGGGACTGGACGCGTGGAGGAGGGACTTCATGTTCCCGAGCTCAGCCTTGAAGCTCTGGAGCTCCGCCCCCCTGCTGACACTCATGACCTGATGGATCTGGATGGTCCTGCAACACACAGAGAAGCATTTAAAGGTTTGATGAAGCGTCTGGGCTGAAGACTCGGGGGTGTTTTCTGTTTTCAGGAAGAACCTGTCTTGCAGCAGACTGGCGACGTTCTGGAACGCGGCGCTGTCGGGGGGGAGGACCTCAATGCTGCACCGGAGAGCCCGGTACTTCCCCACGCAGGACGGCTCGGGGCTCCTCAGGGTCATCTCACTGACACTCAGAACATCTCGGATTAACTGGAGACAAACAGAACCTTTGATGTGGTCACCAGGTGATTACATCACCTGAGGCGTCACCCACGTTCCTCCGCAGCCTCTGTTCTGTGATGTTCTGTGATGTTCTGTGCTCGTGTTACCTGACACAGGTCCAGTTTCTGAGAGAGGAGCCTGGCGTCCAGCTGTCGAGGTCTGGGTGCTCTGTGAGGCAGCAGGACGTAAACCTCGTCCAGGAGAGACAACCCCTCAGAGACATTTCCCTCCTTCAGGTTCTTCTGAGCCTGAAGCAACAAACCTTCGGCCCGGCTCACCTGAACACACGGTCAGAACCATCAGAATCACGTTTAAAACCCGAGGTCACTACGGACCAATCAGAAGCTCACATCATTCAGGCTGAGCTCGCTGATGGGAACTTTGAGGACGGTGCTGAGACGACCCAAAGCTTCGGTCCACAGCATCTCCACAAACACGGCCACTTCCTGCGACACACTTCCTGAGTTCAGCTTCTCCTCCAGCAGCAGCTGTCAATCAAACAGAGGACTGGTCAGTGACAGACTGGCAGCAGAACAAGAACCTGCTGTGAGTCCGATCAGAACACACGGAGCAGAAGGTTGTTCTTCAGCCTCAGCAGAGAGAACTTTATTTTCATGAACGCCAGCAGGAGTCACCACGAGATGTCTAAATAATAATATATTACCCCGCTGTGTGCCGTACCTGCTGCAGGGGGGCGGAGCCAATGTGCTGTGCCTCCGGAGGAACGCTGCTCCTCCTCTGCAGACCAGAAGAGCGTTGGCCTATCAGAGACTCGTAGACGTCCAGAGCTTTCTCTGAGGTGGACAGAACGAAGAGCTCCTCCTCCACCATGGCCTTCAGTTAGACCAAAGCACAGACAAGAGGTTCTTACTGAGCGCATTTTAATTCACACAAACATCCCTTTCTTCCAGGAAAATAAAAACATTGTTGGTGCTCTTACAACGCCACACACTCCAACAACACAGTCCCGCCTCCACGGGCTGTCAATCACAGAGTAGCAGCAGCCTTTTCTTTCTTTACTGATTAAAACTAAATGGACGGAAACAAAAGCAAAGAACGAAACGATTTTAAAAAACTCATCAGATAAGAAACTGATCTGAAGCCTGTTTGTTTGTTTTTAGTCCCAGTGGTTTCCACAGAGGGGGCGGGGCTTAACAAGTTCACTGGAAACAGCCACTAGGGGGCGCTCAGCTTCCTGCTTCTGCTCTTGTCTTAAACCTGCTGGAGATCCGATGTTGGAGGATCAGATACAGCCGACAGAATGAAGACGATGAGACGATGAAGGATCTTCAGGTCTTCCTTCAGGAAGTACAGACCCGTGAGCAGGAACCTTTGGGTTTCCTGCTTTTTCACTTCTGTCTCTGATGGGTCTCAGGAGAAAGGTTCTGGTTTGGACCGGTTGGAGTCACGCTGAAAACTATACAAACGGTTCTGATGGACGCGTGGGGATGACATCACACCTTTGCTGCCATGTCGTCCTTCCAGTACCTGACGACCCGATAGAGCCGTCCCGACCTGGTTCTGGCGCTCTGCAGCTCCAGCACACACAAGCTGCTGCTGTTCTTCTGCACAGAAACACGACTCAGCGTCAGCCATCGCGCCAACGCAGCAGAAATACACAAATAAACAAACATACCTTTTCAAAGATGGCGTACTTTGCCACCTGGAAATCCTCAGGAAACTCCGGAACCTCCGAGTCCGATTCTGTGGGAACTCTGAGAGAAGAAAACAAAACCGACCCGGATCGGAAAGATCCATCTGAGAACTAAAAACAGAACTACATTCTCAGGTTTTATCACTTCCTGTCGACAAACAGCAAACTGGAGCGATGAAGACGATGTTCTCACCTGTGTTCTTCTTCATCCTTCCTCTCTTCGGTCACAGGTGAGTCTTTAGGACCTGAAACACAAAGCTCTGTTCAGAAGACTGAAGCTCCGCCCCCACGCTGCAACTCACCACCAGAACGGCCGGCGCCATTTTGAGCCGAGCTGAAGCAGCGTGAGTAAGAACCCTGATCAGAACCGGCGCTTAAAGAACGCGGCGTTACGTTCCACCTGCACGTCAGCTCATAAAGAACCGGAAACCAGATCTTCTCCGAAAAGATTCTGAAGTGATGAACTCCACACCGTGGAACGGAACCACCTGTTCTCTCAGCTTCAGTCCTGGGTTCACAGATGTGTGTGTGTGTGTGTGTGTGTGTGTGTGTGTGTGTGAGTGAGTGAGTGTGTGTGTGTGTGAGAGAGAGTGTGAGTGTGTGTGTGTGTGTGTGTGTGAGTGAGAGAGAGAGAGAGAGAGAGAGAGAGAGAGAGAGAGAGAGAGAGAGAGAGAGAGAGA
>NC_051435.1:836524-838396 GCF_001649575.2 Kryptolebias marmoratus
TAGCACGAATGAGCTGAACGTTTTGATATATGAACGGTTGAAGTAGCTGAAAAATTGCGGAAGGAGATAGGTGCCAAAAAACGTACGGAATAGGGAAAGAATAATAGATAATAGATAATAAAGAGAAACAGGAAAACAATGGTGTGAATGCTTAAAAGCATTCACACAATAAAGAGAAACAGGAAAACAATGGTGTGAATGCTTAAAAGCATTCACACAATTAAGATTTATTATTATTTTTTTATTATTATTATTATTATAACCCAGTGGTTGGGTGGTGGTCTTCTAATCAGAAGGCCGGGGTTTGATTCCCAGGCTTGCAGCACGTCAACATGTCCTTTAGCAGGACACTGAACCCCCCACCCCCACAGTTTCTGATATGCTTCTTGGTTTGTGTGAATTAAATATAGAAAGGTATTTATGTATCTGAAAGAACTGAATGTGTGTGTGTGTGTGTGTGTGTGTCACTTTGTGAGAATTAACGGATTACCATGTAAACAAAATGCAGCAGCAGCTGCTACAGTCTGTGTTCTTCAGTGTATTTACTCGTGTTTAAGTTCTTTTAAGTATCATAAAATACACGTTTAGGTTAAATATTTATGTAATTTGTTTTGTTAAATGCAAGATACATACTAGTGAAAAATAAAGTAAACATTTCTGTGTTGTGTATCATCCATCAGCTGTTTTAAACATCAGCCTCTGGTCAACCCTGATCAGTGTACTTCTACATCAGACTTATTATTTCAGAAAAATGAATCAAATATGAGTGAAAAATACAAATAAAAGGGTTTAAATTCAATATTTTAAAAAAGAAACAAAAGGATTTAGCTAAAATATGAATACAAAGTTGTAACAGTTTTGAAACTCTGCTCTGGGGCCCCATGAGAAGATATTGGGCCCCATAACGAGATTTAGGGCCTCCACGAGGAGATTTGTGGTCCCATCAAGATATCCATGGCCCCAAACATGTAGTCATGTTTGATTTTATTTTGAAACAAACAAGCTTTTAATCTGAAAGAAAATCTAATTTATGGAGAATCTTTGCGGTAACTACTTTGTAAAAATCTAGAGAGAAAAGTTTTGTTAAAAACTGTAAATTAAAGTCAGGTTATTTTATTGCCATGTGACTGGTATAAAGTCATTTAAATGGACAGTTTGGTTGTTTTAAAGTGAGGTTCAATGGAGACATTATGAGCAGTCAGTATACTACCTGCTGTAGACAGACCAAGCTCTGTTTATATTTATTGTTCCAAAACAACTCAACCAAAGTACATGTCTGATGGAAAAGTAATAAATGTGATATATTTACAAGTACTTAGGTATTTACAAAATACAACAAATACTTACAGGCAAATGTTCACAGAATCACAACTTATTAAATCAAATGTTTGAGGACAGAGAAACAAAAACTTCTGTAAGATGGTTGGAATCTTACACAAAGTTGTGTTTATTAAACCATGCCAGGAAGGACGGGATTAACCCTCTCATCTCTATTTCAGGGTGCCGACCAACATGTCCACACAAGCGCCGACGTTCACTCAGCCGCTTCAGAGCGTCGTGGCACTAGAGGGTAGTGCCGCGACGTTCGAGGCTCAAGTTAGTGGTAAGGAAGGAAGAAGAAGTCCAACGGTCAGAGGACGAGTCTGTCAGCGGGTTCTCCGATAACAGCCTGGTTCTCTTCTGCAGGTTTTCCAGTTCCTGAGGTGAGCTGGTTCCGTGATGGCCAGGTTCTTTCCACTGCCGCTCTGCCCGGCGTTCAGATCTCGTTCAGCGACGGCCGCGCTGTTCTGAGGATCCCCGCTGTGACCGCCGCGCACAGCGGACGCTTTTCTGTCAGAGCCACCAACGGTGCTGGACAAGCCACGAGCACCG
>NC_051435.1:840115-853634 GCF_001649575.2 Kryptolebias marmoratus
GGGTCAGACTGAGGACAGGTGAGACGGAGGATGGGTGGGGCTGAGGGAGACAAGTGGGGCTGAGGAAGACTGGTGGGACTATGTTTGTAAAAATTACAGATCATGTCTCAGTAAGGAGTGTCTGTGACCAAAAGTAACTGGGACCAAGTACCAATGTGCAGGTCACAGGGACAAAGTAAAGGGCCCTGTGGGACACCACAGGACACAGGGACAAAGTAAAGGGCCCTGTGGGACACCACAGGACACAGGGACAAAGTATAGGGCCCCATGGGACACCCTCTTGGCAGCCATTTGCTTCAAACTATTTTACCCTCGTCTTTTTTGTATATTTATGAATTTATTTGCTAATAATGACAAGATACCTTGAATTCCAAACCAAAATCAAGTAATTTAGACAAAAAAGTGATCGTTCAGCTGATTTCCTGTGGGCTTGATTAGAGTAGTTCTTCAGTCAGTATCTTACCTGTAGCAGACAGCAGTCAGCATGATCTCAGCGAGTGAGTTGTCTTTTTATCTTCCTCCCCCTGCAGCGGAGACTGCGCCCCCCACCTTCCTCCAAAGACTGCAGAGCTCCTCGGTGAGGCAGGGCAGCCAGGTGAAGCTGAGCGCCCGGGTCTCAGGCATCCCCACACCTGTGGTGAAGTTCTACAGGGAGGGAGCCGAGATCCAGAGCTCTGCCGACTTCAGGATCCTGCAGGACGGAGACCTGTACAGTCTGCTGATCGCTGAGGCCTTTCCAGAGGATTCTGGGACGTATTCTGTGACGGCCACCAACAGCAGCGGACGGGCCACGTCCACCGCCGAGCTGCTGGTTCAAGGTGAGAAGTAACTGTTAATATTTTGAACTGACGCTTTGATTGGATCCATCACTAAAATAAACCTGTGTGACCAGGTGAAGAAGCTGTTCCAGCCAAGAAAACCAAGACAGTGATTTCACAGACCAGACAGTTTAGAGTGGAAAAGGTACGTCAGCTGAGAAATAAAACTCAGATTATAATCATTTTAAACATTTAACGTTAACTCCTTTTATACAAAGGTGGTAATTTTAGTCCCATCCTATTTATTACCTGATGTCTGTATGCTGGTGTAGATTCTCACTCATCCAGGACATGGTAAATCCAAAAAAAGTTACAACAGGGAGTTTAGTTTCTCCTGTCCAGAGGTCCTTAGGAAAAAACACCCAAACACGAACTGAGCAGTGTGGTGTCTGCAGGTCAGCTTCTCCACAGACCCATGGCTCAACACAACTCACAGAGGAGGAGGTCTCAGATTTCAGCTTTCTAAAACCTCCAGTGGAGCATTAGGCCTGATCCCCAGTCAGTGTCACTACTATCAACCTTCATTACACCTTCATTTATGTGACCAGAGGGGCCCATCAGTGAGTCAGGCTAAAAAAAGACCCTAATGAGCCTCTATTGTGAGGAGAGTAAGTTAATTTGCAGGTGAATCCAGTTTACAGAACATCTCAACTTTAAAAGCTGGAACTCCACCCTCTCTGTTGTTTGAATTGCAAAAGCTCTTTGGGTGAGAAGAGAACCGTCTTCAGCTACAGAACAGAAGTCCAGTTGTTTCTAACCTTTTTTTGGTGAATTATGTGATGTCAACTCCTTAATCTGTTTGTTTTACTTTTCTTCCATCTCAGTCTGATCTCCACCCATCTCTAATGTCCATCTTGTTCATCTATAATTTATTTACAGTAATCTGACTTACTGCATCTGACTTACAGATGGAGGGTGTTGAGCTGACTCAAAGTCTTGTGACTTTGGGTCACAAGACTCCACCCAGAGTTCCACCTAAACCCTCGTCCAAGTCCCCCACCCAGCCCTCACTGGTTGCCAAGGTGACCGGAGGACGCCAGCAGTCACCATCGCCTGTCAGACACGTGAAGGCACCCACGCCCACACCTGTCAGGTGGGTGGAGCCTCTGGTCGTTTACATTGACTGAATCTGTTAAACTGACAGGTACTATTCATTAACACTTTTCATCTCCCTCATCAGGCCTGTGAAGTCCCCCATCACCACACGCAAACAGCCTGCCCCCGCCGCCGAGGTGCCCCCACCATGGAAGCAGGAAGGAGACCTCATCAAAAGAGGGGTTCAGCTAATCACAGGGCTCAGAGAGGTGAGGGCTGGACACTTAGATCCGTGTGTGTGCCTGGGGGCACGACTTAGATGACTTTAACACATTTGGATGGTTTTACGTAAAGCTTTGGTCTGGATCTGTGGCCAGTTTTAAACTGCTCTTGTTTTCATGGATGTACAGAATAAATCTTTGGTTTTGTAACAACACTTAACCAACCAAAGACTTGGGCATTTTCCTGTGTTTCCTACCAACTTGTTTTTCTTTTTAAATAAGAGACATGTTGAGGTTTAAATATAAATATATATATTTCTGCCTGAAAACAAGTGTAATACTTCATCCCAAGATTCAATAATATTATTATATTTCTCAGCTTCCATCCCCCTCATTTATTTTGTGGGGTTTCCCTCACTTTTGTTAATGTCACAATGACTTTTAGTTTGTGGCACTCTTTCTTCTTTTGATCCAAAATACCTGTCTCATCACTGGAGATAAACAAAAGTTTTTAATTATTGTATTCTGGTTATTAAAATCTAAGTTTGGACTCTGGAATCTGCTGAAGCACCAAATGATACAAATGTAATATTTACTTTAAAGGACAACATAGCATCTTGAACTGTGAGGCTTGAGTGTATCAAGGAGGTGATTTTTAGAAATATTGACCTCTAATATTCAACATTTTCACCCAAACCAAGGAAGAAACTGAAGGGGTTTTAGATGGTGACAGAAAGACTCAAGAAAACAGCAAAAGAAACATGTTTTCACCCAGACTTATTTTATGCTTGAAATGGAGAACAAATCTGTCATGATTCCTCAAAAAAATTCTATGGACCTCAGAGCCAAGATTTTACAAAAGATATTTCTGCAGCTGTTAAACCTTAATCTTTGTTCAGATGATGACAGGTTTATCTTCCTCTGTCGCAGAATTCTTCACAGTTCCTTCATTGTCTTTCTGAACATTTTAATCACATATCTTTTGTTCTGTTATAATAAACAGAAACTGTCACTTTACTTTTCTTCACCTGCATCAAAGTTTACCTCAAAGTCCAATTCTTTGTGGACTTTCAGGAGATTTTACAGCTGGTGAACACATAAGTCAGTGTTTCCATTACTACTCACACACACACCTGTATCCCTGCTGGTTTCATTTCTAGTTTCTAGTCTAGTATTTATCATTATATACCTCAGATTACAGACTGTGTTCAAATATGTGAATCTGTTTCCAAAAGTCAGGATGAAGTTTTAAGATGTTCTTATCTGAAACCTGCAAAAAGAGAAACATGGGTGTTTGTGCACATGTGGTCATTTAATATTGATCTGTGGAGTGTTTGTGTCTTTGACAGAGGCAGGTTGGATGATCGTTCTTCGTTTTTAAATCCAGTCAGGTCGGCTTCTGGACATGAGTGGTCTAGTTTATCATAAAACTAGGAAGAGGGTCAGTGAATGACCTGGATTTGTCTAAAGATACAACCACCAACACTTTTAGAGCAGTTAAAATGTGTTCAGTTTGAAGAAAACAAAACATTAAACTGTTTGACGGTTTCCAAAAAGTTTACCAAGATGTTTCAGTAAAACAGTCAAACAGAGGTTTAAGAAAAAGTTTTTTTGTGAAATTGAGTTCCATAAAGATCTTGTTTTTAACCAGTTCTTTGCTGTAATATTGTCTAAATCTAATCTGGTTCTGGCTAAATTCCAGTTGTTAGAGAACAGCTGGACTTGAGCCAGCTGGTGTTATTTTTTAGTTTTTATTTTGATTTTTTTTCTTGATTTGGGTCTTTATGCTAAACTAGGCTAACCACATTCCAGGACAACTTCTTATTTCTTCTAAGAGATGGACTTAGAGAATTAATAAATGAAGTGGTTTATCTGCCTGTTGATCCTGTCCGGGTTGTCCTGAGTTCTCCATGTGCTGCTGGTTCTGTCTCCAGGCTGAGGGAGGGAAAAGAGCTGGGGCGGTGGCCAAAGTGGTGGCCGCTGTTGACCTTGCTCGTACCCGTGAGCCTGTGCATGTTGAGGGCGGTCGAGCTGAAGAGCAGGAAGTAGAGGCTGTAGAGGTGGAGTTAAGGCAGCAGGCTGCTGCTACAGTGGCTGATCATCAGTATGGAACCGACTGGAGGTCATCGAGAATGCAAGCTGGTGAAATGCTCAGTGCTGCTCAGGAGTTCACAGCTGACCTGGAGCCTCAGGTCAGACAGGCCTCCATGCAAACAAACAGACAAGATGTGATCAAATTTACTCAGGCTATTTAGATTAACACATGATCTTTAGGTCACCACTGGCAAATAATTGTGTCAATTCAAACAGTCCCATTATCAGTGAAACCTTAAACAGCAACTATTACTGTTTTAGTGTTTTTATGGGACACGTTAGGAAGCGAAATATGAAGGGTCTTTGTTTTATAAAAACACTTTATGTTTTTAGAGTAATTTCGCATAAATGGCTTCCTTTACACAAGGACGATCAACTTGAAATAGGTCTCAGATTTCACCTTTCACCTGGAGCATTAGGTCTGATACCCAGTCAGTTTCACACTAATTCAAACCGTCATGCATCTTACTGGAACATCTCTCTATGAGCCAGGAAAACAAGAAATTTTATGACCCTCAGGAGGGAGGAGAGGGAGATTAATCTGCATGTGAGCTTAGCTGCAGAAACAGAGCATCTAATGGAGTTTAAAGCTTGAAATGCCACACTCTCCAGGTTTGAATTGAGAAAGCTCCCTAAAGGGGGAGAGAAATGACTTCCTTGACTTCAAGGACTTTTATTTTTGGAAAGAATGAATGACACCATTGTTAAAAAAAAGCACACATGACCAAATTACTTGCCAGTGCTCAAAGATAGTGACTCAGAAAATGAGAAAACATGTATTAATCAGACAGATACTGCAAAACAAAATAATAAAGAATGATTTTTGATATTTACATTTAAAGACCAGTTATAGAAACCTTCCTGAGATGTTAACACTTCTTTGAACTCTGTTGGTTTTCTCAGATTCAGAGAGTGACAGAAACTGGTCTCACCATCTCTCCAGTTCCACATTTCACAGTTTCTAAAGTTTCTGTCCCAAAACCAGATTCTGGTGGGGAGGTAAGACAGGCAGCATCAGGCAAGCAGCAGAAAACACCTGTGTGTTAAAATCAAAAAAACAAAACTAACAAAATCTGTTTTATTCTCACCAATAACTGACATGTTTTATATCCTCATCCTGTTGCACATCTGTCTAACTTCACATTCAGGAATGCTCTACCAATTTACATCCCAAGTCCAGGTTCAGGGTTATCTGTGAAACAACAAGCCTTTCTTCAATCTTCTAGCAGGTTTCTGCTGTAACTTTTATAAATAAAAGACTGAACTGCATAGTGTTGAAGGTAATAATCTAGATCTGTGGTCTAAACATAAATGTTTGGATGTGACAAGAGTCAGCTGTAAGTCATATCTGTTGACTGACAGGTTTACTTGATAGAACACAGCTGATCTTTTTGGATAAGCTTTTGAATAAATCCTTTGGTCAGATATTTTCTCTATGATTCCATCTTTTCCAAATGGTTTCCGTGAAGAACGTTTCAGAAAGTTGTGTCTGATAAACCATCTGGTGTGTCATTAACAGTGCAGTACTCACCAATCCTCCCAACAGTGGTTAGCTTAGCATCTTACTGGGTTCAACGTCCGCCTACAAATCAAGAAATGAGTCCTTGCTTTCTTTGATTTGAAGTTGGACTCTGAATATAGTCACTGTGCCTGGAAACTTGTCTCCAGGTCCATTAGCATCCCCATCCTATAAGGCTAAAATATGCAGAAAAACACCTAATCCAAACCCTGTTATTGTAATGGAGCAGTGAGTGTCCATCACTGTGAGCAGCTCAGCAGACAGATGTTTGGGTTTTACTGCTTGCCTGAAGTGCCAACATGTTCAATAAGTGTTTAAATATCTTTAACAAAATCAAACCATTTTAACCTTATTTATGCTCATAATCTCATTTATTAATCAATGAACACCCTTAATCTTCTTCCCACCATTAATCCTGCTTCATCTAAAGTTCACTTTATTTAAACTTGCTGTAGTTTTAATAAAACTAACATCCCATAGATCCTTCACCGGCTGTGTGAACACAGACTGTACAGAAAAAAACCCTCTGAGCGTACTGTCCTGATGTTGGTGTGGCTGTTCCTCCTCTTTGGGTTGATCAGGTTTCCATCGCTGGTTCAGCCATCGCCTCCCTGCAAAAGGAGTTCTCTTCATCCTCTGCTAGGAAGATCATCAAGCCTGTCAAGTCCCCCAGTCCAGCTCAGAAATTGGCCAAGGCCAGTGAGACTCCAGAGCCTATCCCGCCACCGTTCAAAGAACTCACTGAGAAATATCACTATGGCTCCCAGTTACAGACGGGGGCAGTATACATGGGGGGCCAGGACAGAGTACATAAGGTCTGGGAATCAAAGGTTTGTTACCTTTAGCTGAGTGAACTGGATCTGAACAGGACAAGAAAACCTGATGTCTAAAGAGAGATTTGACTTTGTCTATCCAACACCAGAACTCAAAATCTGAGCAACTAAAGATCAGATTATCTCTCATGGCACCTCGAATCTACAGTTTTAGCCACACACCAGCTCAAATATCTACTTCCACTCCACAAATATTTAAACTTTTTAATTTAAGCTCTACTATAACTGTTTTTATTTTCACAAGCTGATGTCAAAGAAACTGGTTTGGTTTTTTTGTCCTGTGGAATAAAATGGCCCATCACAACGGTTAGGTTCTGTCATCTGGGTTGGTAGAGGTCTGGTTTTCTTGATTTCTGTGTAAATCCAGGATTAAAAGTCCCTCTAATAAAACCTCTAACCATCTTGTGAGAGCTGCTGTAAACTTCATCCTCACCTCTTGAATCCATCTAGCCTCCTCTTTGTTTTTGTGTTGTCTCATCTCTTCTTCATCGTCACGTTTAGCATATTTCAAATCCTCTGTTTGCTTCATAGTTTACATGTGTTTTTTTAAGACGCATTACTGGTTAATTATCATTGGTCTAACAGATGTTTTACTGTGTGACAGGTGGAGGAGGCAGTAACTGTCCCGTCTGCAGGTGGCGCTGTGGTCCCACCCAGCCTGGTCTCTGTAAGTGGTTCAGTGCTGCTCAGACCATTGATCATATTAAACCTTCTGCTTTGAAAGTCACATTTTCTAAAATGAGTGTGCTTTTTTTGATGCAGGGTTTGAAGAATACAAATGTGACCGAGGGTGAATCGGTAACCCTGGAGTGTCAGATCAGTGGTCAGCCTACCCCCGTCATCATGTGGTTCAGAGAGGACTACAAGATTGAGAGCTCCATTGATTTCCAAATCACTTACAAGAGCGGATATGCCCGATTGATGATACGTGAGGCGTTTGCTGAGGACAGCGGACGTTTCACCTGCACCGCCACCAATGAGGCGGGAACCATCAGCACCTCCTGCTACCTGCTCGTTCAGGGTACAGATAAAAAACTGAAGGGAAACCATGAATACGCACCTCATCAACTGTCCTGTATCGTATCACTGAAGCAAAGAGAGTTTTAACACAGACCCATATTAATATCCACTTGAAAAATAACCTGTTACCACTGCAACTTGTTCCACACAGCTACATGATTTTCTATCAACAGAAATACAAAGTTCTTTTTGGATTGTGTCAACGTGATCTATGAGAGTTGATTTCACTAAAATGAATCAGATTTAATTTACTGTTGTTTACTGAGTAGATTTTTTATCCAAAGTTATTTACAAGTTATAACAGATTACTGAATTCACCAGGATTTTTAGAACCTCCCACTTCAGCATGGCTGGAGACCACTAGTCTTTGGTCTGGAACACAGTCACAGGACCACAGAACCACTAAACCACAGAAGCACAGTTGCCCGATCTGGTTGAGCAGAAATCATTTTAGCTTGATACAAATGACACAAGCAGGTCACATTGAATAGATCCATCCTGTCATGACACCCCGTACTCCCGCAGCACCCCTTACAGAACACAGTGCCTCTGCAGAATCTTCACCTTAACATGGTGGAGGGGCTTTAGTACACCCACGATCCTGGCAGCTTTGCTGTTTAGGGTGTCAGCACCTGGTATGGTCTCCCAAGGCAAACTGGCCTCAGGAGAGGAGCTCAGACTAAGAGCAATTAGAAAACCTTGATGAAGGAGGACCACAGAAAGCCGGACACCTCAAATCAGAATAGGGAAACTGGTGCACCCTTCTGGAGCCAGGTCTTGGGCCCATCTCACAAGCAAGTGACTTTGTGGTCAAGCTTTAATTACTGAGACTCAGTTGGACGAAGTTAACCAGAGTCCATCACCTACAGAAAGTAGTCAAGGTGGGGTGCTGTGTTAACTGGATGGAGGTGAAAGGACCAGGTGTGCTGATTCCTGGTATCATAAACTAGCTGTGGGAATACTTTGTCTGTGGTATTTCTAACAAATTTAACTGAAATAAGACTCATACAAGCAAATCCAACAAACTGGGTTCTGGTTCAATCAATCAGTTACATTCAGACCCAGTGCTGGAAAACAAGTTGGGTCAACTTTAATATATTGTGTTAACCAAACTGAAATAGACCAACAGAACCAGTTGTTGCTTAAACAATAATGAAGTTTGACGTTTGAGTTTGACTCAACACACAGTAAGATCATTTATATTTTGATGTCCATCAGTGTTTCCATGGGTTTACTGTAGACAGTAAACCTTATTGAAAGCTTCATCTTGCTTCTGTTTGAACTAACTCTGTTTCTCCTTCAGTGTCTGAAGACATTGAGAGCAGACAGGAGATGGCTGCCCCTGAACATGTAGAGACTGCTCAGAAACTGTAAGTCCATGCAATCTTTTCCAAAGTTTAAAGATAAGTCAGTAAAGTTCAGGGGTCTCATTTATAAAAGATTGCGTAGGATTCATACTAAGTGTGCGTATGCCCAAAGGGCGAAAATGGTGTACAGCCAAAACGAACCCCATCAGATTTATAAAGCCATGCAAGCAATTTCCCTTTATAAATCACACCTGTACTTAAAAGTTTGAGCACAAGGTCCCGTCTCTGGTTCTGCTCTCCACACGCCCACATTCAACCATAAATGGTCGATGCAAAGCACCTCATGAATGTGAAGGTGGATTTAAATGAGCCAGCTGATCAACGCTACTTCATGCTTACCAATGGTAACCACGGAGAAAAGAGTGAAGAAACTAAATTTCACCGAGGCAGAAATCAATGTGTTTGTGAATGAGGTGGAGAACAGAAAAATTGGGAGCCACAGTCGTGGTGTTACAAATAAAAGGAAGCGTTGTGAGCAGCAACACGTTGTTCCCTCTATTAATTCAGTGAGTGGGACAGAGAGGACCGAGGCTGAGGTGGGGAAGAAGTGACTAACCAGCCACCACCAGAGCATGTCAGCCACAGGTGGGGGTAAGGGCATACCCGAACTGACCCCTTTTGAAAGAAGGATGACCAGTTTTGTGCCAAAAACTGATCATCCAGGGAGAGGAATGTGATGGGGAGAAAACTTCTGACTCACCAGCAGAAGCATAAATAAAACTGCTGTTCTGAAAGCTTATGATAAAGTTGATCTAAGATTAAAGTTTGATTATGGAGAGAAATTAAATATCTGAGAGGAATCATGATGCAGTGTGGCTTCAGTTCCCCACGTCACCATCTGTGTCTCCAAAACAAGCGTATATGGGCTGTATGGCTCAGAGCTGGCATGATGGACCGCACATTTTCCCCTTCAAGTTTGTGTTTTATAGATCACAAACTTTGCATGGAAAGTGACGTACGCAAGTTTCAGCCCCATTTTGTGCGTACACCAGTTTTCTAAATGAGACCCCTGGTCACTAAGCATAAATACTGAAACCGTATTGACTTCAAATTTCAGAATTACAGAAGAAACCAAAGAAGAGATTGTTGAGCCAGACAGTCCTTCTGCTGCTCCCTTCTTCATCAAGAAACCAAGTGTTCAGAAGGTGGTGGAGGGAGGAAGTGTTGTGTTTGAGTGTCAGGTCGGAGGAAACCCAAAACCTCACGTCATCTGGAAGAAGAGCGGCGTACCGCTCACCACAGGATACAGGTACTGAAAGGCTTTTTGTTTACTTCCTAATATCCCTAATGAGTCATGGTTTCTTATTTTGAATAAAGCTGTAAAATAGTTGTTTGTTTGTACTGTGGCTTTAATTGTCACAGCTGTTTCTGGAGTAAAACTCTCAGTGAACTGCCTCTAACATGACTTCATCTCCACTGTTCATCAGATATAAAGTTGCCTACAAGAAGGAGACTGGTGAGTGTAGGTTGGAGATCTCCATGACCTTTGCTGATGATGCTGGAGAATACTCCATTTTTGCCAAAAATCAACTGGGAGAAGTCTCGGCCTCTACCAGCCTTCTGGAGGAAGGTATGCCAACAAACACAACCTAAAAAGAATGATAAAGTTAAAAAAAGGTGGAAGGATGCAGAGAATACACAAAGATGAAGATGAAGACTAGGCTTGAAACCTTTAAATACCAAAGAGTATATTACATACTGAAAAAAAATTTTAATTCCTGTGTTTTTCTGTAGAGGAATATGAAGTCTACATAAAAAAACAGGAAGCAACCTTTAAGACTGAAGTGACAGCTCTGGTACAGGAACCCAAAGTGGGAGACATCCCCCCTGTCACAGTTACTGTGAAGAAGCAGATGACCACAGCCATTATCCTTGGACAGGTATGAGTGATGTTTGGAATGGTTGGATGGGTTAGAGCAAGCATGTCAGCTGATAAAACACTACTAGCTATTAGAAACCAGGTTTTAATACTCCTGTCATATTTGCTCACATCTGCAGGAATTCCATTTGTCTGCCATGGAGCAGAGGATCATTCAGGAGATAGAGCTCAACATAATGAAGATCACCTACAAAGAGATTGTGACGGAGGATGGAGAGTTGATGGTGACTGCCTCTTCCTCTGAGGCAGTGCAGCCAGCCTTTGACACCCCTGTTAAAAATTACCGGATTATGGAGGGAATGAGTGTGACCTTCCACTGCAAGATGTCTGGAATGCCACTCCCCAAGGTACTGAATCATTTGGAAAATAATTTTGTGTAGTCTTATATCTTTAAAAACAACATTCATGAAAGTATAATACTGTAGACTTCAGAAATTCAAAGTAGCTTTGCTAACATTTTACCGTCTGGCAGATTGCTTGGTTTAAAGATGGCCAGCGCATCAGGCCTGGTGACCACTATCACATGGAGGTTCTTCAGGACGGACGGGCCAGTCTTCGTTTGCCCATTGTTCAGCCAGAGGACGAAGGTGTGTACACCGCCTTCTCCACCAACATGAAGGGAAATGCTGTGAGCTCAGGGAAGCTCTACGTGGAGTCAACTGGAGCTGCTCCTCAGAGATATACACCACAGCCCGCAGTGCAGAGGATCAGGTGAGGTTTCCCTTAAAGAAAATGCTTTAGAACTTTAAATGGGGAACTCCTGATCATTCCATAACTGATAATAATTAATATTTTCTAAGGTCCACATCTCCTCGTTCTCTGAGCCGCTCCCCGGGCCGTTCACCCAGCCGTTCACCTGGACGCTCTCCCGCCCGCCGCCTCGATGAGACCGATGAGGCTCAGCTGGAAAGACTCTACAAACCCGTGTTTGTCATGAAACCTACCTCGTGTAAATGCTCTGAGGGACAAACTGCCAGATTCGACCTGAAAGCTGTTGGCAGACCGATGCCTGACACTTACTGGTTCCACAACGGTGAGTCAAACAGAAGAAATCTTTATTGCATGTGTTTTAATGAGGAAACTTTGTTCCTAAAATCTAAATGTTTTCATTGCCTTCTCAGGGCAACAAGTGATTAGCGACCACACCCATAAGATTGTTGTTAAAGAGGACGGTACTCAGTCCCTGATCATTGTCCCAGCCATGCCACATGACTCTGGAGAATGGACCGTGGTGGCTCAAAACAGAGCCGGACGCTCCTCCATCTCTGTCACTCTCACTGTTGATGGTACGTTCTCACTTCACTTTAACATTCTCTGTAATGTCCTCACACAAAGAACATTTGATGACTATAATTGTTTTTTTTTATATATTTTTCAGCCAAAGAGACTTTAGTGCGTCCACAGTTCACTGAAAAGCTGAAGAACATCAGTGTGAAGCAGGGAACTCTGGTTGAACTGGCTGTCAAAGCCATTGGAAACCCCCTGCCTGATATTGTTTGGCTGAAAAACAGTGACATCATCAGCCCACAGAAGCACCCACATATTAAGTATGCCTTGTTTTAATGTCTTTGCTATACACACTGAGTTTACAGTAAACCCACAGAGTTATGAGAGTTCAGTTGTTAATTTACTGAAAATATTTTTTATAATGACCATCTCAAAGACACTAAGTAAAGACTGTAGCAGTGTTATGTATTAATTCTGGCCTTTAAAATATTCAAGATCTAGTCTAATATTCAGCAGCCTTTTACAGGGAGTTCTAGAAATAATTGAAAAGTATGATTTTTTTGTTTTCTGTACAAAAATTTGATGCATGTGTATTGTTTAAAAAGATCCTATATTTTAGCATCTTTAGCTAGCTAAAGCCACCACTAAAATTTGTATAACACTCAGTGGGCTTACTTTGATATTATGAACTTTAATTTGCTTTGTTTTTTAATTGTAAGGAACTAATTCCATCCAGTAATTTCAATTTAAATATGATGGACATCATAAAGCCATCCACAAACAAACAAAATATATGTTTCAGGATTGAAGGAACCAAAGGAGAGGCCAAGTTCCAGATCCCCTCAGCTGCTGGCCCAGACAGCGCCTGGTACACTGCTACAGCTATCAACAGGGCCGGCAGAGACACCACCCGCTGTAGAGTCAATGTTGAGGTCGAATATGTTGAACCTGAACCAGAAAGGAAGCTCATCATTCCCAAAGGAACCTACAAAGCCAAAGAGATCACCCCTCCAGAGTTGGAGCCCCTCCACCTGCGATATGGCCAAGAGCAGTGGGAGGAGGGTGATCTTTATGACAAAGAGAAGCAGCAGAAACCCCTGTTCAAGAAGAAGCTGACTTCCATCAGGATGAAGCATTTTGGTCCAGCTCATTTTGAATGCAGACTGACTCCAATCGGAGATCCCACCATGGTGGTGGAGTGGCTGCATGACGGCAAACCTCTGGCTGCTGCAAACAGGCTGCGCATGGTCAACGAGTTCGGCTACTGCAGCCTGGACTACGAAGTTGCTTACGCTAGAGACAGTGGAGTCATCACCTGCAGAGCTACCAACAAGTTCGGAGTTGACCAGACCTCAGCTACCCTGGTTGTCAAGGATGAGAAGGGTCTTGTTGAGGAATCACAACTTCCTGAAGGCAGGAAGGGAGCCCACCGAATTGATGAGATTGAGCGCATGGCTCATGAGGGTGGACCGTATGGTGTCACTGCTGAAGAAGAAACTGAGAAAA
>NC_051435.1:853834-862511 GCF_001649575.2 Kryptolebias marmoratus
GGTGGTCGCAGACAATCCTTTAGGCACAACTGAGCACACCGTAAAACTGGAAATTCAACAGAGAGAGGACTTCAGGTCAGTCCTGCGTCGTGCCCCAGAAACCAGGGCCGCAGAAGCCTCACAAGAATCTGGCAGGACTGGATTTGATGTTGTCAAGATGGACAGACCTGGTGAGGTCCCACAGGACAGGGAAGTTGTTAAACTGCGTAAAACCCAGAGGATTGTTCATGAGAGAACCTCTGAGGAAACTGAAGAACTGAAGAGCAAGTTCAAGCGCAGAACGGAGGAGGGTTTCTACGAGTCCATCTCCGCTGTGGAGTCCAAGTCTCATAAGAGGGATGACTCTTATGAAGATCTACTGAAGAAGACTAAAGAGGATCTGCTTCATCGCATGAAAGAGAAGGAAGAGGAAGAAAGGAGGAAAATGGAGGAGCAGGGCAAAGTGACTATCCCTACTTTTAAACCAGAGAGGATCCAGCTGTCTCCCAGCATGGAAGCACCCAAGATCTTTGAGCGCATTGCGAGCCAGACTGTCTCCCCAGCTGATGAGGTCCGTTTCAGAGTCAGAGTTGTTGGTAGACCAGAACCAGAGTGCCAGTGGTTCAAGAATGGTATTCAGCTGGAAAAGTCTGACCGTATTTACTGGTACTGGCCTGAGGATCATGTGTGTGAACTGGTGATCAGAGACGTCTCAGTGGAGGATTCTGCCAGCATCATGGTGAAGGCCATGAACATCGCCGGGGAGTCCTCGAGCCACGCCTTCCTTCTAGTACAAGGTAACATCACTTGAGCCAAAATCCCTCAAGTTGCATCCTTTAAGTTCTTATATTTCACTCTTCCTTCTCGGTCTCTTATTTCAGCCAAGGCAGCAATTAGTTTTACCCAAAGTTTGGCAGATGTCGGTGCCAACGAGAAGGACACCATGGTGACCTTTGAGTGTGAAACCAATGAACCATTCGTTAAGGTCAAATGGCTGAAGAATGATGTTGAGATCTTCTCAGGAGATAAATACAGGATGCACTCAGACAGAAAGGTCCACTTCCTGTCTGTGCTGATGATTGAGATGAGTGATGACGCAGAATATACTTGTGCAGTTGTAGACGACGAGAACATCAGGACAACTGCAAGGCTCTACGTAGAAGGTACAACTCTGACTTCACATCTTGTTTGATTTGGTTTGATTCTGTTGGGTTGGAAGCTCAAGGTTCCTGATCCTGCTTTGTACCCAGGCGCTGCTCTGGAGCTCATCAAACACTTGGAGAACATCGAAGTACCAGAGAGTTATGCTGGGGAATTTGAGGTTGAGTTGTCTCGTGAAGATGCTGAGGGCACCTGGTTCTTTGGAGAAAAGGAACTTTCTCCCAGCAGTAAATACGTCATGTCCTCTCGCCGTGGAAGACATTCTCTGTCCGTCAAGGACGTCAGGAGAGAAGACCAAGGGAAGTATACCTTTGTATGTGGAGACCTTAGGAGCAGTGCCTCCCTAAAGATGAAATGTAAGTTTGTGGAGTAGGAGACACTTGGTAAAAGTTGTTGTTTTTTGTAATGAAGTGCTTCAAGGAGAACAATGTTTGTCTTTCCTCAGTACGCCCTGTGACCCTGATGCAGCCCCTCACCGACCTGACAGTTTGTGAGGGTGACATAGCTCAGCTGGAAGTCAGGTTCTCTCAGGAGAATGTTGAAGGAACCTGGTTGAAGAACGGCCAGGCCATCTCTGCTTCAGACCGGCTCCACATCGTCATCGACAAACAGGTTCACAAACTGCTGGTAGAGAACGTCAGCAGAGAAGATGCTGCCTCTTACTCTTTTGTGGTTCCATCTCATGACATCTCCACCTCAGGCAAACTCGGTGTTCAGAGTAAGTCTTAGAACCACAGATGGCCCCGTTTCAACTCCACTGGACCAATTTGGCCTTTTGGATCCTTAACTTCTGTCTTTCTTTTTAGCGATTGACATTGTGGTGCCACTGAAGGACGTGTCCTCCATTGAAGGCACAAAGGCTGTTCTTGAGTCTAAGATCTCTGCTCAGGACATCAGCTCTGTCAAATGGTACCACAACGATAAACCACTAACGCCCAGCGACCGGGTCCAGATCGTAGCCAAGGGTTCCAAGCAGCGCCTGGTCTTCACCAGGACCTTCGCCTCGGATGAAGGACATTACAAACTGGTGGTTGGAAAGGTTGAAACCAGCTGCAACCTGACTGTTGAAGGTAAGACAGATTACGTTAATTTAGTGGTTCTGGTTTCAGGTTCCAGTCCCATGTTCTAACAGCATCGTTTTTACAGAGGTACATATTGTGAAGCACATGGAGGACAAAGAGTGCTCAGAGTCCCAGAACGTTACTTTTAACGTTGAAGTTTCTCACCCTGGAATCGACCCAGTCTGGACCTTCAGGAACCAGCAGCTCAAAGCTGGAGTCAGATACAAGCTGGAGTCCAAGGGAACATCTCACACTCTGATGGTCATTGACACCATGAAGGATGAGGAGGGCCAGTACATGTTCCACGCTGGTGAGAAGACGTCCAGTGCCATGCTCACGGTTTCTGGTAGGTTCAAACTCACAGAGACGAAAAGATTCTGATGCCACATACTCTGAACAACCAGCAGATAAATGGTTCCGGTTTTACAGGAAACACTGAAGTCAAAACTGTTCTTGTGCCTCCACCAGGTGGCGCCATCACACGACCCCTGCAGGATGTGACGGTGGCAGAGTCTCAGACGGCTGAGTTTGAGTGCGAAGTCGCCAACGCTGACGCTGAAGGCAAGTGGCTGAAGGACGGCCAGCTGGTGGACTTAAATGAGAATGTTGTGAGTGAAGTGATGGGGTCCGTCAGGCGCCTCGTCATCATCATCACCAGACCGCAGGACGTCGGAGAGTACACCTACCAGGTTGCCAACTCCAAAACCAGCGCCAACCTCAAGGTGGAGGGTGAGTACCAGACTACATGATGAGACCCTGGATGCTGAGCTGTCCAACCCAGAAACAGGAGTTAACCATCAGTAAAAAAACTATAAATGTTCTAAATAAAATCTGAAGAATTTAGCCTGAACCTCCAACATCCATCAGCTTTCTTCTGTAGTCTAATAATAATTTGGGATTTTCTTTTTCTTCAAAGCTGACAGGGCCAGACTCTTATTCTGAAGAGTGTCTCTGGGCTTTATTTTGAAACACCAAGTTCAAACCTCACTGTTCCCGACTGAGATGCATGTTTTCATAAATTTGTTTGGGTTTTTTAATTGCTTGCAGGAGTAAATAAAAAAACTGGGATGGAAACAAAAGAATAACAGGCAAATATTAAAAAAGGCCTCAGCAGCCCTAAATATCACCCAGAATTAGAAAATAATAAACATCAGAGTTCAAGCTTGTAAACACATTCCAGAAACTTGACAAAGATTACAAAAACTCAGATGACTTCTGTGTTCCTTTGCAGCGGTGAAGATCAAGAAGACTCTGAGGAACCAGACGGTGACTGAGACCCAGGAGGCCGTGTTCTCCCTGGAACTCACCCATCCGGATGTGAAAGGATCCCAGTGGATCAGGAACGGCCTGGAGCTGCAGAACAGTGACAAGTACGAGATCACGTCTGAAGGAACGGTCCAAACTCTGAAGGTGAAGGACTGCAACACGCAGGACGAGACCGTTTACTCCTTCAAACTGGGCAAACTGTCGGCCAACGCCCGACTGAACGTAGAGAGTGAGTATCGCTCGGTCCGGTCCGCCGTTACACGCCGCGCTGATGCTCTGTAGCACCTGTTCTCTAACCTCTGCCTCTGCTTGTTTCTCCAGCAATTAAGATCGTGAAGAAGATTAAGGATGTGACATCCCTGCTGGACGGCACCGCCTCCTTCGAGATGAGCCTGTCACACGACAACATCCCCGTCAGGTGGCTGTTTAACGGCGTGGAGCTGAAGTCCAGCGACAAATGTAAGATTCTGTCGGAGAGGAAAGCTCACAAGCTGCTGCTGCAGAACGTGGACGGCAGCGCGGCAGGAGAGTACACGGCCGTGGTGGGACACCTGCAGTGCAGCGCCGTGCTCACTGTGGAGGGTACGCAGCACCCCAACACCCCGTCATGACCCCCTAATACTGTCAATGAACTACGTGATTCACAATAAATTAAATTTACTGCATTTACTGCTTTTTTCTCTTTTGTTCATTAATTAAAACCAGGTGGAAACAATAGAAATATTGTTCTCAAATTAAATGACATCTGGTGAAAACACTAAAATAATTGTAATTAAATAAACTACATTTAAAAAATCAATAAATAGAACAATTTTAAATTTATAAGTTGTGCCTTTGCACTAAAAGCTCAACTCCAACAAAAACTAGATGGATTGAAGAGATTTAAAGCAGTGACACTTAAAAATAAAAAAATAATTACACTAAAATAGTTTAGACTCCTTTAAAATACCCAACATCGTCTTGATAAAAAACAAAATAAAATCAAAACAAAGAGTAAAATCCAAACATTCAGAGATCATCCATTCATCTAATAGAACAGAAACTGCTCAGAGCTGGATTCAGACTCTTGGATGTCAGCCGAGTTTTATTTATTTTAACCAACAATTTAAGCAGCTCTACACAGATCAGGGATCACCAAAGAAAAGGTTCTGCTGGTTCTGGTTCTGGCTCTGGCTTCAGCAGGGTCAGGTGGTGCCATGGAGCATATTAAAACAGATGTTCTGCTCCGTTTGCTCCTCCTGTCCACAGTTTCCTGTGGACAAAAAGCTGAGTTTCTGGTGGATCCGTTTGGACTGACGGTTCAGAGCTGCTCAGAAACAACAGGAGCTCTGAACCCGTGTCACTTCCTGCCACCAAACCTAAAATGAGTCCGATTTTATCAGCTTTCTGCTGGGAACTTTGATCCAAGCTAAAAATGTTCTTTCTCTGTACGTTCCTGCCATCTGGTGGTGGAACGGTGGGATGACAGTGTCGATGGAACCAAGACGCCTAAAAACAAGCAGTAAAATTACCTGAAAAGAACAGGAAGTCAGTGTAGAGAGGTCCGTACAGGTGTGATACAGGTGTGTTTTAATACAGGTTAACTTCCAATAATCTGAAGCAGATGTGATTAAGGCATAAATTACTGAGTGTGCTGGAAGGAGCTCCTCTCAGCTGATCTGACTGAATTTAAATAAAAAAAATCACAAAAGGTTTCTATAAAACAGGTGACAGTCAGAAGGAAAATGGGCCAATATCATTACTGTAACCATAGAAACTGAATTTTCTTAAAGAAAATCATCCTGCTTTTTAAACACCGACCCAAAGGAAGCCTGAATTATCCAAACGGGTCGAGCCTTGAGGTTCTCCTGACAGATATGAGTGGAACCATCTAAGAACTCTGTGATCCGCTGGGTCGAGGGCTGCAGTCAGATCCAACAGAACCTCCAGAACCGAGAGCTGAAACCTTTGTGCTGTGGTGCAGTTAAAACCAAGATTTACAAACAGCAGTAGAGTCAAATATTCTACCTAAAATTAATTTAAATCCATTCTTTTTTCACGTTTTAATTATGACTCTAACTCTAATCTAACTTAGTTCTAATTTCTTCCCATTTATTTAGTTTTAAAAGCCTCACTTTAAAGTATGAGCAGAACTTTTCTCAGCATTTATATAATCTGTATATCCTCTAATTCCACACGTCTGTACGGAGTTTAATGATCTTTTTTTTGTTCTCTGCAGCTCTGCGAGTCACCAAACCCATGAAGAGCGTGGAGGTCCCAGAGACCCAGGTGGCCACGTTCGAGTGTGAGGTTTCTCACTTCAACGTGCCGTCCACCTGGCTGAAGGACGGCGTGGAGATCGAGATGAGCGAGAAGTTCAGGATCGTGGTTCAGGGGAAACTCCACCAGCTGAAGATCATGAACACCAGCAGGGACGACTCTGCAGAGTACACCTTCATCTGCGGGAACGACCGCGTGTCGGCGACGCTCACCGTCAGCCGTAAGCCTGAACCCCTCTTACAGCTGAAACGAGGCGCTGCACAGAAACACGAGTTAAAGCAGCGCTAAGCCCCACCCCCTCCCCACCATCACACCTGGCCCCACCCACATCATTCAACACGCTTCAAACTTTATAACCCTCAATCATCTGAAGAGTTAGCTGGGTGATTTTGTTTAAAATTTCATGTGTATATTGGTGTCTTTAATCCAAAATGGCCGACTCTCCTAAATCCTTTTTTTGTACATTTGTACCAAATATCATAGTTCATCAGAGGGGCTAGAAGACACGTTTCTTTGGAATCTTATGGGACCCTTAAAATTATGATTTTGCCAAGTTTGGAGCGTTTTGGGGAAAGTTAAGGCCTTCACAAGAATAATAATATTAAAGGGTTTTATTTTAACAGCCTTTGGTGCTCGGCTCAGTATTCAGGTTGCATCAACAGAACTGTGTGTTGGCAGGGAAATAAAGAGTCTTCACTAAGTGTCTTTTGTCCGTCCTGCAGCCGTCCTTATCACCTCCATGCTGAACGACCTCAACGCTCAGGAGAGAGACACCATCACCTTCGAGGTCACCGTCAACTACGAGGGCATCACCTACAAATGGCTGAAGAACGGCGTGGAGGTGAAATCCTCGGACAGATGCCAGGTCCGCAGCCGGCAGCTCTCGCATTCACTCACCATTCGAAACGTTCACTTCGGAGATGGAGGAGAGTACCAGTTTGTGGCCGGCTCCGCCGCCACAGCCGCTAACCTGTTCGTCGAAGGTAACGGCGACTTTCGCTTTGATTACAGCAGGAAGATGCTGCTAAAGATGAAATGAGATTCAATAAAATGAACAGATGTTCAGAGTATTCAGTAATTGTTTTCATCCATCCTTTTTGCTGCCAGCTCGTGTGATCGAGTTCACCAAGAAGATCAAGGACATAAAGATCACCGAGAAGAAGAAGGCCATCTTTGAGTGTGAAGTTTCTGAGCCAAACATCCAGGTGATGTGGATGAAGGACGACCAGGAGCTGGACCTGTCTGAGGAAAGGTGTGTCAGCAGGAAAACCTCCCGTCCTGCACTGACAAAGGTCAAAGGTCAGCTGGAAGTCAAGCCATGTCCTGTCTTCACAGGTATGTCATAACAGCAGAGAAGTACGTTCATCGCCTGATGATCCAGACGCTTCGTATGTCTGATGCTGGAGAGTATTCTGTGGTGGCTGGATCGAGTGTCTCCAAGGCCCACCTGACTGTGGAGGGGCGAGACATCCGGATCTCCGAGCCTGCTGAGCGGGAGATCACAGTGAGTCGGTTCTTGATTCAGCTTGTCCTGAAGAACATCTACACCTACCTATAACGTTAACACCACCCTCCTCTCTCACAGGTTCTGGAGAAACACAGAGCAACCTTTGAGTTTGAGGTGAACGAGGACGACGTGGAGGGTCGTTGGCTGAGGAACGGCGTGGAGATCCAGTTCTCTCTGGAGGAGAGGTTCAGTTACGTGGCCATCAGGAAGGTGCATCGCCTCACCATCTCTGAGACCTACAGGAGCGACGCCGGGGAGTACACCTTCATCGCCGGCAAGAACCGGAGCACCATGCACCTTCGAGTCAACAGTGAGTCCAACAGGACGGCCTCCACAGACGGACTGAGATACCTTAAAGCAGCTGCCCTGTCCTCACTCAGTAAACCGTGTCTGTTTCAGTCCCAGAGCCTCCTCAGATCCTCCGGCACATGGAGCCCCAGTCGGTGGAGGCCGGGAAGCCGGTGCGCTTCTCGGTGCAGGTGAGCGGTGTTCCTCCGCCACAAGTCTTCTGGTACAAAAACTCCCAGGCTCTGTCATCGGGCTTCAAGTGCAAGTTCCTGCATGACGGCAACGAGCACACGCTGCTGCTGATTGAGGTCTTCCCCGAGGACGCCGCCGTCTACAACTGTGAGGCCAAGAACGACTACGGCACGGCCACCAGCACCGCCACGCTCAACGTGGAAGGTAAGACAGAACGACCTGCCTGCAGAACTGAGATGTGAGCGGGGCACGGTCTCATCCAGCTTTGTGTGCTGCAGTGTCAGAGGTGGTCTCTCCAGACACCGCTGCTCCCATCTCTCCTCCCGCCATCATCACGCCCATCACTGACACCTCGGCCCGCGAGGGGGAACCAGCTCACTTCCTGTGCAGAGTCCGTGGAGATGGTGAGAAACCTTTCATCTTGTATTAAATTGACATTTTTAATCAAAGCAGCTGACAGCTGAGGAACAACCCTGAAGCTCTGGTGAACTAAGACCTGGATGAGCGGCAGGCTGGTCTGAGAGCTGCTGAGCCCTGCTCGGTTTGAGCTCCAGGCTGAGACGGAGAGAAGAACAAATATGGTGAAGGGTCATCTGCCAAAGTTAGGGGCCCCATCTCTGACCCCTGAGGAACCCCTCACAGAGGCAGGATTCAAGCCATCAGCAGGGTGTGGGTTAGCAGGTTCAAGGTGCTTCGAAGACCTGTATCTTAATAGGCTGATGAGTCAGGTTTTCCACTGAATTAAGTATTTTACAGCTGTGCTGAGAAGCATCAGGAACCCAGGCCTGACAGAACATCTGACACTGGCTGAAAGGTTCCTGTGATGGGCTTTGTCCTCGATGACCACAGAGCTTCTTCCTTGTCTTGGTGCAGACGTGAAGATCAGCTGGTTCCACAAGGAGAAGGAGATCAAGCAGTCGGACTTCTTCAGGATGTCTCAGTTTGACGACAGCTGCCAGCTGGA
>NC_051435.1:862611-863365 GCF_001649575.2 Kryptolebias marmoratus
AAACATCAAGAACTCAGGAACCAGAACCCCCCCGAGGCTCAGAGTCCATCCCCTGGTGGGTCAGGAGGATTAGGAGGTCTGGTTCTGTTTCAGAGGAGGCGTCCGTTTTGTACCAGAACCATCAAGGCCAGCAGGATCCGGTTTTGGGAGCGACCATGTTGGATTCTAAGCCCCACCCACTGAACAAAAGGTGTTCTGTAGGGTTTAGTTTGTTTGCATGGAGCCAACGCTGCAGGGGTTTCTGGTTCTGGTTCTGTTATGGTGGTCAGAATCAAATCAAACTTTTTTAGCTCTGCCTCCATAAATCATCCTACCTGAAATGTTCTGACCCATCAGGATGTTCTGTTGGGTCTGGTACCAGAACCTTTGGGTTCTGTTCACGACGGGACCGACTGAGCGCGGTCCAGAACCCCCTGGTCATTTGATTACTAATAATTACATTAAACTGGGAACAAACAGAATTATTTTCATTAAAGTGCAAAAGGTCAAACATTAATGTTTTAATGGATCGGTGCCGGTTCTGATGAAGGTTCTGGAACTGCAGTCCAGTCGAGAGATGTTCTGGGTTAGAATCAAACTTTTTTTTCTGACAGAACCCAGTGTCCCAGAACCTGAGGTCCAAACTGATGAAGAGTTCTCTCAGATTATTTTCAGCCCGGACCTGAGACCGAGTGACCCGGTTTCAGGCAAAGAACAGTCTGTTCTCCTGGGTTCCCCTGCAGCAGGATGTGATGGCGGTTCTGATCGGTTCTCC
>NC_051435.1:865577-866337 GCF_001649575.2 Kryptolebias marmoratus
GTGTGTGTGTGTGTGTGTGCGTACCTCAGGTGTGTGTGTGTGTGTGTGTGTGTACCTCAGGTATGGAACACGGGGGTCTCAGGAGCT
The DNA here is from genome assembly GCF_001649575.2 of Kryptolebias marmoratus. Classification (NCBI taxonomy): domain Eukaryota; kingdom Metazoa; phylum Chordata; class Actinopteri; order Cyprinodontiformes; family Rivulidae; genus Kryptolebias; species Kryptolebias marmoratus. The sequence goes on from NC_051435.1 coordinate 865,665, forward strand.
GTTTGATCTTCTTATATTTGCAGATGAAAATATAAAATATTCCCACGATGAGGACAACGAGGACGATCACCACCACCGCCACGATGAGCACCTTTTGGGTTGACTCGCCTGAGGAATGAGGAACAGGAACCAGAACCATCTTGTCACCTGACAGACAGAAAACCGGACCACACGAAGACCCGGTCAGAGTCCAGATGTTGGTCCTCAGGCTGGACAGACGTCAGAAACAGGAAGTCTTACCAGACGGAGGGATGATGTCACACTGGACACAGCTGGCCCGGCCGAAGGGTTTCTCATACTTAAGGAACTGGACCTGGACACAGAACCGCCGACCCACGTCCAGACCTTTAAAGAACGCCGAGGACTCAGAGTCCTCATGTCTCTGACAGAAGAAGAAGAAGATTAAAGCCGCCAAAAAGGACGAATACGGAGAACACAAACAGAATCCTGAGGTTCTGTGGGAGAACCTGCAGGAGAACAGTATGTTGGGAAGTTGTTCAGTTAGTGACATCATCAACCTCATGATCAAATAACCAATCAGGATCGGGTTTAGAGCTCCAACAGGACCGGTTTAGAGCTCCAACAGGACCGGGTTTAGAGCTCCAACAGGACCGGGTTTAGAGCTCCAACAGGACCGGTTTAGAGCTCCAACAGGACCGGGTTTAGAGCTCCA
>NC_051435.1:867506-880726 GCF_001649575.2 Kryptolebias marmoratus
GGGTTTAGAGCTCCAACAGGACCGGGTTTAGAGCTCCAACAGGACCGGGTTTAGAGCTTCAACAGGACCGGGTTTAGAGCTCCTAACAGGACCGGGTTTAGAGCTCCTAACAGGACCGGGTTTAGAGCAGGCTGTCTACGGGGCCATTTTTACAGTTTTTGGTGGATTTTGTCTCTGCCGTTCGGCGTTCTGCGGTCAGATCTGTGTTCCTGATGTTTGTTTTCCTGGTGAATCTTGATGTAAACAGAAGAACCAACAGTTTCAGTTCCTGTGCGGCCCGCGGGTCGCAGAATGTTCCGACCCGTCGGCTCCACACTGAACTGAAACGTCTCCATCAGCAACAAGCTGAGACTGACTTCCTGTTTAAACCCGCAGAATTACGACAGTCCAGAACACACGACACGCAGTCTGGACCAAGGAAAGGAACCAGAACCACTGCAGAACCTTCTGGACCTCAGCCTTTATTCTTGTCTCACCTCCAGCTGTTCCCCCTCCTCTCCGTAGTAAACCCGGTGCTTGGCGTGTGCTGCGTATTCCTGAAACAGGCTGTGGTTATTGCTCAGACCGACCGTCAGAGAACCGGGCCCTGCTTTCAGGTGGACCTGAGGAGAACACAGGTCACCTGCGGGGAACAGACAGAGATCAGGTCTGAGGAACTTACTGGGTAAATTCAATCAGAAACAGGAACAGGTTCTGCAGAGGAACCCTGGTGTTTACCATGACTGCTGCAGGCTTGGACCGGTTCTGACTTCAGCCCGGCTCTCTCAGCTCGAACCCGCAGCTCATGGCAGTCGTATCGTAACCGGAACGAAACAGGAGAACAGGAGGGGAGAGGCGTGCTGCGACACTCCGGTACCGCGTTCCACGAGTTGGAGCCGAACCTGAGGACAGGAGACAAAGACAGAGTCAAACATTGTCTCAGGTCAATCAGAACCTTCATCAGAACCCACCTCCGATAGTCGACGCTGTAGGTGACGTCTGCGTCCTCTGAGCCGGGGCTCCACGTCAGCTGGGACCCGTTAACGAGGACGCGGGTCGGCGGCGCCGGAACCAGAACCACCTCACAGTTACCTGGAAGAAGGAGGACACCGTCGAGACTGAGACAGCAGATTCACCCTGAAGGTCAGACCGTGCAATGAGCTCCATCTCAGACTCTACAGGCCTCAGGCAGCAGGTTAAAGGTCAAAGGTCATGACAGGACCTCAGCTGGACTCGGTTTGGTGTCATTCTCATGTTATCTCAGCTCAAACCTTTAACGGTTTGTTCTGGTTCCACACGTGTTTCAACCTGTAGGAACCGTCTCATTTGTCCTTACAAACACCGGGTTCATCAGAACCGGGTCGGTTCTGGGGCTTTACAGAAACGGCGAAAACGAAACCTTTAAATAACCTTTATATTTACCTCGAACCAAGGCTTGGACGGACAGAACCACCACGAAGAGGTCCCGAAAACACCGAGGGGATCCTGAAAACATCCGTGCCCGTCTGTCCATTTCTTCTGATGGACATTTGTCTCCTGTTTGGACAAGTCTTCGCTTCCTGAAATCCGCGACGAAATGCTGGGAAGTTGCGCAAACGAGTCTTAAAGAGACAAACACGTAAAAAAAAACCAGTCAAAATATATCGAAATATCCGGTAAACCGTCTGTAAGGTAAAAACGAGAAGGTTCTCTAAATGTTCTCATAGAAAAATAAACAAAAACTGTATTTTTCCTGTTTTAGGTTCTTAGAGTAACACCGTCCAGCTTCAGCGGAGCTCATATATCAGGAACTGACTGTACGGCAGCCGCGAAAGGACAAAAAGGACTGAACCGACGGAAGTTTGGATTGTTTCAAAATAAAGGTATTAAGTGTTGATTTTTTTTTTTCAATTATAAATATTTAAAAATAGCTCCATGAAATGTGACCAATAATTCTCAGTGGGTTCCTGTTTGAGGAGACCCATCAAAAATAAAAAACTAATAAAGTTAATTTCATATTAGTTTTAGGAGATAATACACCTACTTACGCAGTTTTGTAAAAAAAAAAAAAAAAAGTGCTGGAATTTTTTTTTATTTTTTGACTAATTTCAACTTTCTTGTTTAATGCCATTTTTACCATATATATATATATATATATATATATATATATATAATGCTTATTTTGTTAAATGTGTATGTACATATATATGTGTATAATCTTTTGTTTATAAATCGCTCTTTGTAATGCAAATTTTTCATTTTAAAGGTTGGTACCTTTTGTTTTGTAATGTAAAACATTAAGTGAAGTTTGGAAAAAATACACCTACTTAATCTTCAAGAACTATTAGGTTCAAGCACTTTTTACTATAAACATATTACTGAAGGATTTATTCTCTAAATATTTTAAGTTTTATTTCCTTTAATAAGAGGCCACTGGACCTCTTGTTTTAGATTCTGAAGAAAATTGAGAAACAAAACGATGAAAATTAAAATATGTTCAGAAAACAGAAGTTGAGGAACTACAAAGTCCTGGATGACTTCAACATGCAGTCTGTGCAATCTCACTTCCTCTGGTGGCTAAAAGTGTGTTTTCACAGCCAGAATGATTTATTTCCCCAGAGTTTTGAAAATACTCGTTTCCTGTTTTAAACACGGAGCTTTTAGCCTTCAAAATGGCTCCTAAACAGGAAAAACTAACTTCCATCTTCCAACTCTCATGGCTGTGGAAGCTCCTGGCTGAAAAAACAAACAGAAGCAGCTCATGCTTAAGACTTTGTTTTTTTTTCAGAACTCTGATTCATTCATTCGTTCAAAGCATTCCTCATCCTCTACAGCACTTTGCAACATGAATAATACGAGTGACATGATATTTTATTAATATTTACACAGAAAGACCCATGAACCATGCTTACAGATGAAACTGCTGAAGGAGTTCCTCATGAATGATTGAAGCAGATTAAACAAACGCAGTAATCAGTCGAAAGGTTCTACATGTTCTACTGAAAGCCGGATCAAAGCGTTGACTTGTCTGCGATGATTGAGAGAAGGCCTTTTGATTAAGTTTCCTTGTTTTTAAATCACCTGATTAATTAATGCTGGTTCCTCAGCGCTGCAGGACACAAACAGATTCAAACAACACAGACGGTCCCTCACGAGTCGGAGTGTGTTAAGGAGGCCAGAAGCTGGAGGAGGTTCAGGTTGATCAGGTCCACATGAAGAGCAGCAGGAGGTGTCCTCAGTTTCTAACCTGTCTGTCTGTCAGGAACATCACTTCCTGTTGGACCCAAACTTCAGACGCTCACGTCTGTAACGGCCTCGGCTGTGATCACAGGAGCAAATTTAAAGCCTGTTTCCATCATTTTGACGTGCTCAGAGTCGGAGCAGCTGTGCTCCACATCTGTGAAGGACAGACCGCTGTTGGGCTGCAGGACGCTGGAGCTCCTTCCTGTAGAATAAACTCCTGAGTCTCCGCTGCTGCTGCTGTCCTGACGCAGGTGTCTGCAGCTGCACAGAAGAAGACAGATTTTATATTTCATCTTCTGCAGCCATTTTAATGTAGGCTAGAAGATGAGCCAGCACTGACCTGCCATCTCCTTCCAGCTCTCCTGGGGGCACTGCTGAGCTGTGGATTTCCAGGACGGAGCACTCCGGGCAGACGATCACACCCTCACACAGCAGCTCCGACTCTGAATCCGAGACGACCAGGCGAGGATTGTCCGAGCCCGGCGAGTCGAAGAGGGGCTGCAGGGAGGAACCCAGAGGAAGAATTTACAGAACATCAGAAAGCTCAGGAGCTAAAAACACCACCGCCATCAGCTGCCGGCATACCCGTTTGAAGTGTGGGGGCAGCTGGTCGTGGGGAAAGAAGGTGGTTTTACAGAACCGGTAGCACCAATGTGATCCATACAGAGCCAGGAGGACTACCAGGAAACAGACGAGCAGAGATCCCAGGAAGAACAGGAAGATCTGCCACCAGGGAATGGTTCCTGTCGCAGAGAACAGCCGTTAGATCAGATCTGAACCCGGTCGGACCCGGTCTGCCGTCAGGTGTCTTACCTTCAGTCTGGACACACTGAGGAGACGTGAAGACGCTCATCTTGTCGTAGAAGTTGTAACGTGATTGGACGCTCACACAGTACCAGGTCCAGGCTTTCAGGTCCGACAGAGTCACCATGTTGGTGGTGCTGTTTAACACCAGAACCTGAAGAACATGGAGATCACGATCCTGAGAAGCTTATAACACTGACTCCAAGGATACAGAACCTTCCTACAACCCAACTATGGGTCTGAGCCCAGAGAGACGTGACACCAGAACCACACAGTCCAGACTCTGCAGCAGCCATTGTTGTTAAAAAATAGGATCCGAGGGGAAAAGGTTCTCCAAAGGTTTCACATCAGGACCATGAGGAGGTACCAAAGAATACAGATCAACCATAACATTATGACCACCTGTCTAATACTGAGTCTCTTTTTGGTCCAAAGATCAGACTGCTCCCACCCTCACCTTCTTCCCATAATGCACCTGGTGCCACATTTTCCAGGTAAGAGACGGTTCTGAACATTCGCATGGATCTACTGGACCAGAACACCTTCTACTGACTGAAGAACCCGTCTCTTTATGGTTAATGTTCTTCTGTGAGCAGTTTTTAACTTTTTCCGTAATAAAGTTTCATATTAGTAAAATTAACTTTGAAAACACACACACTCACACACACACACACGCACACACACTCACACAGAGCTAATTATATGACTGAACTCAACCAAAACAATGAAACTTAAAGTGTGAAATGTCGCTCGACAGAAAAAAAAAAACAAAAAACCCGACAGTCAGACCAGTTTTCGGCTGCCAGGAAATCATGTAACCACATTTATTGTTGTCTTCCTCGTGTGATGCAGGAAACACCTGCACGGGTCGAAACCAAGAAACGTTCTGCAGAGCAGAGCTCAGACTGCTCTGATCTGAGGCCAGAGAGGAGAACATCTCAACACAAAGGCAGCGAGGAAACAGAAACTCACACCAGACCAGAAGTCTGTTTGTTTGTTTGGTGAAGTTCAACCTCAGGAGAAACTCATTACCTTCTTCTCGTCTGACCGTTCCCAGTAGTGGATGTGGAAGAACAGGTCGGGAAGATGTTCCTTCATGGAGGTGTTGGAGCTGCTCAGAGGGTCGGTGATGGAAACATCCAGAGCAGATCCAGCAGCAGCAAGCTCCACTTTGGATGGAGGTCCGATTTCAGCTGGAGGAAACAGTTTTACTTCAGGACACCAGCATTAATAAGCATCAAACAGAAAACACTGACGCAGCTAAAGAAACAAACATGAACCCAGAAAACCTGCGTCCTGATCAGGAACTTCTGGAAGAAGAACATCAAATATCTGAGATTAAAAACATTATTTTCAGCTGTTTAAACTCTTCCAAACTCGTCTTATTTCCTCAGTCTGTCCTCTTCTTCTCCTGTCTCCTTCCACCCAGTGTGTCTCTCTGCTGGAGGACTGATGGTGTCCTCTCAGAGGTCAGAGGTCACCCAAACTCTCATTGAATTCCATTGGATCTGAGCCTCCAAACAGGAAGTGAGGCTCTTTTTAACTCTTCATATCTCCTCCATAAACCCTGTAGAACCATCAACCTGAACCTGTGGGACCATCATAACCGGCTCAAGAAGTTCTGATCCCACTGATAGTTTGTCTGAGGCTTACTTTTTACTCTGCCGCCCCCCCCAGCCAGCTCCTCAGCAGCTTTACTTCCCCCTGTGTTTCCATCATGGCCGCCCCCACAGATCCTTCCTGTCGTCTCTAATCAGAGCTCTGAGGTTCTGGAGGATTCAGTCTCTGGTGTTTTGTGGGTCCAGGTTCAGGTCAGATCTCATCAGAAGTAGAGAAACATTTACAGTTTCTGACTTCTTACCTTCTTTATCGGGGCAGAACTCCCTGTTCACCCACTCAGAGTGCCGCCCGTCCATGTTGGCTCGAACACGCAGCATGAAAATACTCAGGTAGTGCAGGTTTAACCTGGTCAGGTCACATGACCTGCGAGTCGTCTCCTCACAGGCCAGATTCCACTTCGGACCCTTCGCCCTCTTCAGCTTGTACCTCCTGAGGAGACGAGAACATCTGCATCAGTGAACATGAAGGTTTTATCTGAGAGTGCACATTATCTGTTCCCCGTGTTTGGCTTTAATCTGCCGGAGAACAGTTCAGAACAGCAGATGGGCAGATCTGAAATCTTTAGCTGTTCTTCTATCCAAACCTTCAGCTCGTTCAGCTGATGTCTGCTGGGACTTTTGGCTTTTATAGCTTTCAAAACATTTAGCTTTTTTTTCTTTTACAAATGTTTTCCCCCATAGAACCACATGGAAAACTTTGCTCTCTTTAGCAGCTTACTTTATTTTTGTCTTTATACACCACTTTAAGCTTTTGGCTACTGTTCTCCTGCAGCTGATGCAGGTCATCAGTCAGCGTGGAGGGGTGGAGGTGCCCTCCCTGTCCAGCAGCCATTAAGCCCAGAACCACTCCATCATCATCAAACTGAGTCGACTGAGACGGAGAACCAGAACCAGAACTGTGAATGTTCTCAGAAAGATCTGCTATAACTTAATCTGACTTTGGAGCCATTTTAAGGCTTGAGCTGACACCAGAAAAGCAAATCTAGATGTTTCTGATTGGACAGAACAGAACTGACGCTGAGCTGAAATGAGCTCCGAGCCAGAACTCCTCCTTAACGAGCTGAAAGTGTCTGAGGAGAACTGCTCAGACCTCCTGCTGCTGCAAAGGGAAACTCATTCTTTCCTCTCAGACTCACGAGACGTATTGTGTGGTGAAGGTGACGGCGCCGGGTTCTGCAGCTGTCTGCTCCCAGAACCAGGTCAGGCTGTAGTTGGTGTTTAAGGTGACCATCTTTAAGTCCTGGGGTGGAGCCAGCTCCGCTTCAGCTGCAAGAAAACAAACCAATTCATTAAAATGGTCCGACCAAAATAACAAACAAAATAAACATCTCCTGCTAAAACGCAGCTCGAGCGCTGAATGAAACTCAGAGCTACAAACGAAGCAGAGCACCAGGTTTTCAGGATTTAAAGAGTTTTCTGTTCATGACGATGTGGAAAAAATGTAAATAAAGTTGAATAATTCAAAAGTGTAAAATGTAGGCTAAAGTCTAATAAACGTCCAGAAGAACCCAGGAAAACAACGCTGACATCTCAGAGACACAACCTGAGAAATAAACAGATTTAAAACGTTTAGACGTTATCCCTACAGGACAGGATTTATACTCTTCTGCAGCAGATGTTTCCTTCTCCAGATGTTTCACAGAAGGAATGTGAGGTTCCAAGTGACGCAGGAACGTCTCATTAACTAAAACCTTCAGGAGTCTGACGCACAACGAGACACAAAACCAGACAAGCAGCTTTGATTTGATTCACTTCCTGTTTCTATGTCCGTCATGTGTCCGTTGTCACCCAGTCAGACGTGGAGAAGATCGTAAAAAGCATGAAAACTTCCACCTGCGTGCTAGACCCTCTCCCCACAGCATTACTTAAGTCTAATATTACAGCCATTTGCCCATTAATCACAACCATTATTAATCAGTCTTTGCGGGCCAGTCAGGTTCCCCCATCTCTTAAAACTGCAGTCATCCACCCTTATCTGAAAAAACCCTCACTTGACCCCAATATTCTTGCCCATTACAGACCTGTTTCAAATTTACCGTTTATATCCAAAGTTCTGGAAAAAGTTGTGGCAGCCCAACTTCATCAACATCTTCACATCCATAACTTCTACGAAAAGTTTCAGTCTGGCTTCCGTTCCGCTCACAGTACAGAGACAGCTCTGGTTCGCGTAATGAACGACCTTCTCATGACTGCGGACCAGGGCTCACCATCTCTTCTCCTCCTCCTTGACCTGTCGGCTGCTTTCGACACAGTGAATCACACCATCCTTCTCAACAGGCTACAGTCAGAAATTGGACTTTCGGGTACAGCACTTAAATGGTTTCATTCATATCTCACCAATAGAACTGAATATGTTTCCTTGGGTCAGTCTAAATCTTCAACTCATACTGTGACTTGTGGAGTTCCACAGGGGTCAGTCCTTGGGCCAACCCTTTTCACCATCTATATGCTCCCCCTAGGTCACATAATCAATAAACACAAGGTCTCCTTTCACTGCTATGCTGATGATACACAACTGTATATGAAAATGGACTCCACTTCTCCTACAGTTCTTCCGTCTTCACTTCAGCTTTGCTTAGAGGAGATAAAGGCATGGATGACTGCCAACTCTCTTCAACTTAACAGTAATAAAACGGATGTCATCCTTCTTGGCACCCCTCATCAAACTCAGTCCTCTAATCTCAGTAGTATCTCAATATTTGGTCTTAATATTCCCTTTTCTACCACCGTCACAAACCTTGGAGTTAGGATTGACTCTAACCTCACTTTCAACTCCCACATCCGTCATCTTTCTAAAGTCTCCTTCCTCCATCTTAAAAACATCGCCAGACTCCGCCCCTCCCTTTCCCAACCGGATGCTGAGAGGTTGATCCATGCCTTTATCTCATCAAGGTTGGACTACTGTAATGCCCTCCTCTTTGGGACCTCTGGTAAAAACCTGCAAAAGCTCCAGCACATTCAGAACTGTGCTGCCCGGGTCCTGATGAGGAGGCGCAAATACGACCATATCACTTCTGTTCTTAATTCACTTCATTGGCTACCGATCAAACATAGAATACATTACAAACTCTGTCTGCTCACCTATCAATGCATCCATGGAGCTGCTCCTGCCTATCTTAGTGAACTCCTCTCATTGCACGCTACTTCTCGAAGGCTTCGTTCCTCCACCTCCTTTTACTGCCTGCATCAACCTAAGACCAAACTTGCCACTATGGGGGATAGGGCTTTTCAGGCAGTAGCTCCACGACTCTGGAATGCCCTTCCAGAGTCCCTGAGAGCCCCACAAGGTGTGGAGGCCTTTAAAAAAGGTCTTAAGACTCACCTTTTTAAACAGGCCTTTTAGAACTGTAAGTTTTGTTTTAAATTGTTAGTTTTAATTGTTAGTTTCAATTGTTGTTTTGGTATCACTTGGTGCAAGATGTACTACTATAAGCCCTACAATTTATTCTGTATTTTTATTATTACTATTATTATTATTTTTATTTTTTTCTTTTTCTTTTAATCTCTGTAGCACTTTGAGATTTCTTTGAAATATAAGGTGCGTTACAAATAAAATTTATTATTATTATTATGTGACCGAAACAGCTCTTAGTTCACGTTTCCTCATTTCTCACACACACACACACACGCGCGCGCACACACGCGCACACACGTAGGGTGTTGGACGAGCTAATTTTAGCTCCTGATTTTATTTGGCAGCAGCAGCTAAAGGTTTTCACTTCCTTCACTCGGACACCTGTGGGGTTCTATAACTCAGGGGCTGTTCTTAGTTATTATGGTTTCCATGGAAATAACTTGGCTTTTGATTGACAGCTCACTGAGCCACTAGGAGCATTTGGTCCTTCAGCAAAAAGCTGTGTGTTGGTTTTGTTTCTGGACCAGAACCGAGTCAGACATCTGGACCTGAGCCTCAGGAACATCTGGACTCATCCCGACTGATCAGACTTCGACCAGAACCGGGACATGGTTCCTGATCAGATGTCATCTTCTTTCTTCTGTTCTCTTTTCAGGGGTCTCCACAGGGAGTCCCCCTCCTCCACCTAACCCTGTCCTCTGTGTCCTCTGTACTGCTACCTCCATGTCCTCTCTGATTGCAGATGTCTCGTCTTCGGGGACAACACGAACAGGAAATCAGAGACAATTTCACTGGAATGGGAAGAGCTCCAACCTTGGATGCTTTTGGATGTGATGTTATTTTTTCTTTGGAACTAAACTTCAAACAAAATAATAAATAAGTAACTATCAGAAACACAAAACCTGCTGTTTTATCTAATTTACACACGTTTTATAACATAAGACTTGTTATTTTTCAAACATTATTTTTTTATTTTAAATGAGTTCCTTAGTTTAACCCAGAACATGAGACATATATTTACAAACTAAAATAAAGGATATTTTGTTGTAAAATCAATTTAAACCTCGGTCCTGTTTACCTGCAGCGTTACGGCTGAAATACTTTCTGTTTCCTTATTTCTCAACACCATAAACTCACATTTTGATAAAAAAAACTCGAGCTTTAGCGCCAACACAGAATTCTTATTTGATAAATGGTTAAATAAAGCCTTGGTAAGTAACTTAAAGCCAACATTTGTTGTAATAAATGTTGTTTTTAGCTGGTGTCGGTGGAACGTTAGCATGATGCTAACAGTTAGCAGAGATGACCGGGACTTACCGGCGGAGCCGCGGAAGCACGAGACCAGAAAACAGAGACAAAACACCGCAAACATGGCTGATATTTTACTGATCAATCCGTCCTCAGACATTCTTATCAGCTCTTCATCGTCTCGACTCGGCTCGGCTCAGCTCGGTTCTCAGGCTGTCCAAGATTACATGTCTTCTTCTTGTTCAGAAGTTTGCACAGGACTTCTGGTTTCCTGTTTGGTCTCCATACCGCCACCTGCCGGCCGGAATCACTAACAGCACCGATATATAACAAATCCACCACCGCACAGCTCCGTCTTTAATGGTTTTCACTTATAAATTCAGCCAGGGGGCAGAGGGGTGTTGAGCAGACTCCATGTAGAAAATAAACTGGCTTTAAACAAATAAATAAAATAACTGCCAGCTGATATTAGGTCATCTTCTCTCCAAAACTAGACTTATTTTAACTAGGACTTCATTTTTATGTTGTCACGAAAATTAAATTTCTACATCATTTACAATAACTGTTGATCAATTACTGTTGACCACAGTATCCTTTCATCACGGTTAGAACACTGGGTAGGATTACAGGAACAGTGTTAGAATGGTTTCACTCTTACCTTAGTGACAGATGCTTTGTGTTAATGTTGGTAACATTTTTTCCACTTCAGCACCTCGGGCCACTTTTATTTTCATTAAACCTGCTTCCTCTGGGGTCTATTATAAGGAATCACGGTCTTTCCTTTTACTGTTACACTGATGATTGCCAGATTTATCTGCCCCTGAAACGTTTTAATGGTTCTATAGATCCTCTGTTGAAATGTCTGGATGACATTAAGGCCTGGATGTATTAATGATGATAAAACTGAAGTGATCTCTCCCTGTGAATCTTGGCCGTATCTTAAATGGTCTGTGTCTAACCTGGGGATGTTTTTAGACTGATTTAAAGTTTGATAAGCAGATCAACTCTGTCTTAAAGAAGAGTTTCCTCCAGTTGGGGCAGATAGTTAAACTGAAGCCTGACCTTGAGGAAGTAGTTCATGGCTTCATTACTGTAATGCACTCTATGTTGGGGTGAGTCAGGTCTCCCTTTCACGCCTGCAGCTTGTTCAGAATGCTGCGGCTCGGCTTTTAACAGGAACACGTGGGTTTGAGCACATGTCACCAGTTTTATCCTCGCTTCACTGGCTCCCTCTGTGTTATAGAATAGATTTTAAAATTCTTTTGATGACTTATAAATGCTTACATGGACTGGCACCGTCGTATCTCTCTGAGCTGCTTCAGCCTGAGACCATCTGAGCAGATGTTATTGGTTGTCCCAAACACCAGGATGAAGCTCCGAGGAGATCGGGCTTTTTCTCTGGAACAACCTGCCCTCTGACATCAGACAGGCATCTTCACTTCCTCTTTTAAAAACACTTTTTCACTGGCTTTTAATACAGTTTGACTTATGTTTTTATGATACTTTTACTCAACTTGTTTTCTGTTTATATTTCTGTGTTTTTATTTATTTTGTTTTAATCTCGATCTATGTTTGATGGTTGGCATAAATTGTGAAGCACTTTGGTCAGCTACTGTTGTTTTAAATGTGCTATATAAATAAAAAGGACATTGTTTTCAGCTCCGGGCTGACACGTTCAGGACGTGTCAGGATTTCTCTCTGAATGAATGGATGAACTGATGAAGAGTAAACTGTGCAGCTTTTTACAAACAAACAAACTGGAAATATGTCCAAGAATTCTTCTAATGAGAAACAGAGTTTGTAAAAGCATTTTTGTGTAAAAATAGAGTTTTTATTATGTTGTCAGCACACATTAAATCACAAACAGCTCAGATCGATCAGCAGCTGAACAAGGAAAAGGTTTCTTCAGTCTTCATGTCAGAACTTCTCAGTTTAAATAAGTTAGAACCTGAACAGCCCTGAAGTCATAAAAAAACATTTGTGGTTCCAGATTTCTTTCCTTTTTCTGTTTTTTTAAACAAATTTAAATTTCTGGGTGAAAAAGAATCTAAGAAGAAGAGTGTTTTTGTTTTATAATATATAAAAAGTTTTCCTTCACTTTGTAAACCTGGTTCACTTTTTTAAATATAAACCATAAAAAACAGCTGGACTGAAGCTTTACATCTAAAGTGACAAGAAACCCTAAAATAAACTCAGTAAATCTGGAAGAGTCTGAAGTTCTGAATCAGGGAGTGTAAAACAGAACAGGTCTGATGCAGCAGGAGGTCCAGGAAACAACAAAGATCTCCTGATCTCCACAGTGCTCAGGAACAAAGCAGGTTCTTAGCTGCTGATAAGGTCAACAGGAAGCAGCTCTGCTGTTTGTTCCTCCTTGAGTTTCTCCACGTCTCCGTCCCCCTCGCCTCCTTCAGGCTGTCTGCTGCAGACACTCCCTGCCTCCTCCAGGAGGCGCCCTTCCTCTGCTGCAACCACTCTCACTTGGTTGAATTCCTCGACGGGCTTGGAGCTCACCAAATACACGGAGGACCTGGGCTTGGCCAGCAGAGCATGAGGATCCTTAAAGTGCTGCGGCAGGGCTTCCTTCGGGAAGAGAAACTGGGAAATGTTCCTCCAGTTCCGCATGACCAGAACCACCAGAACCAAGGCCACCACCATGATGACGAGCACGATCCCTGTCTCCACCCACAGAGACTGCTCTGAAATTAAACCACAACATGTCAAACTTTCATCCCTCAGAAAGAGGAAATCTGATCATCGGTCCGTTTGTTGTTGGACGGACTGAAGACATTCGATTCTTTCTTTGTGTTTATTCACGTATGTTGGCAGGGGGTGACAAGCCCCCAGATCTGCCTATCTGACCTGTCCTCTGGTCCTAAATGATCTGTCCTCTGGTGCTTTCTGTCCCGTCCTCTGTCCTTATCTGCCCCGTCCTCTGGTCCTATCTGACCTGTCCTCTGGTCCTAAATGATCTGTCCTCTGGTGCTTTCTGTCCC
>NC_051435.1:884384-886812 GCF_001649575.2 Kryptolebias marmoratus
CCTCTGACCCTATCTGACCCGTCTTCTGGTCCTATCTGACCCGTCGTCTGTCCTTATCTGGCCTATCCTCTGACCCTATCTGACCCATCCTCTGGTCCTATCTGACCCGTCCTCTGACCCTATCTGACCCGTCTTCTGGTCCTATCTGACCCGTCGTCTGTCCTTATCTGGCCCGTCCTCTCACCCTATCTGACCCATCTTCTGCTTGAACTGAACAGCCTTCTACTAATCTGGAGGAAGGTGTCTGTAAAGGACGTGATGCTCACCATCAGTGGTGCTCTCACAGATGATCCTGCTGAGAATGCTTTGGTTCGGTTTCTGGCTTGTTTGGATGTGAACTTGGACACAGTACTCGCTGTTGGGCTCCAGGTCATTCAGAATCACCCGGGTCTGAGTTACTGCTATCTGTTTAGACTGCAGAATCCAAAGATGAAGTCAGAATCTGAACTAACCTTCAAACCTCATTGAATCCAGATTTAGAGCTGTGCTGTATGAAAAGGTTCCTGTTGGACGCCGTGCATGTAAACAGCTGTTTGGATCCACTCATGAAACTTAAATCATGAAAGAATCAGAGAATCAACAACAAATAAAAGATTCTTTTTAAAAGTCAATAAATGCACAATGTAGTAACACCAACCAGAGGAACTGTAGCAGTTCCTTCAGAAGTAAAACCTGCTGCTGTTACAGTAACTGTCCTGTAGGGGGCAGCAGGGACTCACATCACCGTCAGCTGAGAGTCAAATTCTGTTAATGTGACTTCAGGAAGGTCAGATTTATGAAGCAGGAGAACCTCAGTTTGGCCCAGTTCATGGAAAATGGATCAGCCCTTCCCAGTATGTAGTTCTGGACTGAACCCTTGTACCGAGGTGGACTGAGTTGTCCCTGGTTCTGGACAGAACCCTTGGACCGAGGTGTCTGTGGTTCTGTAACTAAGCAGCATCCAGAGGAAACACCTCACCTTGTCCTTCTGTCCTTTCTTCCAGTAGGTGATGTTGTAGGAGGCTGAGATGAACACATTCCTCAGGGAAGAGTGGCTGAACTTTGGATCTGTCATGCTGACCTCCAGAGTCTGACCGTTGGAAAGAACGGACACCTCCGGGGGACCGATGACGGCTAAAGAATAACAACAAAATAAAACGAGATAAGACTGGAAACTTGTTAGCTCAAAGCTAGCAGTAGAGCGCTTCAAGAGACGACTGTCCAAATCAGAAAGAGGAGAAAATGTGGTTTAGATCTGATTAGAGAAGAATCAAAAACATTCTGTGGGAAAATGTTCCAGAAATGACTCTAAGAACGTTTGTTAGATGACCGGACTTACTGTCTTTGTCTGGTGTGATATGGTTACTCTCCACCCACAGTGAGCTCTCTGCTCCCAGCAGGACCTGGACTCTTCCTGTGTAGTTCCCATACTCGGTGATGTTGAAGGAGGTCAGGTCACATTCAGGAGCTGAGATGTTCACGCAACCTTTCCTGTACTCAGAGGCGACGGTGCTCCTGAAACACAAAACACACAACCGGCATGACCGATGAGACTAAAGAGTTTACATTCACCTGTGTGATGGCATCTGACCTTCAAGTTGTAAAGTTTGACACAAACAGGAGCTGATGGTAATAAGCAGTGATATAATGGCCGCCTCACGTCTGTCAGCCTGCCCCGGGGCAGCTGTGGCTACAACAAAGCTCACCACCATCAGTGTGTGAATGTAGTGTAAAGAGCTCTGGGGTCCTTGGACTATACAAGTGCAGGTCGATTACCATTTAAAGTCATGAAAGTTCCCATTTTGTCTCTAATTCTGTGGGGGACATTTGGATCTAGATCAGCTCCTTCTGATAGCAGACTAAACATAAACACTTTCATGTTTTTACTCTCTTTATGGTTTATTATTTTATTGCTTTGGGTTTTGTTTATTCGTCTTTTCCAAGTGTTTTTGGCTCCACTTGTGGGGAAACAACCTCACCATTATTTACATCTTTATTGGAAACTAACTTCCTGGTTCTCAGGTTGTAGTTCTGTATTCACACAAACTTCCTGTATTTTTAACTGTAGTTGAGCATCACAAGTTAGACCTGCACACTTGGACCGGACTCCCACACCTGGACCAGTACCTCACACCTGGACCGGCCTCCCACACCTGGACCAGTACCTCACACCTGGACCGGCCTCCCACACCTGGACCAGTATCTCACACCTGGACCAGTATCTCACACCTGGACCGGCATCCCACACCTGGACCAGTATCTCACACCTGGACCAGTATCTTACACCTGGACCAGTACCTCACACCTGGACCAGTACCTCACACCTGGACCAGTACCTCACACCTGGACCAGTATCTCACAGCTGGACCAGTACCTCACACCTGGACCAGTACCTCACACCTGGACCAGTATCTTACACCTGGACCAGTACCTCACACCTGGACCAGTA
>NC_051435.1:888425-896886 GCF_001649575.2 Kryptolebias marmoratus
TCCACACCTGGACCAGTACCTCACACCTGGACCAGTACCTCACACTTGGACCGGCCTTCCACACCTGGACCAGTACCTCACACCTGGACCAGTACCTCACACCTGGACTGACCCCCTGCATGTTTTCACACTTGTTATATTTTAATCAGAAAAATGTTAAATTATAAGAATCTAAAAACAGTCTGCAGTAGGAACTTTATTTATTTTCTGATTTTCTAAATCCGGTATCAATGAGTGACATTATTAAAGTTTATAAATCTATTCTGTGTTCAAGTGGAAATTATTTTTAAAACATAAATCTAGAACTTATCAAGCAAACTGTAATAAATCAGACATTCTAATCACGTACAAGCACTACCAAAGAAAAAACTGGTCCATGGTCATTCATCTTCTGAGGTTTACTTTTTACTCTATGCTGTCTCGCTTCTTTCTGCTCCCCTAAAAAAAGGTGGGAATCACCATGGCAACGGTCAGAATCTGGGCTTCCATATTACCCAGCATGCATATTTCCATCATGGCCACGCCCCATAGATCCTGAACATCCAGGATTTAGGATTTAACGTCGGAAAAACAGAACAGAAAACAGGAAGAGGTTTGAACCTGCAGTTTCAAAATAAAGCTCATAGATTCTCTTCAAACTAAGAGTCTGTCCCTGGGTCTTAGAGAAGAAGCTTGATAGATGTTGGAGCTTTTTCTGCTGAAAATTTCTAGTTTTTCTAAATGATAACAGCTTCAGTTTCATCCTGGAGTCAAATAAGCCTCAGAGGTCCGGTTCGGATCAGCAGAACTCAGCAGAACTCACTTGAACTCGGTGGTGTAGATCACTCCCCTGGGGGCTCCATTAGGTGGCTTCCACCTCAGAACCAGGTTCAAGTTGTTGGAGCTCAGCGTGACGTTGGTGGGACCGCCCAGGACTCCTGATACCGCTGAAAAAGTCCATGTCCAAAACCAAAGTTAGTTCTGTTCTTTAAAGGACCTTGCCAAAGGGTCAAAGGTCATGTGTTTTATGTCCGTACACAAGCATGAGGACAAAGAAACTCAGTATTTATTGACTTGAACTGTGTGACCAACAGATCGGATCAGAACCACCTGAAACAGCAAGAATAAAATGAATCCGATTTATTGGTCTCAGAAGAGCAGTTGGACCGGGTCGTTCAGATCCAACAGAAGCTCAAAGAGCTGGGAAAGGTCCTGCTGGTTCTGGTTCTGACTCCCCCAGACTCTGGACTTCCCTGCCCCCTGACGATCGTCCTGCAGAGTCTTTTAAATGCTGACTTGCAGGTCCTTCAGGTCGTGGTGTTCATTGTTTACGTGTTGGGCTTTGGACCTGACTATTGATGGTTTTCCTCTTTGGTTCTGAACCTCCTTTGGTCAACACTGCAGCTTTTAAATGTCCTGTATGAGGACATTTGGTATTTGTACTCATGCCAGAACCCACAGAACCTCAGAGCTTCTTGGGTTTGGGTCTGTGCAGATGCAGAACTGGACAAAGTTCTGCTGGGAAACTTTGAGTTCTGCTGACGAAAAAGCTGTAACTGTCCAACAAGTGGGACGTTCTGGACCAACTGGTCCAATCCATGGAGGTCTCACCTCACAACGTCCAGGACTAAAATGATCTACTGATGACAGGTCGGAGCCACATCGCACAGAAGACCTTCAGAGGTCCAGGGGACGTGTCCTTCAGAGGTCAAGGGGACGTGTCCTTCAGAGGTCCACATGATGAGTCCTTCAGAGGTCCAGGGGACATGTCCTTCAGAGGTCCAGGGGGCAAGTCCTTCAGAGGTCCACAGGACGAGTCCCACAGAGTCCAGGAGGAGACAGGTCAGGGGGTGTTAGGCTCTACTAACTAGTAGCCAGATGGTCATAATGTTCTGTCTGAGTGGTTTAAGTTAGTGGTTCCTAAAGTGGAGGTTTGGATCCAACTACAGGTCATAAAACACCAAGTTTTGGGTCTTGTGAAGATCTAGAGAAACTTGTTAAGTTTAAAATAATGATTTAACTTAAAGGAATCTCCTCGGAGTGACGAGTCCCCACCTCTCTGGGTTTGTGGGTCAGAGGCTAAAAGGTTTAGGAACCACTGGTTTAAAGGTTCTGAAGGTCCTAAAAGTCAAAACCAGGTCCACCAGTGGGTTCTAGATTGAATGTTCAGAGGAACCTTAGACCATGAACTCAGAGAGGTCACTTTAGGAATCATTATTACTTTTAAATGGATAAATTCATCTATTATTTCTATTCATTTTATTTCAACACTTGAGTTTAGTCAGATGTCAACAGAAACACTCAGAGTTCCTGTAAAATCCTTCAGTTACAGTAAATGTCCTACAGACGGAATCAGACCAACATCAATCCTGATTACTGTAGAATAAACCGACAATAATCCTTATTATTGTAGAATAAACTAACAATAATCCTGTTGTAGAATAAACCAACATTAACTCTGATTATTGTAGAATAAATCAACATTAACTCTGATCATTGTAGAATAAATCAACATTAACTCTGATCATTGTAGAATAAATCAACATTAACTCTGATCATTGTAGAATAAATCAACATTAACTCTGATCATTGTAGAATAAATCAACATTAACCCTGATCATTGTAGAATAAATCAACATTAACCCTGATTATTGTAGAATAAATCAACATTAACCCTGATCATTGTAGAATAAATCAACATTAACCCTAATCATTGTAGAATAAACCAACCCTCTCACCTCTAATTAAAGCTGAAACCGTCAGAATAAGAGCACAGAGAGTCGCTGACATGTTGCTCCGTTTCTCCCAACAGACTCTGAAGTTTTTGTTTCATTTACTTCCTGTTAGTTTATGTGAAGAGGAGGCGGGAACTACCCGGAAGCTGAACTGCTCGGAGCGCTGACGTCACGCGTCAAGTCAAACAGCGGAACCGAACCTGCCGCTTTGATCAGATGGTCAATCAGTGCGCGCGCACACCCAGTATGACGGTAACGGCGCTTCTTTCAAAATAAAAGCGCTTTCTTTAAAAAACAACTTTCCTGCTCCGCTCAGTGACTGCTGTGTTTCAGAGCATTCATAGTTATTTAGAGCAAATGAGGACTTTATTTAATCGTTTTTGTAATCATATATTTGACATGTGTAAACATATAAAATAAATTTAGGATTATTTTAATAATATGACAGAATTAGTGACAATTTGCAATTTTGTGAAAATGAAAATCCAGTAATATTTTTATCTGTCTCTCTCTCTCTATATATATATATATATATGTATATATCATAAATATTCATCTTTGCTATAATTTTCCACAAATTTTCATATTTTCTCTTTCAGTTCAGTTTTTAACTTCCTCAAAATAAATAAATAAACCAAACATCAAATATAAACATTACTGGAATATTTATTATTATTCACAACATTTAGTTATGGATTAATGGATTTATGTCATTTAGATGAATAATGTTTTTTTTGTTAATTAAATAGAATGTTTAAAAAAACACACAAACAGGAAGTTTATTTTATTATTTTGTTTTCAAACCACAGACATAAATGATTTCTTTAACAAAAGATTAAAAAAAGTTTAATTAAAACTATTCTGAATAAAATCAAAGTTTTACGTGAAAAAGAAACTGTCTCCAGATTTTTGTTTTCTTTACAGAGAAAATAAGAACTAATGATTGAAACAACAGAAATGATTTATTCTGAAATAAAATAAAGTTTATCACAAACATAAAAACTCAGATCCTTCAGGACTCCTAGGGTCCAGGTGAGGGGACTCTTCAGGGTCCAGGTGAGGGGTCTTCAGGGTCCAGGTGAGGGGACTCTTCAGGGTCCAGGTGAGGGGACTTCAGGGCTCAGGTGAGGGGACTCTTCTGGGTCCAGGTGAGGGGACTCTTCAGGGTCCAGGTGAGGGGTCTTCAGGGTCCAGGTGAGGGGACTCTTCAGGGTCCAGGTGAGGGGACTTCAGGGCTCAGGTGAGGGGACTCTTCTGGGTCCAGGTGAGGGGACTCTTCAGGGTCCAGGTGAGGGGTCTTCAGGGTCCAGGTGAGGGGACTCTTCAGGGTCCAGGTGAGGGGACTTCAGGGCTCAGGTGAGGGGACTCTTCTGGGTCCAGGTGAGGGGACTCTTCAGGGTCCAGGTGAGGGGTCTTCAGGGTCCAGGTGAGGGGACTCTTCAGGGTCCAGGTGAGGGGACTTCAGGGCTCAGGTGAGGGGACTCTTCTGGGTCCAGGTGAGGGGACTCTTCAGGGTCCAGGTGAGGGGTCTTCAGGGTCCAGGTGAGGGGACTCTTCAGGGCTCAGGTGAGGGGACTCTTCAGGGCTCAGGTGAGGGTCTTCAGGGTCCAGGTGAGGGTCTTCAGGGTCCAGGTGAGGGGACTCTTCTGGGTCCAGGTGAGGGGACTCTTCTGGGTCCAGGTGAGGGGACTCTTCAGGGCTCAGGTGAGGGTCTCCTGGGTCAGAGGAGTCTTCATCAGGCAGCTGGTCTGAGATCTGAGGTTCAGCTGATAAAAACTGCAGGTTTGAACCTGAGAGAAAACAAACATGTTTACAACAGAACCAGAATGTTCTTCATGAAGATTAAACACAAATAAATCAAAATATTTAGCTTTTATTTTACTTTAATACAGATTTAATAAAACCTGAACAGCTAAAACAAAACAAACATCTGTAGAGTTTTTTTTTTTATTTCAGTTTCCAACGAGTCAAATGTTTGTTTGTGGGTCCCATCATGTGGAACCGGTCCAGTTTTTAGGTTCTGTCTCACCTGACTTCTGAAGCTCCAACCTACCAGGAGGAGGAACGCTGTGATGCTGAAGAGGACGAACAAACCGAGCAGAACCAAGTCTGTGAGACAAAACAAAATATGTTTCTTCCTCTTTTTTAGCAAACAGGAAGTAAATCTCCTGCACTTCCTGTGCAGGTGGTTTTCTTACAGGTAAGAGTTTTCAGAGTAAAACTGGAAACCTACATGAATGTTCGTCAGGAGGAGGGCTGGTGAAGGAGCACCGACGCTCACTGGAGACGCTCTTTTGGCTGAAGCTGGATGAGAAGGAGGCGGTGACGCAGTACTCCACACCTGGCTGCAGGTACGAGACGGTGCTCTCAGGTTTGTAGGGAAGCGTCAGTCTGAACTGAAACAGGAAACAGGACATTAATGGACAGGACGTGACCGATCCGGTATGGCGTCACTTAGATGTTTGTTTTAGTAAAATGTTTTATGCCGGATGCCCTTCCTGACACAACCCGGGCTGGGGACGACAGATACTCTGGTTTATGGTTTGGATAAACACATGTCCGCTGACAGGACACGTGTGGACACATGTCCACTGTCTGGATCTGCATGTCCTACCGACACGTTCTTGTAATTCCAGAGAAATGTTTGAAGTTCCAGTCAGAGAAGCTGCTGCGTGTCACTTCCTGTTTCAAAGTAAGTCACTTCCTGTTTCAAAGTAAAGAAAGACCTTCATAAACAATTTAAAGATATTTACTTTAGATTACGAAGTGGTTAAATTTGGAGGACACAACAAAGAGTTTATTTGAAATAATTTGTGCATAAATGTGAATTTTCCCAAACTAAACCAATGTTTACTGTTTCTGAACAACTTGTCCTTTTTTAAGAGATTCTTTGAAACGATGCCGTTTCTGAAAGGCCCAAAGGCTGAAAGTTTATTTTAATGTGGCTCCAGGTGCGATGTAGGACTGTAAATAAGGCTGTAAAATAAAAATAAAATAAAATAAAGAGTTAAAGGTCAGTTTAGTTTAGTTTAAGGTCAGTTTAGTTTAGGGTTAGTTCAGTTAAAGGTCAGTTTAGTTTAGTTTAAGGTCAGTTTAGTTTAGGGTTAGTTTAGTTAAAGGTCAGTTTAGTTTAGGGTTAGTTTAGTTAAAGGTCAGTTTAGACTCAGGTTCTTGGTCAGCAGCTGTGACTCTGCACACAAACAGGGTAGAGGTTTATTGGGAGTTTTTGTTAGTTTCGTTTCGTGAGACTCAGGAAGCTGAAATTAACTGTGGTTTTGGTTCAGAGTATTTGTTGAGGGAAACTTTCCTCCGCAGGAAAATAAACGCTCTGTCTTTTCTGTGATTTAAAGTTTCCGACCTCATCGTGTCTACATCCTGTCAGAGACTCATCTCCCTGATCTTCTTATCCGCTGGGCTGTTTGCTCGAATGCAGGAGAAATGAGTCTGAACGCCGTCAGCTGTGTGGGGGCAGCGTCCTGTCCGTTGTGTTTCAAACATTCAGGCTGCAGTGGACCCACTTGGTTCTGCAGCCGGAACCAGAGGTGAAGGTGGAGTTATGGGTTTCATTTTACCCAGACCTTCTCCATAAAGTCTCATTCCTCGGAGTAATGCATATCGCCCGCTGCCAAAGATCTCAGAGTGTTCAGAGTACGTTCAGCTGCTACCACATTCAATTTCACCTTAATTTCTGTCAAATTCACTGAGTTGTGGCCATTTTTATATTAGTTAAGGCTGTGGCAGCCATTTTGAATCAGGTTGACTCCAAAGGTTAATCGTCTTTAGACATAAATCTAACGATTACTTTCAGTCTCACTGAAATCCACTGGTCCAGGGGATATTTGGCTAACAGACAAACACACACACCTGCTGATAAATATAAAAGGCTGTGGAGGATTTTAGCCACATTTAGAGGCCTGGACAGTTAACTGCAGCTCAGCCCGTTCTTCAGATTTCTGTCCGTTAAATGTTGGACTCTGGAACTGACCTCTGCTCCGTCTCTGGTTCTCCGAACGCTGAGGACCAGGTCCCACAAGACATCCTTCAGCTGTGAGCTGTGTTCGAGCAGATCCTCTGTGGGGTTTCTGACCTGCAGGATCAAACAGTTCCCACAGCCGGACACGGACACATCTGGAGGTCCCAGCACAGCTGTGGAGACAAATAGAGCTGATCTAAAAAAAGAATAAATGACCTTTGACCCCTACCTGTGGTCTGTAGGTGTGTTGGAGGTGTCTCACTGTCTGACAGAGGCTGGAACTGTCTTGATATAGTCCATTTGGACGTCTGGTTGGAGGCGACGGCTCGGACCCGGGCTCTGTAGTGATCGAAAACGTCGGTGAAGTCGTTGGTTAGATTACATGTCTGCCCGGACTTCAGGTTAGAGCATTCAGCCACAGACCTCCACCTGCTCCCCCTGCAGGAGGAGCACCACAGATCACTGCTATTAAGGTTCCTCTGAATACAGACTGAACAAAAACTGTTCCACGATTACTCAGAAACAAGAGAGTTGAGTCACACGGACGCTTCAGAAACAAAAATGAAACTAACAAGTTAAATTAAATTAAACCACACTAAACCCTGTTAGGAGCTCTAAACCCGGTCCTGTTGGAGCTCTAAACCCGGTCCTGTTGGAGCTCTAAACCCGGTCCTGTTCTGAGCTCTAAACCCGGTCTTGTTTGGAGCTCAGAGGTCAGAGGTCACACACCCAAACTCTCATTGAATTCCATTGGATCTGAGCTTCCAAACAGGAAGTGAAGGTTCTTTTTAACTCTTCATATCTCCTCCATAAACCCTGTAGAACCATCAACCTGAACCTGTGGGACCATCAGAACCTTCTGCTGCTCAGGGTTTGTCTGAGGCTTACTTTTTACTCTGTGTTTCTGTGTGCCTGTCAGAGCATAACTGGCACAGGTGTGTGGTTACCATGGTGACCCTAAGGAGCCATGTTTGATGTCGGGTCTCTTTACTCCTCTTCTACAGTTTCTACTTCTAAATGTCAGCCATTTTGTCAAAGGAAGTCTTAAAGTTCTGTTGGGTTCGGAGCAGAAACAGCTCCAGACAGCAGCTGCTGTGGCACCTTCCAACATTTCTGCAGAACCGTTCTAGTTCTAAAGTCTGCCTAAAAATAAATATTACAGCCTTGACTAAATCAGGAGAAGCTGCAGAGAAAAAACACCAGACTGTGAACCTTCACGCTGCGGAGCAATACAGGAGAACAGTTCTGAGCTGGTCCTACCTGGAGCTGAGAGTCTGAACCACAAAGCGGGCCTCAGGGGGGGTCCGGGGGCCAGGCCACACCCTGAGCGAGTGCATCATGTTGTAGGAGGAGATGGACACATTGGACGGAGCGGGGAGCGGGACACAGAGTCCTGAACAGAACTAGAGACTTTAGAAGTATCAGACTAAAAACACACAAAGCAGGACTACAAGAACATTATCTCCAGTTCTTCTCAGGTTTAAACACTCTGACCCCCCAACACCCGCAACACCCACAACACCCCCACCACGAAGGTCAGGTTACCCAGCTGTAGATGCAGCAGCAGCAGCAGCAGCAGCAGCAGCATCGTCCCCCATCCACCGTCTTCTGGATCAGACTTCAGCAACCTGAAAACTTTGTGTTGTGTTCACAGAGAGATCTGACGGGGGAGCACCGAGTCATGAAGATGAGTTTCTGTTTCCTCAGAAGTCCCTCCCTGAGCTGCACGAGCTGAACGCTTCCTTCACCTCTGAATAAAAACTGCTCCTGTCAA
>NC_051435.1:896986-899256 GCF_001649575.2 Kryptolebias marmoratus
GTGTGGTTTCTGCTCTCCTGGTTATTGTCACCGTGGTCCTGATGATGGGAATGTTCTTCCTCTACTTCACTGGATTCATCTGTAAACTGAAGAAAATGATGCCCCGAGCTCTGATGGTGAACCTTCACTTTATTCATCTAAACCTTTGAACTTCAGCTGAAGATGTCTTTTATAAACTCTGATCACCAGGAATGTTGTGACCACCTGCCTCAGACTGGCTCAATCAGTAAATATCCTGACTCCTGAAGGGCTCCTGGGGTTCCTCCTGAGGACCTCCTAAAGGGTTCTCCCGGGGACCTCCTGAAGAGCTCCTGGGGTTCTCCTGGGGACCTCTGGCAGAACCATTGTTTCTCTGAAGGCCTCCCATTGCATTTGGCTCCAACCCTTTAAGCAGAGTTTTTAAGTTCTTGAAGTAGTGAGGTGGGACCTCCATGATTAAGACTTGTTGGGCCAGAACATTAATTAATGTTGTTGTTTTTTTTTTTTAATCTGTCAGTGGTCATAATGTTCTCGTTGATTGGTCTACTTGAGATGGAGAACCTGACCCGTCATTTGAGAAGTTCTATGAACCAGAGATCTTACCATCTTTTAAAGTTTACCTCCTCTTTGGTCCTATTTTCTTTCCTCAGAACGTTCTGTGGGAGAACCCTATCCTGACCCCAGACAAGACCATCTCAGACCAGATCTCCATTAGTTCTGACACCAGGAACCAGAGGAAACCAAGGCATCCCACAATGTCTCTTCCTTCCACTGGGGACACCAACTCAGAGGAGGAGAACGATGAAGAGGAGGACTACAGGATAAACCTGTACATGAACCGAGACCCAGAACTTTCTTCAGGTGAAAGGTCCCACCAGGACTCTGCTCCTGTGTCTGGGAACCTGAAGGATTCTGGGGGTTTGATGGAGAACTCTGCTGCTGAGACGATGGAGGAACTTCAGGCAGAACCTGATCAGTACGAGTTCAACACAGAAAGAGTCTGTTTGATTCGTGAGGGGGGTCAGGCTAAAGTCCAGGAACCAATCCCAGCTCAGAAGGAGGAGGAGGAGGACCAGGAGGACCAGGAGGAGGATGTCCAGGACATTTCTGGAGACGTCAATCTGTTCTCTGTCACACTCTCCGCGTTAGCGCCATGTGATGAAGATAAGAAGGACACAGAGAACTCTTTCACAGACTTTTTAAAAGAGTGCAGTCTGAACCCACGAAACCAGACGGACTCAAAACCTGAACCAGACCACAAGATGTTTGGAGAAGACTTCAGTGAGGCCAGCAGAAGACCTGCAGACACTTGGATCCAGCCTGAGGAGGAAGAGGTGGCAGAGGAGGAGGAAGAAGAAGAAGAAGAGGAGGAGGAGGAGGAGGAGGAGTTCTCGGGGTACCTGACTCACAGATGAAACACATCTCCAACCCGTCTATGTCTTTATTTTTATATTTGATCAAAACTGAGACAGTCCACCTCCTTCTGGTCCAGGGTTCTACATATCAGGACCTTATAAACCCGATCTGGTCTTTATCAGGTTCTGAAATGATCCAAATCTGACCTCAGGTGAACTAAAACACCCAACAGGTTCCACCAAGCTGGTTTTTATTTATCAAAAGCCAGTTCCAGTTCCTGATGCAGCAGCTTGTAGAACCTCGTTCAGCAGCAGGAACTCTCAGCAGTAGGTTGCTGTATCAGTGTCTCACATGCTGGAACTCTGGGTCGGGACTGAAAGAACAAGATCTCAGATACAGATGGCTAAAATGGGTTTTCTCCTCAGGGTAGCTCTCCCTTAGAGACAGGGTGAGATGTTCGGTGATCCAGGAGCTGCTCCTCCTCATCCAGATGAACCAGCTGAGGTGGTTCAGGCATCTGGTAAGGATGGCCCTTGGAGGTGTCCAACTGGGAGGAGAACCCGGGAAAAGACCCAGGGCACGCTGGAGAGACATGTCTCTCAGCTGGCCTGGGAACGCCTTGGGGTCCGCCTGGAGGAGCTGGAAGAGGAGGAGAGATGTCTGAACCTCCTGCTCCCTGCTGCCCCTGAGACTAGATGGATGGATGGATGGATGGGTGGATGGAGTATGGGTGGATGGGTGGATGAATGGATGGACAGATGGGTGGATGGATGGATAGATGGACGAATGGATGGACAGATGGGTGGATGGATGGATGGATGGATGGATGGATGGACGGATGGGTGGATGGATGGATAGATGGACGAATGGACGGATGGACGGATGGATGGACGGATGGATGGACGGACGGATGGATGGATGGATGGATGGGTGGG
>NC_051435.1:899728-902143 GCF_001649575.2 Kryptolebias marmoratus
GGATGGATGGATGGACGAATGGACGGATGGATGGACGGATGGATGGATGGATGGACGAATGGATGGATGGACGGATGGATGGATGGATGGATGGATGGACGAATGGATGGATGGATGGACGGATGGATGGATGGATGGACAGACCAGTGCATGTTTACATGAACAAAATATGTATTTTATGAATGAAAATGTTTTTTGTTTACATTTTTGTAAACATTAATATAAAACTTTTGTTTTTTACATACATTTTAAATATTAAAAGTTGTTTTGTAAAAAATACTCAGAACCCTCCTTTTTCTGTTCTCTTAAACTTAATTTGGTTTAAAAAACTAAATGAAAACAGATCAGTTGACCTAAGAAATAAAACTTGAGGTTTTGATGGCTGTTTTTATGAGTTTAGGAACAGATTGTTGTTTCTTATAAAAGGCTCGGTGGGTCACGTGACTTCCTATCAGCGGCTGCCTTCATGAGCCGTTGGACATTTGTAAGTTTTCCACAGATCATCAAAAGAAAAGACCATCAAATCAAAAGAAACACCAAAAACCTAAAACTCAGGTTATGAATATTTGTGTTGGGTACTATATTTATTTAAATTGTTCAGCGTCGTGTGTGTTGCAGAGTCTGGTGTGGGTCTGAACGCGTTAGACGGTAATCGCGGCGTGGTTGAGAAAGTTCCCGGGCGTCAGTGAAGGCAGCAGCGTCACACAGAGACGTTAGGCAGCGGAAAGGCGGTTCACCGGAGCAACAGAAACCGTCGTACCGGGAGGATTAACGGAGCAGCTTCGACCTCTCCACCGGCTGCAGTAACGGGGGGACATGTGTCTGAACGGACAGGGTGTATAAATCACAGCAGCTCCGGGTTTAGGTAGTTTTACTCACTAAAAACGGCGCTAGCTCGTTCCCAGGGCTCGTTTTGGTTTAGGGGGCGGATTTATTTATTTGTTTAGTTTGTTGTTTTCTCGGTAATATCCGGTGTTTTTTTACCGGACAGGACTTGGCGGTGTTAGTCCGTGAACCCGTTTATAATGCTGGACTTTCACAGACCTGTCTGAGGAGGAAGGAAAATGAAAGCAGAGTTCAGGAGTAGTGAGGGTGTGGTTTCCCGTCATGTCGGCGCTGGTTTGGATCCTCACCTGGCTGCCTCTGGTTCTACCAGGTGAGTTTTACCTGGCTGGGCCAGAACACAGCTGGAAGTGCTACTTCTCAGTCTTCACCTGAGTAGTTAAATCATCTTTAAGGCAAAACAAAACAAAAGTGTTTGCTGATATGAGTCTCTACTCTGGCCTCATCTCTTCAGAGACACTGCTCCAGAAGTTTAACTGTCCTGTCATGACCTTTGACCTGCTAACTGAGGCCTGTACAGTCTGAGATGGCGCTCATTTTTCTCTGAGCATTGCACGGTCTGACCTTCAGGGTGTGAATAATCTTTCTCTCTGTGGAACAATGGACTCTAAATGACCTTTGACCCTGCCCAGGTTGATGGGCAGCAGCTGCTTCTCTGAGGTCACAGAACCCTGTGCTGGTTTTGGACTTTAAAGTTCTGATTGTTTCTGTTGCAGCTGTCAGTGAGCTCCCAAAGCCCATCAACGTCACCACTACCCCCACCCGGTGGGGTTACAACCTGAGCTGGGAACCTGGACCTGGAACCCCCACAGGAACCTCCTACAGCGTCAGCGTTCAGACAGACAGGTGGGTTTTCACCTGAGCCGGTTCTGCTTCAGGCTGTTTTAGTTCCCACTGCAGGTCTGAACACATGAGTCAGTGTTCCTCAGAAACACACCCAGAGGAGTTTCTGTTCTCTTCCACAACAAACAGGCCTTCAGACCCGTCCTGCTGCAGAACATCTGCCTGCATGGAGGTTTCAGAGATTCACATCAGAACTAAAGTCCTACGATGTGTACCTGAATAAACAGCCCAGATTATACCTGTCAGTCATTATTAAACCCCTCCTCCTTCACATTCTAAAAGAAGAACTTCCTGTTCCCCATGTGTCTCTGAAGGAGTCTTCAGAATCCAGTAACCGGCTGCCAACACGTCCAGAACCCACGGATCTGCAACCTGACGGAGGCGTTCACTGAACTGTGGGTGAAATATGACATCAGAGTTGCAGCTCAGCTGGAGGCTCAGAGGTCGCAGCCGGCAGAGGTGCAGTACAAACCAATCGGTGAGCAGCTGTGCACCAAAACATTCAGGTACAGGTGATCAGGTACAGATGATCGGGTACAGGTGATCAGGTACAGGTGATCAGGTACAGATGATCAGATAAACACGATCAGACTCAGGTAATCAGGTACAGGTGATCAGGTACAGGTGATCAGGTACAGATGATCGGGTACAGGTGATCAGGTACAGGTGATCAGGTACAGATGATCAGATAAACACGATCAGACTCAGGTAATCAGGTACAGGTGATCA